>NW_028262358.1:12106305-12450110 GCF_047370975.1 Nipponia nippon | reverse complement strand
GCCTTCCCAGGCAGAGATACTATTGGACTTTCGAAGGCTCTAGAAGGAGGGAGCCCCAGCGTATGTGGGGCTGTGAATGGGCTTGCCTGGATACTGAAGAGCAGCAAGAGCTTTTGGTCCTGGCACCTTTGCGGGGGGAATGATACCTGGACGTTCACAATTGCTGAGCTGCACTCTGGCTGTCCTTGGCAGCCCAGGCAGCTAGTATTGGACTTTGGGAGGCTCTAGAAAGAGAGAGCCCCAGCGTTTGTGGGGCTGTGAATGGGGTTGCCTGGCTACTTGAAGAGCAGCAAGAGCTTTTGGTCCTGGCACCTTTGCGGTGGGAGGAATCCCTGGACGTTCGCAATTGCTGAGCCGGGCTCCGGCTCAGCGGCCCAGGCAGCTAGTATTGGACTTTGGGAGGCTCTAGAAAGAGAGAGCCCCAGCGTTTGTGGGGCTGTGAATGGGGTTGCCTGGCTACTTGAAGAGCAGCAAGAGCTTTTGGTCCTGGCACCTTTGCGGTGGGAGGAGTCCCTGGATGTTCAGAATTGTTGAACTGGACTCCGGTTCTCCTCAGCGGCCCAGGCAGCTAGTATTGGACTTTGGGAGGCTCTAGAAAGAGAGAGCCCCAGCGTTTGTGGGGCTGTGAATGGGGTTGCCTGGCTACTGAAGAGCAGCAAGAGCTTTTGGTCCTGGCACGTTTGGGGTGGGAGGAATCCCTGGACGTTCGCGATTGCTGAGCTGGGCTGCAGCTCTACTCAGCGGTCCAGGCAGATACTATTGGACTTTCGAAGGCTCTAGAAGGAGAGAGCCCCAGCGTTTGTGGGGCTGTGAATGGGGTTGCCTGGATACTGAAGAGCAGCAAGAGCTTTTGGTCCTGGCACCTTTGCGGGGGGAATGATACCTGGACGTTGACAATTGCTGAGCTGCACTCTGGCTGTCCTTGGCAGCCCAGGCAGCTAGTATTGGACTTTGGGAGGCTCTAGAAAGAGAGAGCCCCAGCGTTTGTGGGGCTGTGAATGGGCTTGCCTGGATGCTGAAGAGCAGCAAGAGCTTTTGGTCCTGGCACCTTTGCGGGGGGAATGATACCTGGACGTTGACAATTGCTGAGCTGCACTCTGGCTGTCCTTGGCAGCCCAGGCAGCTAGTATTGGACTTTGGGAGGCTCTAGAAAGAGAGAGCCCCAGCGTTTGTGGGGCTGTGAATGGGGTTGCCTGGCTACTTGAAGAGCAGCAAGAGCTTTTGGTCCTGGCACCTTTGCGGTGGGAGGAATCCCTGGACGTTCACAATTGCTGAGCCCGGCTCCGGTTCAGCGGCCCACGCAGCTAGTATCGCACTTTGGGAGGCTCTCGAAAGAGAGAGCCCCAGCGTTTGTGGGGCTGTGAATGGGGTTGCCTGGCTACTTGAAGAGCAGCAAGAGCTTTTGGTCCTGGCACCTTTGCGGTGGGAGGAATCCCTGGACGTTCACAATTGCTGAGCCGGGCTCCGGCTCAGAGGCCCAGGCAGATAGTATTGGACTTTGGGAGGCTCTAGAAAGAGAGAGCCCCAGCGTTTGTGGGGCTGTGAATGGGGTTGCCTGGCTACTTGAAGAGCAGCAAGAGCTTTTGGTCCTGGCACCTTTGCGGTGGGAGGAATCCCTGGACCTTCACAATTTTTGAGCCGGGCTCTGTCTCAGCTGCCCAGGCAGATTGTATTGGACTTTGGGAGGCTCTAGAAAGAGAGAGCCCCAGCGTTTGTGGGGCTGTGAATGGGGTTGCCTGGCTACTTGAAGAGCAGCAAGAGCTTTTGGTCCTGGCACCTTTGCGGTGGGAGGAATCCCTGGACGTTCGCAATTGCTGAGCCGGGCTGCGGCTCAGAGGCCCAGGCAGAGAGTATTGGACTTTGGGAGGCTCTAGAAAGAGAGAGCCCCAGCGTTTGTGGGGCGGTGAATGGGGTTGCCTGGCTACTTGAAGAGCAGCAAGAGCTTTTGGTCCTGGCACCTTTGCGGTGGGATGAATCCCTGGACCTTCACAATTTTTGAGCCGGGCTCTGTCTCAGCGGCCCAGGCAGCTAGTATTGGACTTTGGGAGGCTCTAGAAAGAGAGAGCCCCAGCGTTTGTGGGGCTGTGAATGGGGTTGCCTGGCTACTTGAAGAGCAGCAAGAGCTTTTGGTCCTGGCACCTTTGCGGTGGGAGGAATCCCTGGACGTTCACAATTGCTGAGCCAAGCTCCAGCTCAGCGGCCTAGGCAGATATTTTCGGACATTGGGAGGCTGTAGAAATAGAGAGGCCCAGTGTTTGTGGGGCTGTGAATGGGGTTGCCTGGCTACTTGAAGAGCAGCAAGAGCTTTTGGTCCTGGCACCTTTGCGGTGGGAGGAATCCCTGGACGTTCCCAATTGCTGAGGTGGGCTCCTGCCGTACTCAGCGTGCCAGGGAGATAGATTCTATTGAAGTTTAGGTGGCTAGAGAAAAAGAGATCGCCAGCTTTTTTTCAGGGTGTGATTGGGATTCTCTTGATATTTGAAGATTAATTGCTCTTGCTGCAGAGTTTCTCTGCTCTTGTCTAGTGTACTCAAGGTCCCAATACTCTCTTTCTCTTCCTCTCTTGATATTGTGTGGAAAGTGGGTATTTTCCACTTATGAAAACTAGAAATCTCCTGTACTCTGGGAAAGTAATTTAGGTGGTAACTAAAAGATTTAAGAGTTTTTGTTTAATTAATGGTCTGTGGAAAACTAACAACTCTACTCTTTAAGAAGATCCACCAGACTGATATAAGGTTACATCTTGTCTTCAAAGACTGGATGGTCTCAAGAAAAACATAAAGGCTGATAAAACTGCAGGAACTGGGTAAAGGTAAATGTGGCAAGTGGAGATCGTGACCACCATCTCAATTCAGGACTGAAAGGATTTGCCCCCCAACACCTGAAAGGAGCATGCGTGCTAAGTTGCATAGCAAGTGAGGCTAATTGAAATATAGTAAACTAATAGTGTATGAAATGTTAATCGCTAACCAATAATTGTAAATTTGGGCAGGTTTATATTAATCATGTAGCAGTATAAATGTGCTGTAGTTTTGTATGAAGGTGCTGCTAGACTTGTGGAACTGCCACCTAGCACCCATCTTTGTGCAAATATGAAGGGAACAAAATGCCTCGGCTCTGTGTCTTAATTGGCATCTGCCCACCGGGCTAACGACTCTGCATTTGGGATAACAGTTTTTGGCAACCCAGATGGGACTGCGCTGACAGTCTTGACTGGATAGTCTTGCCGTACCCGACAGGGAGAAGCGGTCCAACTGGACTCCAGTGCACACCGACGTGTTGATCGGGGATTCCATCAGCTCCTCTCCTGCAGTCGGGTGGTATGTGACACAACGGTGCAATGCTATTTGAAAGAGGTATTTTAAAGGGGAAAAGGGGAGGGGCGAAACCTCTTAAGGAAGCAGTTGAAGTTGGTTTTTTGTGCTCTGCATAAGACGCACCAGAAAAGATATGCACCAGCAGCATCGTTCGTTTCTGCACATTGTATTTGTAACATCGAGAGAAAATTCCTCATTTTGTAATTGGAATTTTGTGTGTATGAAACGTTGGTTTAAGCTTTTCGGTACCAAAATGGGTTCCACTGCTTCTAAGGAGGTTCCTCTTTGTTCTCCTTTAGGATGCATCCTAAATAAGTGGAATAAATTTGGAGGGTATCCCATGACCAGGAATAAATTAAAACAGTATTGTAATCAATGGTGGCCACAATATCAATTGGATGATGGTGAAATATGGCCTGAAAATGGGTCTTTGAAATACAATGCTGTATTACAATTAATGTTATTTTGTTGGAGAAATAAGAAATGTGATAAAATACCATATATTGATTTGTTCTTTGCTTTAAGAAATTATTGGGATGTTAGAAAGAAATGTGGTCTGGTGGATTCGAAATATCAGAATGGAGTATACTCTTTAACTGAAAAGAAGGGGGGGAAAAAGAAAAAGAGGGTTCGTGCTTTACCAATTGTAAGATGGAACAAAAGAGGTCACAAGGCATGGATGAAGATACTCAGCTATTGGTAGCCCCTCTGAAACAATTAGAATTGAGTGAGGAGGAAAATGAAACTGCTAGTAATGTAGCTGGAAGAACAAGGGGACGAAGACCTATAATCCAACTTCCTCTTAGACAGGCTGTAGGACCTGAAGGAATGCTGTTGTACATACCTTTTACTACTTCTGATTTATTAAATTGGAAACAGGCAGTCAGGTATTACCAGAATAATCCTGAGGGGATGATGCTAGTAATATGAAAGTGTTTAATATGTTGTTTATTGGTCAATTGGTGTCGGATATCAGGAAAATATATCCGTTGCCATTACTTGGATGGGATTTACTCTGTAAATTAAATGCACAATTACCTTTTCTGAAGATTCTGCCCAGCTACTTATTCCCCCAGAGAATGCACGGAAAGCACAGATATGTTTGCTAACTGAGAAGAATCCTGAGGAAGGAGGAGATATTCCAGATGAGGTACTAGATGTGGTAATACACGCATTCGATGCATTCATCATCGGGAACGCCGGGACGAGCCAAGAATGTGACTCTGGCAAAGATCGGGCTAAAACCAGGAACCCAGCCGTAAGAAAGAAACACTACCCTAGTAAACTGGAGGCCCAGAAGGGATTACAACCAATGATAAATTCCTTTTTAGAGCATGGACAATTAAGGGAATGCCAGTCGGAATTTAATACTCCAATTTTGCCTGTAAAGAAGCCTCACTCTCAGGAATATGGATTTATGAGAGGTTAATGTGAGAACTACAGACGTGCAACCCCTGGTTCCAAATCCATATACCCTCCTTGCTTCAATTCCTGACAGTAATACTTATTTTACAGTGCTGGACTTGAAGGGTGCTTTCTTTTGCATACCTGTGGATGAACAGAGTCAAACTATTTTTGCTTTCGAGTAGGAAAACTCAACTACAGGATGGAAGATGCAACTCTGTTGGACTATCCTTCTCCAAGGACTTAAAAATAGCCCCACATTGTTTGGTAATGCATTGGTGAAAGAACTAGAACAATGGCACAGTGAGTATGATACCATAACTCTCTTACAGTATGTAGATTACTTATTGATTGGTTGTGATACCTACGAAGAGTGTTTGGAAGCCACAATTACCTTACTCAATTTTCTGGGTTTAGCAGGTTACTGAGTTTCTAAAAAGAAGGCCCAGACAGGAAAAGAGAGAGAGTCCAATATATGGGATTTGAAGTAACAAGAGGATTAAGTGCTGAAAGAAAAGAGGCCATTTGTAGAAGTGCTATACCTACTTCAAAGAAACAATCAAGCAAATTTTTAGGGATGGCTGGGTGGTGCTGGCTGTGGATCCCTAATTTCGGACTAATTGCAAAGCCATTATATGCTGCCACCAAAGGAACTGAGGGGATTTTAGAATGGACAACATAATGCTGTAGAAGCTTTGATGAAATTAAGAGAAAATTAAAGCACCCTGCCTTAGGGCTCCCAAATTTGAGGAAACCCTTTCAATTATGTGTACATGAAAGGCAACAAGTAGCACTGGGAGGGCTGACACAGAAATTGGGGAGCTGGAAGAAACCAGTGGGATACTTTTCCAAGCAACTGGATGAGGTCAGTAAAGGTTGGCCCGCCTACTTGATGGCAGTAGCGGCGACTGTAACCTTAATTGAAGAATCTTGTAAACTGACACTGGGTCAACCGATTACCGCATTTGTACCCCATGCTGTATCGTCTCTCCCTGAAAATAAGGGACATCACTGGATGCCCTCGAACAGGTTAGCAAAATATCAAGCTGTGTTACTAGAACAAAATGATGTCATGCTTTCTCTAACCTCTACCTTGAATTCTGCCACTCCCGATCTCTGAGTCTGATGAACTGCAACATGATTGTCTAACCACTATTGAACAAGTGTATTCTAGCAGATCAGATCTACAGGATGAACCCTTGCCTGATGCAGAAGCGGAGCTCTTCACCAATGGTAGCAGCTACATTTTGGAAGGAAAATGAAGAGCTGGATACACAGTGGTAACAAACACCCAAACGTTAGAAACCAGAGCATTACCCGGTAATACATCCACTCAAAAGGCAGAATTGACACCACTGACTTGAGCTCTAGAATTGAGTCGTGGGAAAAGAATCAATATATATACAACGATTCCAAATATGCATTTGGAGTGGTTCATGCACAGGGGGCAATTTGGAAAGAGGCTTAAACTCACAAGGGGCTCCAATAAAATATGGGGCAGAAATTATTTATTGGTATTAGTAGACACCTTCTCTGGTTGGCCAGAGGCTTTCCCTTGTCATACCAACAAAGCTAGAAAGGTAATTAGGATCTTGTTAAAAGAAATTATACCTAGATTTGGTATTCCAGAGGGTATCTCCTCTGACAATGGGCCTCATTTTATTCATAGAATTATAGAATCATAGAATACCAGGTTGGAAGGGACCTCAAGGATCATCTGGTCCAACCTTTCTAGCACAATCTAGACAAGATGGCCCAGCACCATGTCCAGCTGAGTCTTAAACGTGTTCAGCGTAGCACAGTCAACCACTTCCCTGGGGAGATTATTCCAATGACTGACTGTTCTCATCATGAAAAATTTACCTCTCGTGTCCAATCGGAATCTCCCTGGGAGTAACATGTACCCATTACCCCTTGTCCTCACCATGTGACTCCTTGTAAAAAGGGAGTCTCCATCTTCTTTGTAGCCACCCTTTAAATAGCGGAACACTGCAATAAGGTCTCCCCTAAGCCTTCTTTTTTTCTCAAGGCTGAACAAACCCAGCTCTCTCAGCCTATCCTCATACGGCAGGCTTCCCAGACCCTTGATCATCCTGGTGGCCCTTCTCTGGACCCCCTTCAGCCTGTCCACATCTTTTTTGTATAACGGGGACCAGAACTGTACACAGTATTCCAGGTGTGGCCTGACAAGCACTGAGTAGAGAGGGATAATGACTTCTTTCTCTCTGCTGGTGACGCCCTTTTTGAGGCAACCCAGCATCCTATTGGCCTTCTTGGCCACAGCAACTCACTGTTCACTCATGTTGAGGTTCCGGTCCACCAGGACCCCAGGTGCAGAAGTAGTGCAAAAAATTTCCAGGTTTTTGCACATTAAGTGGGAACTACACACTCCCTGGAGACCCCAACCTAGTGGGAAAGGTCCCAGACTCTCTCTCTCCACCACCCTTATTACAGCTAGAGCCCAGCTCCAAAATTGCAAACGTCCAGCAATTTCTCCCACATCAAAGGTGCCAGGACTAAAAGCCGTTGCCGGTTCTCAAGTAGCCTCAGAACCCCATTCACAGCCCCACAAACACTGGGGCTCTGCACTCGCCTAGCATAGTAAAGGTCCCCACACTCTCTCTTTCCCTTACCCTTGTCACAGTCAGAGCCCAGTTCAGGAACTGTGAACGTCCAGGGATTCCTCCCACACCAAAGGTGCCAGCACTGAAAGCTGTTGCTGGTCCTCACCTTCCCTTAGCAGATGTTTGACAGCCCCACAAATACTGGGGCTCTGCATTTGCCTAGTCTCCTAAGGGTCCAACACTCTCTTGGTTGCTCTTGCCACAAGCCCAGCTCTGAAATTGAAAACGACCAGCAATTTCTCCCACACCTTATGTGCCAGGACTGGAAGCTATTGCTGGTTCTCACCTTCCCTTTGCAGATGTTTGATAGGTGCACAAATACTGGTGCTGTTTGCTTTCCTAGCCTCCTAATTCTCCAACATTCTCTGAGTAGATCTCACTACAGGCCAGCTCACAAACTGAAAACGTCCAGCAATTTCTCCCACACCAAAGGTGCCAGGACTGAAAGCTGTTGCTGGTCCTCACATTCCCTTGGCAGCCCTTTCACAGCCCCACAAACATGGGCTGTGCACTTGCCTAGCCTCGTAACAGTCCCAACGCTCTCTCTTGCCACAGCCCAGCTCTGAAATTGAAAACATTCATCGACTGCTACCAAACGGAAGGTGCCAGGACTGAAAGCTCTTGCTGGTCCTCACCTGGATAAGTTTGGGAGCTCTCCAACCCCAGATTTTTTGTGAGCTCTGCACCCTGGACCATTTTTGGAATGCTGCTTCTTTTTTTTGTGGGAGGCCTTTATGGTTTCTTTATTTTCTGGAATGTAATAACACCTGGCATTTTTAGAATGATTCACTGTGCATCACCAAAGGAATGCTTCACCACGCCATCCCGTAGGAATGCATCATCATGACATCCCAGAGTTACCTATCACGATTTCGTTTTTTGGGAGTCCTGCACCGTGTGGGTTTTTCCTGAGGCACCCAGCTCAAGCTGGTTTTTTTCCCCACTGAACCACTCAATAAATTCATCTGGCATACATTGTATCAGAGACTCTGCTTCGGGGAAACCTAGGGTCAAGCCTGAGGGGAAAGAAAGTGCCCTAGACTGAGTGTATGTGTGAGTAAGGAGTGGAAAAGGGGCACCCATTGGCTCAGTGGAGCTGCCTGCTGCAAAGGGACTCCGGTCCTAATAGTTAAAGTCTCAGGTGGTTTGTGTGCAACTCCCTGAATGGTGTGTGAATGCTTGGGCAGTAGCTTCTCATTTAACAAGCGTTTCAACATCTTCATTATCCTTGTCTTCTGGACTTGGTTCCTAGTCAGTCTTCATCAGTAGGCTCACACTCCTCTTCCTCGTCATCTATCAAGCTGTCGTTAAGGTTGTATTCATTTGGTTCATCATCACTGTCATTGTCACTATCTCTTCACAGCCCTTTTTCCTGTAGGGACAAAAATGTCATCTATTCATGAATCATAAATACAGAATGAGAGAGACCTCCCAGAGACCATCAAGTTGGTCTCTCTCCTTAAGAGGAGAGAGAATCAACTAAAGCACCCTACCCAATGCTGACAATTTGGGGGTTGATGTTCAAGACTCTCACGAAATCTGTGCCACCTCTCTCTGACCCCTACTACAGCACTTACCGGTCTGATCACTCAGAAAGTTTTCCTTCCTGGCCTTAATCCCAGCCTCTTGTTACAGAGGAGTCAAAGTTATTTCCTGTCCCTCTGCAGCACCTTTTATTTCTTTCCTCTTTCTCCTCAATTTTTCTCTAGCCTAGACTACACTACCTTAACTCTCCCCTTCAGCTGTCCTGCCTTCTTTCTGTGCATCTGATCACTGATGCTCATCTGGAACTCAAGCCTTTTTCACAAGGTCATGGCCCAAATAAAGCTCCAGGTAAGGTGTTACCCATTCTTGGCAGACATAAGGTAGTGCTGCATGGTTAACCTACATTCACCTGGTTAATAAAATACACCACTAGGATCGCTTTTGATAACTACTGTTCCTGAAATACAGCCAAAGCACATTCGGTTGTCATGTATTGCAGCCCCAAGACCTGTTTCTGCAGCACCATTTTGTAAAAGCTAACGAATGATGTAGCTGGTTACTCTTTACTTCATAGAATACAACTAAATACAGATTATTGCATTGCTTTCAGATTATTTCTGCATTTTGAGATCATCCTGTATATATTCATACTGTGTACCAGTGTATCAGCCATACTCACCATTCCCTGCACCACATTATCAAGCATGATGTTCACTTTGTCTCTAACCGTAATTCTTCATGAACTGTCACAGATCCAGACTGGTTTCATACAACTGTAAGCACAGGCCACATTTTCTGTTAGCACTTGGAAAACAGTATCAGGCCTCCCCACCCTCAAAGCAGAGTTTAAGTTGATTAGTACACGACCTCCAGGCTTCTTCCCTGAAGGCAAGAACTCCCAAGAAACCAAACAGGGAAGGGCTCCCAAAAACCAAACCGTGAGGCACTCCACTCCAGGGCGGCGTGGTGAAGTGCTCTGGAAACAAGCCCCTGGGGTGGGGCTCTTTTTTCCCCCACAAGACCCACTGTGTCCATCTGAACAGGCCCTGACAATAGCCCAGGTTCATAAAAACATGACAAAACTTTACTGGTTTTGGCCACATGTCCAACACCCATTAGATCATCTTCCTGAGCAAAAAACATCCAACAGTACGCTGGTGCAGCAACTTTTCAGTAAACTCAGTAAGCACATAAATTTATGGACTGTGCATAACGTGTGTCCAGATAAAACACTGACATAGATGCAGCATTTATCTGAGTCTTACTATTTGGTACCTCACTTGTCCCTGTCTTTCTATAAAAGGTTCTTACCAGATGGGGACATTGAAAAAATCATGTACGAAACTGAAAACCCAATAGAGACATTTTTGTTTGCGGGGTGTTGTGCAGGGATTTTGTAGGGAACTTAAAGAGGGAAGGTGAGAAAGACATCAAGATGTAGGAGAATGTTGGTAACAGATATTCGACAGCCTTTTTAATGAACTTTTTTTGAAGAAATACATGTCAAATGCTCTTTTGCAGTTCAGTATCTTTGAAATTTCTTAAGTCATAAGGGCAAATTATAGCCAGTCTGGTATGTTGCTTTTAAAGAAGTTCTTCTGAAGTTTGTTTACTAGACACACAGTTCACAAAACCCAACTCATTCTTACTAACTTCAAGGAATTCATAGGTAAAATAAGCATGAAGGCCTAAAATAACCATTTAACTTCATTAATAACTTAAGACTCTATAAGCAAGTTGAAAAAACAGGAAAATTCAAAGTATGTCAAAATTCTCCTTTTAGTGCGCTGCTATATCACACTTCAGTCTAACTCAAAAGAGCTTTTAAACCAGAAACCAAAGCTATTGCATAAAAAGTTGAATATAGACACTAAGCTCATATTTATCAATTGTCACAACCCAAAATCACTTCTCAGATATGGCTGTTAATAAATTTCAAATGTAACACAACAAATTCCAGTAGAACTGGCCAAGCTACTACCTAAGAAAATATGTTTTAAGTTTCTCCCAACACATTAACATACTGGTGACCTAACCATTTGGTATTTTTTAACTAGAAATCCAATATTCACATGTATTTTATTTAACTGAAAGCAAATTTCAAACCACAAGCTGCAAGTTAACATCACAAGAGACTGTCTGCTACCAGTGGTGTTTTGCTAATGGCTTGCTATATCCTGGCTAGACCTTTAAACGCACAAACACTGAAGAGCAAACAAGGAATCATTTTTCACATACGGATAGGTATCTCCATGAAAGGACATGATTCCAGGATTTGACACTGGTCAAATCCTGACCAGTGTTTTCACTGCATCCAAAATACTAAAGTAGCATAAGCTTTAGAGTAAGTGCCTAAACATTATTAACCCTTAATCTTCACACTCTCCCCAGTCTGCAAAACTTGCAAAGAAAAGCAGTGCCATGGTTCTGGAATGCGGACACTGCCTATCTGAAGCTGTGAGTTAAGTCTCTACCACAACTGGAAGCAACAACTACAGAGAGAAACTGAGCTCGCTGAGCAAACAGAGCATAGCTAGAGCACGTTCTCTGTGCACCACTCAGGTATTCAAAGGCTGCCAGAAATACATCATTCAGCTGCAAGATGCCAGTTGTTCGCCCCATCAGCACAGCATGAGGGCAAGTTACTCCAGCTGCAGAGCATCCCCAGGCTCCATCCACAGCTCTGAGAACACACACAGCACAATTCTCCAAGTCCTACTAAAATACTACATATTTTAAAGGTTGACATCATCTGAGGCTGCTGAGTCCTACGGTTCTTTCCTCACAATACAAATCTCCTTCCCTGTTTTATCTTTACAGTTCCATAGGGAAACACAGCACAGCTGCTTGTCTTAGCTGGACTGGTAACCCACGTCATGTACAGCCAAGTACTCCAGCAATGGGAACTGACATAAAAAGCCAAAGCAGCAGAACTAGACAAGATAATCCGAGACGACAACTTTCAGTATAAATAAAAGGAGTGTGATGAACATACACTTTTGGAACTACATAGTAACATACTGTCCTGTCTTGATTTTTTTTTTTAAATGTGCATGCATTATATAAACACATTTCTAATCACTTCCAGAATTGTAAGAGAAAAAAAAATGGAAGAAAGTAGCAACTTCTTTCCCTTCTTGCCTGCATAGACCTTAAGGATCAAACCAGGTAGTAGTTAAAATATTTTCCCACCCCCAACATTAAATCTTGAAATGGAACACCAACAGTTATGAGTTAAAAAAAAAGTCCGGACATTTTACTTCCCAGATTACTGTACTCTCTTTCAACAACAAGTCTAGCCACGTTAATAGAACAGCACTTGCAGACTGATAACTGATCCGTAGGGCATATGCGCTTTGTGAAATCACAATGTAAGCACAGTTCAAGCATAAATGTAGCATACAGTCAAGTCCTAATTAGAGTCTCCAAGAGAATTTCAGGAAACGTACTCGATTCCCGGATACTAATGCTGACCTATTATTTCACCCTTCCTTCTTTTTGTTTCTCCCTCTATACTCTCTCCAGGTGAGTTCTTTTCTGCCTTGCTGGCTTCCTCATTTCTTTTGTTCTATACAGGTTTTTATATCACATGGGCTGAAAAAATACTACTTAAGACAAAATACCCAACTCTCACTGAAATTTTCATCAGCTTTCCTTTAACTGTTCTCCAACTACATTTTTTTCCTCTCTCACCTTGCTTGACATGCTTGTTATTTTTTAGAAGTGTATTTCGTCCTACACTAAAAGGCAACAATTATTCCTTCTTTCAGTAAGTGGACTCAATTGATTTTGTACAATTGTTTTTTTAGCATGAAAATATTCCATTTCTGTGGCCTATTTCAGTTGAGAAATGCTTGCCTGGTTCTAGTTTTATTACTTTAACCACTGCTAGCTGACCCATGTTGACATTTTGAGCCTAAAAGAAAAAAAAAAAATTTAGAGAGCAGAACACAGCAATCAGCTCCACATTCTCAACTCAACATTCTCTGACAACACAGAGTGAAAGAGCAACTGAGATACACAAGGGTCTAAAACAGTGAAACCACTTGTTGGAGGTTTTTTTGAAGCAAATACAGCCTCAGGAGGAGTCAATAAATTAAAACATCTCATACATTTATGTTTCATGCAAGGTTAGAATTTTTTTTCCTACACTATGCATTTATCTTTTATTGGGCTTACAGTATATATTTTCATTAGATAAGCATCATTATTGAGTTCTGTTATATCCAAAACACTTATTTAAAATAATCCACCTCTGTGCTTAATGACAGTGAACCAAACAGTAAGAACTCTGTAGCTAGCATGCTCTTCTCCAGTACACGTTTGTAGGAACCATTCTTCCAACAAAAATTCTCATACTGGATTTATTTTCTAAAAACAAAGCAAACTATCTCAAAAAAAACCCAAACAAAACAAACACTAGGTAGCTAATTTGTACCAAGAGTTGAAGCTTTAAGTATGCTCAGGAAACCTTGCACTGTCACACGAGTCCTAAACTACACAAGTCCTCAAACATGCTGTACTTCATATTAAAATCCATAAACAAACCAACCACTGAGATACTGACTGCAAAGCAGTTATAACATACACGGATCTCACAGCAGACAAGCAGGGCCCAGGGAGCATCAACAGCTGCACCCTGTAGTGTATGTGACTGCTTCCAAGACTCCCATGAGAGTGATGCAACACGTCCTGCTCATTTCGCTACATGCTCCTTGGTCCTTACTCTCCACCAGCAACAGCATCCTCTCCTTGCTGCAAGGCTGTGAAGAAAACAAGCCAGCAAACAAAGGAGTCTGAAAGCATTCCTCTCATATATACACTGTGTTGGACCACCGCTGCACTGAATGCCGTGCCCGCTCTGCCCCCTACATAGGGCACAGAAGGTGAGACCAGTCCTGCTCTTGCTTTTTCCCTCATCCACTTTCAAATCAAAAAAGGCCAGAATGACAGAATTTAATGATGCAGATAGGTGCTCACCTTTACAGTGGCTAATGGTCTCATTTAAGTCAATTTAGGAGCTCAAGGGCTCACACCTTTTATTGAGATCTCTCCAATATACAAGCTACCTTTTTTTTTTTTTTTTTTTTTAATAAATTGATTCATAGGACTGTTTTGCAAGGCCATAAGACTCACCAAATACTGTAAGGTATTGACTCTCGACATGGCAGCTTGAGACCTGGTTGTGGAACCACAAGTGGACGGGAAAAAAAACCCTAAGACTTAAAAAATAGCCAGCAATGAAGTGTGGAAATAAATGCAGTGTGTATTCCTGTGTCCAGAGATCTACCCAGGTTGTTCCTAGCACAGCTGATTCAAACCTCTCACTGTTCCTTGGTGTGGCAACGCTCTTCTGCAATACGGGGAGTACTGGCATTTGCAAATAATTTCCAGGTAGATGCTTATTGATAGACCCTGAGGCCAGTGGGAAACCTATAAAAGTCAAAGAGTAGTCCAAACCTGATAGACTGTGGAAAGAACAGTTAAAAAACAAGTCTTCTCTGGCAGACTTCCCTGTACATCATTATTTGCCCGCCCCACCGATGGCAGCAGTGTCTCCACTCATCACTGTATGGTGGAACAAAGATTTTAAAGACATTAAGAACAGCAAAAACAGCAGAGGATGAAGGCAACACATGAGAAAGCGACACCGCTGAAGCATGAGCTAGGATTTTTATTCCTTACTTCTTTTCCCAACGCATTCTTTTCATAGCAAGAAACAAACACAGAGCCAAGATGTTCATGAATCAAAGGTCAGCATTTTTTTAACCTCCAAGATTAACAAGAAAAATTACTGAAGCTTTAACAAAGACCTGACCTCATCAGGGATTCTTGTTAAAACTTAAAGACCTGTTTGGGGGCAACTTGTACTAGCAAGATAATCAACGAGACACAACTGCAGTGGATACAAGTGAGGAGATTCTGAAGTTATGTATCCTGCATTCAATTGGGATGTGCAAGCCAAGCTGGAAAAATTTCACAGGCTTCAGGGACATTGCTATAGTCTAGTAAAAAAAAAAGTTTGGTAATTTTTTAAAATTTTATTTGTATTTAACAATATTGTGTCCAGCTGTTAGGAATTTGTTTCTCTGACTATGGCTCCATAGGTCACTATGCTCTGCACAGTGCTATGGCATCTAAAGCCAAGAAAGGAGGTGGGTAGGAGCTAGTGACAATTTTCGAACAAATCTGATTAAAACATACGAGGATACTGGTCACAAAGTCCTATGTGGTAGAGATGCCAAAAAACTATCAATAGTAGACAGAGAAATCTATAGATACAGCTAGATACATCTGGAGCAGGACGTGCAAAATCATAGCCAAAGGAACAGAGTCCAAGAAGCAGGCAGCCTTGCCAAACCTGCGCTCTCCACACCTTATGGCTCATTCAGCCCCCTCCCATCGCAAAGGGATTTCTTCCTCAATGTCATGTTCTCAAAAGAACCGTTCAAAATCGTAGGCAGGAAAGAACAAAAATTGTGTCTTTTCACTTTCAGCTTAGGCACTGCTTCCTTTCTTCAACACTAGCAGTAGTGGGACTCTTCGGCCAGCTGGCCATTCTCTGGACCAGTATCAGCCAGGGCTCATGAAAGCCAGAAAGGAAGAACAAAATCTGATTTAATGCAGATCACCAATGCCTTCAGAAACAGCAGGCTACCACCTCCTTCAGGGCATGAATTGTTACTTAAGAACACATGACTTGAAGTCGACAATCTGAATAAGTTATCACTTTGCATCCTATTCCATTTGAGTTATTAGCGTTGAAGGCGTTGTCACAAGTAAGAATATGAATTGCCTCTGTTAATCTGGGTATTAAAAAAAAAAAAAAAAAAAAGATCATCCTGATTGTAGTGACACAAGGGTTCCTTGCAAAGGATGAAGATTAGGTACCCCTGACAGGTTTTACTAGATCGCATCAAATACCTTTGAAATCATCAGTTATGAAACAATTCCTTGCCTAAGCTCACATGAATGAGAGACTGAGAAAGACTGCAGTACCGCATGCTTTTTAACATGGGTTGGAGCTGGCTCATACTCTTAATTTGAGGGTGCTTGCATACGTACCATACAATACCTCAGTATGTTGCTTTCATTTAGCATAATCATGCTAAAGTTGCCAATTACTTATGGGTTTTGAGATTAGTGCATCAATAAGGAGTAGCTGGCTGAAGAAAAATTTCAAATAAGTATTTCTGAGTCAGCAAATGCAACCAAAAATTTCAAAGAGGCTCATGTACGAAAACACAAGTTCATTTTTTTCTTTCTACTTGCACTGGAAGTGCTCTAACTCCCAGTCTTTGAGATGATGAGGTAACAGCAAAAGCCAAGAGCTTTTCCTCCCATTCCTGGTGCCATGACCAGGAGCCTGCAACTAATTCCTTCACATGCAGATTTCACAAAATGTAGCCCCTGTTTTGCCATCATCACTGCAACATGATCTATCTAGAAATCGAAACCAGTCTACAATTCACCTGCCCATTTATACAAGTGAACTATGTCAATGGGAATGCATTACACAGGTCTTCCAGAAGCACAGATTGGCCTACAACGCCTGCATCTACATGCAGTGACATTATTAAATGTGTACAGCATTTATACAATGTCTGCTCTGGAAAACCATATAGAGATCCTCATTCTACCAGTAGCTAAAAGAACGATACTCTTCCAGAGATCTAGACTGCCATATCTGGGGAGGAGTTTAAAAAAATTCACCAACTGCCAAGTCAAGCTGGAGAAGCGCTACCTAATTAAAGAGGAAGTAATTGCTACTGTCTCTGTCACAACAGTAGGATATCAGATTGAAACATTATATAAAAAAACTGCCACCAACTAGAAATAAAAGCTAGAAAAATCCAGGTTTTGTTGTTATTCCATTATACAAAAATTCATTAACCAAAATGCCTCACAATTGGAAAGACCTTATTACTCTGAAATAGAGAAGGAAAGAGCAGTAGGGTAGGGCAGTACTCGAACAGACTATTCGGAAATACCAGCTGAGTGAGAGTATGTGTCTGAAAAGAAAAAGAGGTGAAAGAAGGAAAGGAGGAGGAAGGCTAGTATTTAGCACTGCCCTTAATATATGCCACAACAGCAGATTCATGAGAAGGAGAGGTCTGTGCAGCTGAACCAGTATAGACATAAAATCCAAGGTCCAAGGAGGTAAATCTCTTGCCAAGTTTATATTTGTCCTTCAAACGGAAGCTGGTACTATAAAGCATATAATGCTGCAACAAAAACTAGGCCAAAAAGCAAAGTCTAATACAGTAACAACAAGGTGCTTGTTTTTTACTACTTCCTATGTGAATTGTTGAACAAAATGCAGATGAGCAATTTCTAAACAAGTTGCTACTTCATGGGATAACTGGTCCCAGGACACAGACACGCTTCCTGACCTGGATTAGCTCTGCTCTTCAGCAGAACGCACCCAAACGGCTTCCCAATCCCCTTGCTTCCAGCGCTACGGTCCTCCCCTTCAGCCTCTCTCAAACCCACACAACTCCCCTAGGAGCTGATTCAACTCTTCAAGCCAGCACAAAGCCACCTGCCTTCCTATTTTTGGTTAGTTTTCTGCCAGGTTAGCTAACCGCACTGGCCCAGGCATCACAGCGAGCACCAGAGCTAACACAGGGTAAGCAGCAAGACAGCCAGGAGCAGGGTAGGGAATCGCCCCTCTCGGCAACAGTGAGCTGTTACATCAGTTCAGCCTATCCTACAAAGTCACAGCTGTAATTAACAGGAATTGAACTACTAAGAATTATGCTAAAAATAATTGGGTTTCACATGCCAGTGGGAGGTGTGATACCAAAACACAACAGAGCTACAACTTTAGAAAGCAATGCTTTGATCAAGGTGATGTTAAACAAAAAGATCTGAAACTAAGGCAAACAAAAATCCCTAAGCAAAGCAGGGATTGTTGGTTAAGGAAACCACAGTCACAGAAACTTTTTACCCAGCGCAGTAAAAACAGGATGGCAAAACATCCACCCCTCTATGCCTGCCTGACAAGCTTCAAAAGATGATTAAAGCTGAAAAGAGGTTCTTCAAAACATAGACATTTATTCCTAGCAAAGTCAAAAGGAGCTTCAATAGCTGTAAGGTCAATCAAGAAGAAAGGAAGACTAAAATGCCTATCAAAAAGCACACAACTAAAAGGCACAGTTTCAGTATTTCAGAAGCCACAAAGCTGTAGAACAATTGATACCTTACTGGGTCATCCCAGGAAGGAGTAGCAAGGGCACACATGTGGAGAGAAGAGATTTGTACGTAGTACTCTGCAAAATGAAAGTTCATCAAAATTCAGGTTCATCTGTTCTGGACATATTCTCTTCAAGCAACACACAGGAGCGCTATCAGGAACCATGGACTCCGAAACACCGTCAACAGCAGAAAGGAGTAACAGTCACCAGGTGTTCCCTACAGATACCCACAGAATCCAAGAGTTTCAACGTGAGGCAGCTCAGCTGGTAGATACCTGACTTCCCTCACCAAAACCAACGCCCATGCCAAAGGGCTGGGGAGCAGAAAATCAGGCTTTTTCTTCTTTAAAATGAGACCTCAAGCAGAGCGCACCCTATCAAGTCTGTGTCTTCATTTGTTAATTGGCTGAAGCCATAAATGATGACAAGAACTGAAATAAGGCAGACATGGTATAACAGATGCCTTTGCAGGAACAATAATCTCACTAATTATCACAACTATTTGAATTTCAGTAAAGAGGAACGTAAAAGAACAGCCCTTCGTTTTCTAAGATACTGAAAATCTTTGGAAGGGTCCACCCACACTACATGAATGACCTGTGAGATGGCAAATGAAGCTCAACCTTTATTAAACCAAAGCAATGATTCTTTTTTTCCCCAAGATATGCTGTGATATAAATTAATCATATGAACAAAAGAAATAGACCTACAATCACCTCAGAATATACTTCAAATCTATGCACAGTTACCACCAAAACCAAAGGTATTAGGATGGGGGCAAACAAGACAAATTATTAATATGGTCTCTGCCAGAATACCATGGGCAGCGCTTGTAACCAAACCCCAAAAGAATGGCACAAAGTACAGAGGGCCTGGGAACAGGGACGATTAGAATGGCAATTTCATACCAAGACACAGAGAAGTCTTTCTAAATAAGAGATTAAGTAAATATGGAGCAAACAAAATTAAGCCACCACCTCATTTAACTCTAGAAATAGTTCCTGAAACTGAGCAGGACAGGACAGTGTCTCTTTTTCACAACCAAAAAAACCTAACTATTCTTTTAGACTTTGCTGACCACCCTACACAATTAAATTCTCTGCAGCAGTGAAATACAGTGAAATACAAAAACACAAGACAGAAATGACTTGTATGACAGCAGAACTAGTTTTCATCCTTTCTAGCAGGTGTCCTTTTGAATGAGAAAATTTGACAGAAACAGAAGGTGAAATGCAAGAATTTTCCTGACATGTAACTGCAATCAGAAAAGCAATTTTGCAATCAGTCTCTCAACTAGACTTTCAATGAAGCTTAATTACTTGACAAGTAAGTTTACTGAGACACAGAAAACAAAACCACGCAAATGAATACGTGATATGCAACACTCAAGAATACTCAACTCCAAAAAAAACACTAGCAGCAGATTGTCTGTCTGTGTTTTGTTACAGATACATCAACTGTCTGACAAAGTAGTAACTCAATTTCACCATTAACTTTAGCAGTCTTGAGAGGAGACATCTCTGGACAAGGGAACAGTCCTGTGTTTTACTTAAACTTCTAATGACAACTTTGTAATATTAATGTTTTAGCTATCTATTGTGGCAATACAGCTTCACAGAAACAAATTTTGAAAACCCAAACATCATCTCTCTTTCAGATCCTCATGGAAGACAGTGTTATGTCCAGTGTTTATGCCCCTGGGATACATTAAGAACTAAGCAACCCAGATGAAGCCTCATCTCCTACAACAAATTTGCACTGGTGCAAGTTAAGACAGACACATTATTGTTGACTGAACATTTGATGAAGAGCTAATGGCATGAACAAGTTACCCATTACCTTTCTTGTGATGAATTCATTATCTTCTCGAAGGCCTCCTTGAAAGCTGAACTTGGGTGGGAGGGCAGATAATGATAAAAATATTGTTTTAAGCCAAAAATACGTACTTGCAGTGCACTAGCACATTCCCAGGTACCAGCTAAACAGCAGGACTCATAGCAGCAGGCTCATATCAATCTGACCCATATCCTCATTCCCTTCGATTCTCCGTAGTCCAGTCTGAACCATGGGCTCTTACTTCAAATTCTAAGATCTCCAGAGTAGAGGCTCTGCTGTAGAAAGCAGGTGGATAAAGTAACACTTCCAACAAGCTACACACAACAAACTTCAAAAAAAGAAGATGAAAAACAAATAAAGCCCAAACAAACCCAGACACACTACTAATTGTTATCTCCATACTAATTACAGCAGAGGAACACACTGCATGAGTCCATTCCAGCTTGCCAAGTTGCAAATGCTTGTCCAAAATAGCATCTGAAAGCAATCTGCAGTCATTCTCTATAAAAATAATTCCCTGTCAGTTCAGCAGCCATGGGAAAGCCTTGAATTAGGCTATTCCTCCCCAGATACCTTTTGCATAGACTAAAAGAATCACTAAGACTTTTCTCGTTTCAGGAGAATTTTGCCACATGCTTCTTTTCAGGCAGAAGTCACTTCTAATTGTTCATCCACTTGGCAAGTTTTTCAATCTCCACACTGTGCCCTTGGAGTAACATTATCAACTGAGGAAAAGCATTATTTTTGATAGAAATAAGTCTCTTCACCCTAAAAAGCTAAGCCATACCTGTTAGACATGTGCAAATGCTGCAAAGAATTAATACAGAAAATAGTTTATTTTCCACTCCAAGAAATCTCAGTAGCAAAATTTCAAACTCATCAGAAACGAGCTTTAAAAAAAAACACAAGACTGCAGGGCTCATGCATATATCCAGCCCTCAAAAAGAGCTGGGAACTTCAGACAAGATGTGCTTCCTAAAAAAATACTGAACATGAAAATCCATTTACATTTAATATTACCACATTTATTTTTGCAGTTCTGCAAAAAAAGACTTTCTCTCCCAAAGAAACTCCTCCCAATACTGAGAGGCTTTGCCTGAATGAAGATTTGAGGACTCCATCCCATTACAGTATTTTACAGTAAAAACATCTGAAACACTAGTAGGCACCACCTCTCCTAAAAACCAAAGAGAGAAAAGCAGCACCTTAGGACATCCAAAGAAAGTGAGGTGAGCTAACAAATGGCAAAGGGTTCAGATCAGCAGGGCTCCACTGGATCACTGCCATGCTGCTTTTCAAGTGTATCAGGATTCAAGTTCACTTAGGCACAGTGCAAGAAAGCTACCGATTGCCAGCAGAAGAGGAGATCTTCCTGTACTTGTGTATGAAAGCATCCGTCTTTCCAAGACTAACTGCATAGACACCATCTGGCACCAGAGACCCAAAAGGCATCTGTCGGCTGCTGAGAAGGGATTCTTCAACACCATTCACCGAGGAGGAAGAATTCCCATCAACATTCAGGGCTTTTGCAGTGGTGGTTTCACTTGCGCCATCAGAAACAGCATTAGGAGAGTAATTTTCAGCACACTTGGTAATGCCATCCATGCGCTTATGGAGTTCTTGGCTCAGCAGCAATACAATAGTGCCTCCAACACGAAGTACTCTGGCAATTGCAGGAAAAATAAAGGTGAGGTGTTTACCCTGCCTGGCATTCTTTCATCCATGCAGAACTCAACACTGCTGACACTTCAGATGCCAGTTGCATTTGATAAAACACCTAAGCACATTAACTGTCATGGCTCAACTCAGTAAGCTACATCTCCAAATGGAATTTAAATTCCCTATCTTCATAACTATTCCTACATGGAAGAACTAGGCCCTATTCTGACTCCCAAACACTTCCAACCTCAGGACTTCTTTCCATTGGGTTAGCAGGAAAGATGGACCCAGTTTTTTCACTCTTGGTATTCTTCCAAAGATTGGGGGCAGTATCACCTTCAAACCCTGTTTTTGGGTCACATGAGCCTCCCACCAGTCTGCAAAGGAACAGCTTCCCAGGGCAGCAAGAGCTTTTCAGGTTAGTAAGGCAATTCTGAAGCTAGCCTTTCCCTTTGGAAACTTTAAGTCTGTCCTTTCCACGTTCCACTGATCCTTAATGGCTTTCAAACTCAGGAAATGGAGGAAAATTAACCATTGTTTGTAATCCATTTTTCTTCATACATAAGCAAACATTACACTTGGCTTTGAAAGAAGAGAAAAAAAGGACTATCCTAGCTCTGCTCACAGTAAGTGGATTGAACAGTCTTACTGGTGAAGCTCTCGTGGTAATGGTCCCTTACTTCCCTGGGAAGGTGGAGGGGAGGATTTTGCTTAGGATGGCCCAACAGAGCAAATAAGACCAAAAGACAAGCATGGCCAAAGGGAGAGATGCTCAGCACAAGCTGACATAAGATTACCCTGCCATTCTGCGGAGCTACCTCACCTTCTTCACCATCTTTCCACCACATTCCTGCATTAGGCAAGTGAGATGAACACCCGCTGAAGACCAATCCTGCAGAAAGGGCTTCTTTTCAGCAAAGAAAATAAAGGGGCAGATGGTTTGAACTGCCTGTTAGAAGCAGTCCGCTATTATCTTGGGTCAAGTTTGCCAAAAAACGTCAGGGTGAGAGATGAAAGGAGGCATCTAAAAGCAGACCAAGTGGCTAGCTTGATATTCCAGTACATGCTAAGAGAAAGGAAAATGCATACCACCATTTTCTGGTCTGAGATCCTTCCTGCCAAGCCAGGCTGGTAAAAGCTGAGTTGTGAACCCAAAAGGAAAGCTTATGATTTTATACAAGCAGACCTCAACTGAGAAAGGATTACTGCTTCATTTGCTTGGCCACGCTTTAAGTTTGTCTAGGTCATCCTCTCCTCTTTCTCCTTTCTGCCTTGGAAAGAACATTTGTGAGTGTGGCTCACACATGTTTCACTATCATGCCTTGTAAAGAATATTTGTGAGTGTGGCTCACACATGTTTCACTATCATGCCTTGTAAAGAATATTTGTGAGTGTGGCTCACACATGTTTCACTATCATGCCTTGTAAAGAATATTTGTGAGTGTGGCTCACACATGTTTCACTATCATGCCTTGTAAAGAATATTTGTGAGTGTGGCTCACACAACAAGCTCATTCCTTGTCACCTAGTGCTACCATCAGCACTTCCACACCTTGCACAACAAGCCACAACAGCCTTTAAGGCACAAGTAAAGGCATCAGACTTTCACAGCCTGCACAGGATCAGACTAGAGAGCTGGAGACTGTTTGGAATAAAGCAAACCTGAAGCTGACTGAACGCTTAGGATCGCAAACCATCATGACATTTACACCAAACCCCAGGCATGTCAAAGGCCACACGTACCTTTCTGCTTCCTGGAGAATATCCGGAAGGAGCTGTATGTCTTTTGTGATCTTGAACTTCTTCCCAAATGGAATATCCGAAATCACAGCATCAAAGCTTTCCGAAGGCAACGGCAATGCTGCAGAATATAGGCAGGTCTTTACATCTGACTGTGAAAAATAAACAGCAGCTATGCCCTCATGCACCTTACAAAACCGTCTGCCATCTCTTTTGTGCATTATGCACACAGATTCGTAGTTCCTTCTGTACTTATGCTCAGAAACAGCACTACAAAGCCACCAGCCCAATGCAGACTGGGAAGAGACAAATGCATGAGAGCATGGTTTAGCTCGCAGATTCCCTGTTACTGGTGATATGCTTGCCCCAATAGCATGAGTCTCTGAACAGGGGACTGCATGGTTCCAAACTAACTGCTGCTTCTCAACACACAACGCATCTTTACAAGCAAAAAGCAAAAGAAGAGCTAAGCTTGCAAGCACTTAGTGCAGATGTTCAGATGCACACATATGAATGGCAAGGAACCACGTGCTAAATTCCTCTCCATCTCCCTTCTCTCCCCCCAAGAATCTGGTTACAGCCAGAATCACTTGGATTCTGTCGGTGCTAGTGTCTTTGAACTGTCTCCCCAGAGTTTCTGCATCCTGGGAATAGCCAGTTTTCTTGACCATGAGGCAGCACTGCACCCTTGTGGTGACGAAGGCTGGCCACATACCAGGCTGTCCTGGACAGAGCATAGCCAGCATGTGAAAGGACGAGACTATGGGTTCTCCATCCCTCAGGATGCTCAAAACTCGACTGGACAAGGCCCTGAGCACCTGACCCAGCTCTGGGGTTAGCCCTGCTCCGAGCAGATGACAGGACTAAGGACCTCCAGCAGTCCCTTCCCACCTAAACCCCGCTGTGATTCTATGCCAGCTTTTCCAGAACTAGCTGGAGATGGTTCTTGGACCATGCTTGGAGCAACACTTGCAGCACAACAGTTTTACCTACAAATGGAAGGACAAGTTACCTACAGTCCTTCTCAAAACATGCAGAAATAACTGCTTTGACCAGTGACAAAGACACCAATTACTTGTTCAGTATTAGAAAAGCCTGACATCAAAGCACCTTCCATGTGCTTAGAAGCCAAGCCCAATCACAGCTTTTAAGTAAGAAATAAAGCTATATATACTCTTATAAAAAAGAAATAATATTTCTTACCAGAATGGTAAGGTAAAAAAATATGCATACTTTATCAACCATGCACAGGAAAAAAGAGCCAGCTTTTGTCTGTCATTAATTTCATAACGGACTAATTTAGACTCAGGCCTTGAGGTCCACAATAAGGTCATAAAATTATCACCTTCTCCCCAGGCTAGCTCATAAACTGAGAGCAAACAGATTCCCTCTTCCAGGAAAAAGGCATTGTTATTTAAAGTATTCCTACTGCAAAACATTAACAATTCAACACTGAGCTTAATGAGATCCCACTATTACTCATTTGGTACATTTAAGTTACAAGCAACATTTTATCTGTCCTTGCTGCGTTCCTGTTAAGACACAAAAAATTCTCATATGGTATGTATTCTTTGTGGTATTCACACATTTACCATTAAGACAGACAACTACTGCACGTCTGACAATTATTATTTTCAGTGTCTTCTGCTGAGTTTGTTCTTGCCAAAGTTCAGGGGCAGGGAGGGGAGAACAAATAATTATCCATTCACTAGCACTATAGCGTCGCTACTCAGCTTTAGCTCTACTACACGTCACCTCAAGAGAACCTACATTACCTGTATAATCCCAGAACCGCAAAAAAACTTCAGACATGTCTTACTTGGAAAGCCTACAGACATACCTTTCACAGAAGCTTTAAGTAACTCAATCTTATCCATCAAGCCTGCAGTCCTAATATTCACATCTGCACCCTCTAACTGTGAATCACTTATATCAGCACCCCAGTAACAGGCTTCCTGTTCAGAGAAAAAGAGAAAAGTCATCTAGTTGACAAACAGGTGTCTCTATTTTATAAACCCTTCTCAGAACTCCCTTGTCCTTCCAAGACAAACCCCTTGCTGGGAGATTTCGTATCATTACACAGAGCAATACACAGACCCAGACGACAGAGGAATGGGGAAAGTATGTGCTATCTTCGCTCCTTTCCCATTCTGGTCTGCTCAAAACACTTGTAACTTACAAAAATACTGAGGCTATGTCCTAACAGCAAGACCCTAGCTAGCTACAAACAGCCATGCTGCCTCTAATACTGACAACTGACTGTACTGTCCCACTGACACCTCCAATCCCAGGATAAGGCCAGGCAGTTTTAAAAGTCCATGGTTGCCTCATGCAAATCCTGCAGTATAAATACAGGGCTGCCAGCACCCACCTGCACAAGTATGTAGGCCTTTGCTTCACACTCCTGTGGAGGAACATTTGTACTAAAACACTTTTAACAATTGTCTAGAAAGATCGGTTTCGTTCTAGCTTTCCAGTAATGGACTTTGGTATAACCGTGGGACAGATTTTTCTTGACGCAACTACAAGCCGTCTTGCAAAGGTCCCACCTATTGTGACTGTGATACTCACGGGCCACTCTTTGGCAGCTTCCAGCAGTATCGTTGCTAGCCCACACATAGGATCCAGCACAAAGGCACCTGCCTACAAACATAAAGGGGTTATTGCATCGCAAGCAAGACAGACTCCTCTCCCAGGACAAAGCTTACTCAGGGATGTACAGATCACCTACATACTCCCACTGAATCCAGCATAGGTAACAATGATCACTGGTTTACCAGGCCATAGGTGTTTCTAAGAGAATATAGTAAAAAGCATTAATAGTTTCACTAAAGATAATGCATCAATGCATCTAGCCTTGCGGTGACATCTAGGGGAAGAAAAAACATGAGTGGACTGCAGACAGATATTGGTACCAAATTAATCTGTGGAAAACATCACACTTGCTTCTGTTTTCCCTTGGAGAACAACGCCAAACAAGGTTTGACGCCTGGACAGTGAAAAAATCTTGCCATTTAGACATATATCCATACAAGGAATTACACCTCTGCTGAGAAGGACCTGGGATGACAGCAGATATCTGGTTGAACAGCAGGTGACAGTGCACTCTGACCACAGATAAGACAAACTCTGTCCACATGCATTAGAGCATGGGGCATTAAAATCACCACACTTCTTCAAAGCTTCCAGCTCCAGCTCTGATGAGCAGCAACTCTCCATTCAGGACTCTAAATCTTTGCCATGAACACTCACTTACACTGATTTCAGCCAGAGATGCCATGGCCCATGCAATTGTTGACCGCAGTCCTGCTGTTTTGATGTACTCTCTGTTTGCCAACGGAAGCCTGCAGACAGCAAAAAATCAACATAAGATAAGGGTACAACCACCCAGAAAAGCCCATGTAATACGAAAGAACAAATGAAGTGAACAGATCTGCAGACAGATAGAAACCACAGTCTGCTTTTATCCATAACCCACTGCAAAGTCTGGCTTACGTGCTCAGATAAGCCACAAACCACAAGACTAATGAGACAGTCTAGTGAATATTAAACCAGAAGATAAACACTCACAGTGGACAGCAAGACTATTTAGAAATTATGCCTGTTCCGATACTGCCAAGACAAATCTGGTGAGGAGAATGCCTACCTGAAAAGAGGAATTCCCACCACAGAGTGAATGTCATTAAGATGTACAAAGATCTGAAAGAGGAAAGAAATTAGAGACTCTCAACCTGACACGACAATAACTTTAAACAGACACAGAAGACATCTCTACGAACTTCTGATCCTAGTTTTTAAGAACAAAAATGCACACTTTACACAATTATGATTAATTGGAAGAAATCACACTAGATAATCTGAATGCTACTTTAAAGAGGATTTAATATTTAAACAAGCTGGGAGGGTAATTGTGTCAGCCAGGAATCCATCAGCAAGCTCTTGAATCTTTAAGGGAACCTATTTTTGTAACACTGAACACATGTTTTTAATTATAAAACCATTTAGGTTTAGGAGGAGATCATTCACTGTATACTAGCACTCAGCTATCCACACGCACACTTTTTTAAAAAAAAAAAACAAAACACAAGTGCCAATGATTCTATGAAGGCGCATTTCAGATGGAAGGCAAATGTGGGTAATCCTTCCAGAAGTACAGGCAGCTCAAAACAATTGTCCTCCTGTCCCATAGCAAACATCCCAAAAGAAGACTGAGCTCCCCAACAGGTCTTGCATGACTACAATCCCTCCCCAGGAAGCCCAAAGAGAAATATGATGCTTTTGAAATATCCCAGTCCTCAGCACTTGAATTGTTTCAGAGCAAAAATCTGGACAAGCGCCCCACTTGAGACTCAACAAAGCTGTATTTGATGTGCAGCCTGGGAAAACCAGAGCCGGTAGATGAACTCAGAGTTTTTACAGAAGGCCTCAGACCTCCCAGCATCAGTGCTGAGAGCAGCTTCCATATGCCAAGCACAGGGATGGAGAAACAGCTTGTCAAGAGCAGTGAGCCCTTTCCGAGGTCTCCAGACAGCTTGCACCATGGAGGGTGCCTTAAGCAAGCTGCTTGTCAGGGCAAGGTCTAGGAGAAGGCTCTTCCATAAACAGCATTCTCAAGTTCCTCGAGAACACAACCTTGCTGCTCGCTCTCTTCCCCTACAGAGGCTAAACTAGCTGCCCATGGCTCGAGTGACCTCCATTTTCAACACAGTCAGTGTCCAGCAGTTTGTAAACATGCTGGATCCTGAGACATCACCTGTATGGATCCTTCTCCTCACTTACAGGCCCATGCTGGCCATTCTGGTATTTATTTAAGTGCTTTGGAATGCATGCACACAGTGACTACCAAAAAGTTTTGCTCAGCACTACCAGATGACTTCTAGTTAAATTTAGCAGCAGAAAGACAAACAGGGAGAGGCCACAGTCCCGCATGCAAAAGGAGCAGAGAACAAAACAAAAGATATCAGGGACAATTCTGGAAGCAGCAACAGACCATTTGGCAGACAAGCACCACTACCTCCAGATCGGGCTGCCGCAGATCAGCCCGCCACCCACACTGCTTCATGAGCGCTATGCCAACGGCTCTTCCAATCTCCTGCAAGGGGGAAGAACAGTCACAGGCAGTAAAAATAACACAATTAAGAAAACTACAGATCACAGCCTGGACTGCACAATCCTTATAAATACCTGAGAAAAGAAAGAGTCTCTCTTTATCCCTAGCAGCACAATTCATACAAAGACCAGCAGAGGTACAACAGGGCACAGCGAGTGAGTGAGGGGCAGAGCAAACACACCACAGGACAAAATGACTATCACTCAACTGGTGTGCAGGAGGCTGAAGTTCAAGTCCTGCCCGAGATACAACAAAAGTTGTCATCATTTTAGAATTGTAAATCACACGCACAAAATATTTCCGATGGCTGTAAACTAGATTACCTAAGAGAAAACCTGTGAATGCACAACTACAACTCAAAATTTTAATGCTTTTACGGCATCTAGAAAGCTCTGACTACCTTCAGAGTATGACAGTTCAAACACACAGCACAAATTTAAGCAAGGATTCATGTTCACAGGCTCATGCGTCCCATCTTCCCAGGAAAAAAAAAAATCTAGTTAAATTACTGTTATCTTCAAATAAGAGAAATTTACATAAATTGCAGCTACACTGGGTTTCTTTTTTATTTTTTTTATTTTCCTCACAGTAGAAAGGTATTATAGATGGGAAGCGGGCTGGATGGAAAGGGCCCCTGGAGGTCTCTACGCCACTACTCTCCCCCAAGGACCAAGATGCATCCTCCAGGATACCTCCCAGGGCTGGTCCTAGGAAACAAGTTCTCCCCAATGCCCAACCAGAGCCCGCCGAAGCTGCAAGTTCTGGTTTTGCACCTTCTTTTACACTGTTTGCCACAATTGAAGGGAGTCTGGCTTCACTGTCATTGCAATGGCCCTTTAAGTAGCTGTAAACTACTACCACATCGCTCCTCAGACTCCACAAGCCCAGCTACCTCAACCTCTTACTTTACTTATCCACAATAAAAGGCATAGATTTGAAAAATATTCAGGGTAACAGTGTCCAGAAATTAACAACAGCCTTTGTATTTCCACTTGTTTAAGGTAAATGCAGGTTAAGGACTTTTTTGAGAAAATACAGAAAAAGTTTGTTATTCTAAAACATACAACACACAACTGAAACGACAAATAAACTACACATCTCCCTTCACCTTTGCTAAATTCTTTTAAAACACAGATACTTCAGCATACCTGTGAAGGAAGTACTTTGGCAATCGCTCCACTACAACGACAAGAAACTCTGAAACTGAAGCTAAGCTGCTCATTTGCAACAGGTTCCTCTCCACTGCTTTTGGAAGGGTCTTCTAAGGAAGTCTTGCTTTCAGTCTGGCAGTCCTGACTGCTCTTTATCTCTGCTACCACACACCTCTCTCCAGCTTCCACTTGACATTCCTCAGACACAGTCTCTCGCACTTGTTCCGTTTTCTGTCTTTTAGTTGCAATATTTGTCTCTTCTGATTTTCTCTTTAGAGGCAATCGGTTTTCTTGAGAGACACCATCTTTTTTCCCCTCGCACCCATGAAAGTTTCTCCAAACAGAGATAACATCCAGCCAATACTTTGGCTCCTCAATGACAAGGCTTTTAATCTCATGTAGCATTTTCCCTGAAAGAAAAAGCAGCTTCAGGTTAAGTAGTTCAGTCCCAATATTTGATTTTCCTACAGAGCGAGAACAGCTGTTAACAGCGACTGTGTTCAGATTTCCTTAAATGTGTGAATCCAGGAACCACAGCACCAGAAGCACACATCACAGGCACAGCTGAGCTCTCAACACCCATCTGCTCCACCAGCAGAGACCCAGGCATCTGTCTGATTACAAGCTCTGCAGAACCAAGATTAAATTGTGCGGGGGTTGAAGTCTACAGAAGAATTCAGCTCTAGAAAACCAGACCACCTCTGAGAGTCATTCCCAGGGATGGAGGACCAGCCTAACATGCCATCCTCCTCAGAAAGCACTTGGTCCAGGATTAGACATGTATGTGGGACACTTTCCAGGACTGAAAGACAGATGTGAACATGAATCACTTTGATTCAGCTCGGAATAAAAGCCACAAGTTTATTCTTTTACAAGGGAAATCTCTCTTTGCTATTCATCAACCTGCCTTCAATCCTGCAAAGTCTCCAACACACAGCTAAACTACACCTATGGGTAGTCGTCTTGAGCTAGCTATGACAAGAGAAGCACAAGGAATACACAGGCCAGTTCACTTAAAAACCTTGAAGCTAGTCAAGTGGCGGGGGGGGAAGGTATTTCTAGTTCTCATTTAGAATCATGGTTAAATGTGACCCTCAAAGCTGAAGGCCATCTGTGATCTCCCAAATAAAATCCCACCAGCATGCAGATATCCATCCATCTTACTTGAAATTCTTATTCCATCGCTAACAGAGAATGTGACCTGAGCAGCTGAGATTTACAAAAAAATCTATGTACTGAACAGTTAAATTACACAGGATATAGATCTGGATCCACTTTACCTAAAGGAATATGACTCATCATTAAAATACATACAAGGGGTCCAAAACATCTTAAAAGCCATTTTCAGCACTAAAAAAGCATCAAAAACGTATCTGGGCCGAAGATACTTCAGAATTAATTACTGTCAATTAGAACTACAGCTGTTAGTAAATAAATGAAATAAATCAAATATTCATTTTATAAACAGGACTTGAACTGGGGCTTCACGTTTCTGAACACCCACCCTGTGAGCACCCCGAGGGGATGACCCGAGGGAAGCAGTCAGCGCCATACCTTTATCTCTAGAAGCTGCAAGCGGGGGGTGTTTCTTCAGCAGCAGAAACAGTCGCTCTCCAGACTTGAGTTTCCTCAGCTCGCCCGGCTCCGCCTCTGTGCTGAAGAAGACCTTTCCTGAGACGCAGTCCACCTTAGGGGAAAAACAGGAACCAGACCCACCCGGGAGGGTGTTTTGGGCGAGCGCTGTCAGCAGCCCCGCAGCCCCTCACACCCGCTCGCCCCTTCGCAGGGAGGAGGGCGGCGCAGACCCCAGCTCACCGCGGGTGGCGAGGGGACACGGCCTGACCGAGGGGCAGATGTCCCTGCCCACGGCAGGGGCGGCACCAGACGGGCCTTAGGGGTCCCTTCCCACCCAGACCAAGATCAGACCCGTGGGGCCCCACGCCGGCGGCGGCACAGCCGACGCCGCGGCTGCCCGGCTCCGGGACGCGAAGCGAACACGGCCGCGTTCTCTCCCGATCCGGATCGGACCGCCCCAGGCGGGCAGTGGCTCCCCCCTCACCTCCGTGGCGCCGAGCCGCGCCCGCACCTCCCGCGCCAGGAAGGGCTCCAGCCCGCGGCCCGCCGTGCAGAAGTACCGCCAGCCCTCCGACGCCATCTTAGCCCGCCCCGCCGCCCTCAGCGCGGGCCGGGCGCCTGGCGACACTGGCCCCTCCTCGGGGGCGGCTCTTCCGCCGTGAGCCCGCCCTGGGAGCGGGCCGGCGGGGCAAGGCGTCAGCCACGGCTGCTGTCTGCGTCGGTACCAGAGAAAGGGACCGAAAAGCACCTTGTCCGGAGTGTATTTGTACACTCGGGAGGCAAATCTTCACCTGCCCCCCCGGGACCGCTTCACCACTAAATGCGTTTATCACCTTGACGGGAGGTGACGCCCTGAGGGACCGTCAGTGCAGGCGGCGAGATGCATTAGTACAGCTCAGCCCTCGTTCCTGCTGTTTCAGCAGCAGGCCATGCCACCGCTCCTGACAGGGCCGACGGGGAGAGGACTGCTGTGGCGCAGAAGCGGTGTCTGCATCCGCACCATTTGGGAGGAAAATCTGTAGACGTCCCCGCACCCCTCCCATCAGCACCCACGGCCCAAGGGGAAGCGCCAGGAGGGCAGCTGGGAGCCAGAAGCACCCCCCGCCGGGGACCTCCTCTGCTGCAGGACATGCAGGAACTTTTCATTCTCCAGACTACTCTGTTGTATGGGGAAACGTTCTCATCCTCCTTCCCGCTTATTTACAGGGGACAGAGCCAGAGCGTGAAGTAACGCAGGTCTCGCGAGTCACGTAGAGATCAGTCTGTGGGTGGGCGCAAAAGCAAACACTCCAACAGCAAGAAAAGTGAAACAGCCTGCACATCCTTGGATTCATTAAAAAACTGTAGTGGTCCTTTGGCTGGAACAAAGCCATCTGTTCTCCAGACCACGCTGGTCTCCAGCAAGTCTTCAAAAGCCAGGGAGGTGGCAGGATCCAAACCAGCCAGAGATAATAGATTTCAGTAGAAAATTCAGATTTAAAGATACTCAGAGTCTTGGTTCCCTTGCCTCAATCAGCTGGGGATAGTTTCCTGCTTTTATTTTCTCTGTAGATGGACTCTTGGCCACTCCTGGAACAGCAAACACCAACTGAGCACAATACAGCACGAACCCAGCAATGGGCTGTGCAACTCTGATGAGGAACAGGAGCCCACCTGCAATGTAAGTGGCCAAGGCCAACACGTTGTGGAAGCAGCCACCAATTTAGGCTATTTAAATTGCAGGCTCTCAGCATGTCTGTCTGAAAAGAGTTGCCCAAACCCATCAAACAGAGGTCTCCTCAACACAGTCACTATCTTTCACTATTTTTGCTTTGATGCCTGTGAGAAATGAGCCAGTTAACAGCTGGGGTACAGCTGAGGAGGTTTTGGAGAAACTAGAGACACTAAACAACCTACACAGTGCTGATTTACACACTGGCCGAGTGGAAAACTGACAGCTGCCTTTCACCAGGCAACACACTTAGCTTAGTGACCTGCTGCAGGTCTCAGCAGAAATCCTGCATTGCCAAGGAGCCTTCACCCCAGCTGAGCATCAGTGCAGAGTAGCTGTGTGCTCACGTGAGGGCGTACGGATGGAACAATTTCACAAGAAATTCACCTAAAATTCTCTTTGGCAAGACTGGAGTTTCCTTCAAAGAGCTGTATATTCATCAAGGTGAGTCTCTCCTTCAGGAATCATTTTTTCCCCTCTCACCCCTTGCCATTTCAGCATAAAGCTTACTAGCAGCTGCTGGACACCCACAGAGGAATACAGGTGGATGCTCCCATCTTCACTTGTCACCACAGCATTTCCTTACAAGAGGAGGTTTTTGGTAGGGTATTAGTTGAACTCCCCCTGCCAGTTCCCACAGCCCTGCTCTTCGGTTCCCTATATCCCTGCTGCATTGCCCCGTCAGCTGTGGCAGAACAGCTGTTGCGTGTGGCCAAGCTGCAAGCTCAGCTCTAAGTGACACAGCAGAAGAGCTTGTTAAAGCCTACTCAGGTTTGGAGCAAGTTGCTGACACAACTCACTTGCAAATAAGGGAGTCAAAAAGAATACATTAAAATTGTAATGCTGCTCAAAACTATCTTGTAAAATCACTACAGTGGATGTATTTATTTCCACACCCCACAAACAGAATAGGCAAATGCTATTCTCTGAGCATCTGAAAGTTGTGAAACAAATTTTTAAGGGTGCCAAGCCCTTCTCAGGATCATGTTGTGGTTAGTCCGAGAGGGTGCCTCAGCACAACTTTTAAACCACCTTCACACAAAACAGCTGTCATGTTCAACATGTCTGTGGATGCACTGCCCAGCATTCATGAGCAGTGACATGTATAACCCTGGTAGGGGTTGCCCATCAGCTGGCAAAGCCCTCAAGACCTGTCAAAAGAACCCCACAGGGATATGCAAATAAAGAAAAAAATTAAGAATTAATCACATAGGTGAGGAATCTGGACTTGCTGTATCAGATAACAGCCACAGGTTCCTCATGTCAAGAATCAGGTTCAGTGCCCCCCTACTTCCCAAAAAACACAGCTCACACACTTCCAAATTTTGGTTTAATTTTTTTTTCTTTTAAATAAAAGACATCTTCCAGATACCTAATCATTACTGTGCTGTTTGTGCAGGACAAACAAACTCTAAATACTAAAATGCACAAGGCAAGTCGAAACAAACTGTTTGTTTCAAACTGCTCAGCGGTGCAGGCTCAAGCACTTATTTGCAATGGCTTTGCTCTTTGTACAATCAGTTCTATGTAGCAATGACTGTATATAAAGAATATAGTACACACTATTGTTTTCATTGTCAATTTACAAGAGAAAAAAAATAAATATTTTCCATTCTTATTATACATTAACACTTCAGTAGAAAGTTACAGCTGTTGTGTTGGCAGGACCTGCAACTTCAGGAGGAAAAAGGACATGCATACCTATCTATTAAGAACTCTAAACTATGACTGACTTTGTAATAAGTTACAGAAGATAGATACCAGCCAACAGAATGCAGAGTATCTGAATTCAGTACATTTGTGATTCTTGCTCTGAGGAAAAAAAAATAATCTTGCAAAATACAAGAGCTAGTAGCTTGTATTATGTAAGTAAGACAAACCATGTATGGTATAGCCTTTTCTTCAAATTCTTGTGAATAATAGGCTTGTGGTTTTAGGCAAAGAAGATTAAGTAGTTGAGTTAGTCCTTGCACACTTCACACATAACTAGCACCATAAAGATGCAAGGACCTCAGCAAACACCTAAATTTCATGCTTAACTAAAGCATGCATTTTGTAGAGTTTGTGCATGTTACTTATTCTATTTATTAAAGTTATTGTGCAAAAAAGATTCTCAACCACTGAAGAAGTTTCTGTAATTCTGTTAAAATTATTTGCGACATTTCCAAAGTTTAGCAGGCCTGTGCGACATTAATGAAAAAAAAAATCATACTTGTGGTTCACCCTTGACTGTTATACATAGAAACTTTACCAATGAATTGGCAAATCAGAAAATAATGGCAGCAGCCTAAGTGTCCAATGAAGTGGGAAAAAATGAGTTAATATACATTGCAGTTTACTTAAAAATATATAGATATTTTTAAATGGCACAAAGCTTTGTACAGGTGGATCTTTCAGTGCAAATACATATATATGAGGTATCAATTTATTCAGGCCAGATCTAATTATATGTATCTTACAATCACCTTCTTAATTTCCCATTATCAGATACAGGCTGACAAGCTGTAGCACTGAAGTAAAATCAAAGTCAAAACACTTTTTTCAGCATATTCAGTATCAGATCATTGTAATTTCCCTACAATTTAGTTTCTGAGCTTCCACTCCTCAGACTCCTTAATATTTTTATTTTTAAAACCACACTTAGTGGTAATCCTTAATTTTCTTTTTCAAGATTTGAGACTTGATTACATATACAGTTTTAATTTTTTCCTGTAAACTGGAACAATAACTATAGCTGGCTGAATATTTTAACATTGTTTGAAATTTTAACAAGTACCATCAGGAAGGAGGAACACAGTTATTGCTATTTGGGGACTTAAAAATAAACCAAGCAAACCTGAAGGCATAGACAGCACTGTTCCAATAGTGAAAGTTAAATAGATACAAACCAGCATTCTGCCTAGAATCAGTCCTTTTGTATTTGAACACTCTTCAAGTTATCTACAGCTTTCTCTTCCAGGCAACTATGATGACATTTACAAGGAGATATGGATTTAAAGTGGCTAACTGTAGGACACACACAGCTTTTCAACTCTGGTAATTCTTTCTTGAGACGTTCCAGCTGCTCCACCTGGAATATATTTGGCTGTTCAGGATTCGAGTCATATATCCTGAATAAGCAAGAAAAGAAAACACACTGATCAGTATAACCTGACAGTTCACAGAAATGTAGACTAGACGAAGCAACTGGGTTTTTTTCCCTACTAGAGTAAAATCAGGTATCAGCAAGTCTATAAAAACAGTATGTTTGAGGTTAGTACTTTAAGTTTTGCCACTCATCTTGCAATATAAAGTAGTATTCCTTTTACAGAATGGTTAGTACTTCATTGAATATACTAAAAAAAGTTACCCACTGGCATTCACCTCACTCTCCTGAAAAATGTGATTTTTACAGGTGGCACAAAGCAGTGAAGCAAGAGCACAGTTCCAGGCTTCAAACTTAAAAGCGTAAGAAATTTCAGAGCCCGGAGATTACCTGAACAGACTGTGATACACTACTTGTACATAATACTGAATGGAGTTTATACTTAATGTTGTTTCAACAAGTATTTCACTGCCCCTCCCCCCAATTCAGAACCATTTTTTAAGATTACCCATTACGAGAGTGAAAAAACAAATTCTGATCTTCATTCATACCTAGTGCAAATGTAACTATTACACTATTTTAAACAGTATATCCTCCTTTCACTTTCTTATTTTCACACATGTAAACAAAGCTGCAGGATTTGAATTGTCAATATTGTACCAGACTGTCCAAATCCAAAACACATTTTGAGTTTGACAGTGTAGGCACTGAGCATAACTCATACTATTCTGGTGTAATTCATTATAAAGCAAAAGCATTCATTTTCCTGTAACCTAACTTTGGCACAACACTTATTGTGACAAGGACTCATTCTGATCTCCCAACATTAATTTCTAACAGCAGTATGCTATTTATATCCAAAATTTAAATCCTGGCATCTAGTTCCTCTCACTTATAGCTATTGCACATATACAGTTTCAGGTATCGAAGGTCTCCAGGTTTATCTCCTTCCAATGAAAGCTTCTGGAAGAAATTACTGTGGCTTCTGCCTTAGTCTCCTATGAATATTCATATTTTCATTTATCATTCCTTCAAGAAAGTGGTTTGTTTTTATTGCATCATTCTTTCTCTTTCATATCATAATTTCAAGTTATGTCCAAAAGGAACATGATGTCACAACCAAAACAGAGTGCTATATGATACAGTGCCAGGTGCCTTTTTACCCCAGCAAGACAACTTGTGAACTGTTGCCAAGTCCAAGACATCAAAAATAATATGCAGCTCAAACGGTGATATAGTAAGTAAATGGGATTCAAATAAAGAAACACTTCTGCAGGAATTATAGATGTGGATCACATTACCTACAATAAGATCAAAGATAGTTTCTTACAGGAACTCCTAGAATTGAGGACAAATACTGTCCAGTTTTATGGAACACACACAGAAGGCACAGCAGTTAAATTACTTGCACAGAGCCTATAATCCAATAGAGGTCTATGACCTGGAATTGCCTAATAGAAGCTACCTGGAAAATAAAAGCTCAACCTTACTTCCTTCCTTCCAGGACGCAGGTACAACCTGTGCTTTCTTCAGTTAATTTAGCTTACACATTATAAATTTCTCTATGCATTCAAGACAAAGTACTGGAATTAGAAGATAGTTTTCTATATAGCAATACACCATCAGAACTGCAAATCTTAAGTCCTTCCCATCAGCTAGACAGCAGAAGAGCAAAGGCCGCTTTCTAAGCCCCGTGTTCATCGAACGTGGCTAAGCATGTTTCTAAGCAGCTTCTGGCTGGTATTTTTTAGTTTTTTACTAGGGCAAGCATAAATTCTGTAATTCTTGCTTTGTATTTAACTCTTTTCAATTGAGGTTTTGGACGAGTCCAAGGCTCCAAGCTCTTTTCAGACTTTCTACTGGAATCAGTCCATTCCAATGTGTACAGAGTATTTCTTCTAAACCGAAAGCAGAAACCATTTGAAGCAAAGCTACCCTTGCACCTCAGAATTTCTACTCCCCGCTTTTCATTTGGGTCCATGAAACTACAGTTACAGCTGTTTTTCTTTGCTATTGCTTGGTCCGAAAAGGAAGAGTCAGCAGCACTGAAATATTGATTTCATGCTAAAAAGATTTTTTGAAGCTTTTGATTAAAACTTTTCATTTTTCTTTACATCTCAAGGTAAACTTGAGTTTACTTTGCAATTTGCAAAACAGGAAAGACTTAGACTGCCATTGCGTAACATCTTAATTCAGTCACTGAGTAAATTAAATTATAGATCAAGTAATACCAGTTGACTTCCTACATATATCCATGCTGTTATTTAAGTAACATTCAGTTTCAGGCAAATGAAGTGGTGCATATTTAGACAGTCTTCTAGTTTTGAGAATTGTTTTGAATGCTTTTGCCTTTATTGCAAACTAAATTTGTGTTAGTTCTAGAAAGTTACTCATACTAATAGAGCACAGAGCTTTTGTCTGGAGTCTGCAAATGCAACATGCAGCCATAAGGTACTGTAGTGTTTAGAGAGGAGACAAACACATTGAAGATTCTCATGGAAAAGCTTTCAGCATAAATGTTTGAGGATTGCTGGTTTAATATTTTCATGCAGCTGTGTATATTATTCAAACAGAACTCAGACTATGTAAAATGAATTAAAAAAAAACGCTAGTGTAAGTTACCTCCCACCCCCTCTCCACATTGGTATTTTAATATATAGCCAACTGGTGTAAAAACATAAGACTGCATTGTTCTTACTGAGCTAAGTATATTCAAACACAAGTATTTCCTGGACTGTTTACAAAGCTTATTCAGGAGAAAAATACTAGATAGATCATCCCAAAAATCCTGCTTTAAAATTTGTAATTTTTGCCAATCCAGAGAATTTCACTACAATAGGTCAAAGTTTATTCTCTAAATAAAATCTAAATCAAACTAATGAAGCATTTTAAGCATAAGATGTAATTATCTGTATGAATAGAAGATGCCCAATCATGCATTTAAAGTACTTCTCTAGATTAGGGCCAAAATAGAAGCTTGGAGGCAGAGGTGGCACCTTTTCTGTAGGTTGCTTTTTTAACACAAGTAGTTTGGATATCTTAGATGCTGAGATGAATGCTAGTTAAACACAGAAAAAAGCAGAATATTGTCTCGGCAACTGCATTAGACCATCCATTTGGTTTAATGACTTTGGGTATGCCTAATCTGAGCCCAAGTGGAGAAAGGACTGGATTTGGGGGGAAAAAAGGGAAAAAAATTCTTTCCCCTGACCCAGTGAGACTGTTCTTTTAATAGCATTGGCATTTGTAAGCTTCCCAGATTTAGTCTTGCAGTTTTTCTCCATGCAAAACAAAGTCACATCCCCCTACCTGCATTTTTTTTTGCCCGACACTTGGTATCAGCAACTTTTGGTATTCAGGACACAGTTTTTCTGCCATCTTCGCAAGTAGCTACCATGTTTTGCTCAACTCTACACGGATGATTAAAGTTCGGAAAAAATAGCTTATAGAAATCATCTCTACCCAGGCAGTTCATAATCTTTGACATAATTACCACATACAATAACAATAACTCAGGGCCATATCCAAGCAACCTAAAATTCACTAAAATTCCTGTATTCACTTCCTAGCTTATTCAGACAAATAACGCTTACTAAGAGTAAGTAAAGGTCTAGTAAACAGCAACAGAAAACACCAGGCACAGCGATTTTTGATAAATATCTGGACTTGGCCTTAAGCCCAGAGAACAAAAATTCTGCAGAAGCAATAGAAAAAGCACATCTTGATTTAGCCCTCGAAATATTCTGGAATTTGAAGATGCAACCATAGCATAAACTGGCTTTACACTTTAAACAGATTACTGAAGTCCCTACTTATTTCTAGACCTTGAAACAAGCATGTACATATCTCTTTCTACTCGAGTTCTGCCTCAGAGTAGTTTTGAATTTATCTGTTTCTAAACTTCAAACAGCACAGAATATGGATGCTTACACCATACCTATTTGAACTTTTGACAATTTAAACTCTTGGTATTAACTTCATACTCTCAAATGATTTGAAAGACTGCCTCTTTACTCAGCAGCTCTAACTGTGAATGGAAACACTTGCTGACAGTTTTTACGTTTAGACACGCCATCCAGGACTTGCAGGTACCACCCGCATTTTGAAATGTCCAGCTTGAGATATCGCATGCAATTTTCAGAAAGTGACATGTTCCTTCTAAAGAACCTATATTAAGATTAAAGTTAATTCTATTCAGACAATTAATAAATTTTGAAAAATAATTAAGAATTGTAAAGGAACATTCCAGTATTCGTTTTGGCTTATGGAAAAAAAAAAAAGGTCAACAGTGTCTAGAAATTAGTTAACGATCCTGCAACAATTATACTGAAGAGATAATTGTTTGCTACTCAATTGCAGTTTGTGACTTGAAAAAGAAAAAAATGCACCACTGAACTACTGTTTTTTAAACAGCTTTGGAATTAATATTAATTTTGGGATTCCTCTCAATAAAGTAGAAAGATGTCAACAAGGTGGAAAAGATACAGGGGGCAGGCAGTGAGAGGAGAGATGAATATGATTATAGAACCTAAGTGGCCTAAATAGTGCAGGAGGGTTAAGAATTTTTTGTCCAGTTGAATCCACAAGGGAATTCAGCCTATAAACAATTCCAATGAATTGGTTAGTCATCAAAAGGTGAGGTAAAAGGTGTTCTGCTATCATACTGCAACTTAAAACACAATAAAAAGTACAAAAAGGAACATAAGAGGACATGTAGCAGACTTGCAGCCTTGACATAACTGCAACATTATTTAAGCATAAGCAATTAAGTATCTAAAGTAATAAAAGCAACATGAAGTCAGAAATAAGGCTGTCACCTGTTTTACTGTTTTACCATAGTAGTGTGTATATATTACATCAGGAGTAATTAAGAACTCTAGAAGACTGGATTAGTAGACATCAGATGAACAGACATTTCATAAGAACACTTTATGCAATAGTATTTGATTAAAACACCCCACCTGTCTATAGACCAAAAATTTATCACTTCGAGTTATGCATGCCATAGGATTTCATAACAACTCTATGACTGTACACTAAAGAGTCAGAGTACCACTTTGTCTGCATACTAGTCCAAAGATATTTTTCATCTGCTAAAGGGGCCTCAATCTTGGGTTGTAGGAGAGGTACAACATGTAGTACTGCTGTAGCAGGAAGAGGACTTACATTTCAATGACCAGTCTGAAGCTGATCCTCAGTGTAAAAATCTTGTTATTAATTTTTACCAGCAATGAAAAGGAGGAGACATACTATACAGTACAAGAAGGGAGACCTCTGGCAAACCAGAGAAGCACCGGACCCACCACTCTGGAAGGACTCTCAATAGTCAAGAACAAATTGAAGGGAGTTAACTCTTTTTTACACTGGCAAGCTAGAACCTATTTAATTTCTTGCCTCTAAATATGTTAACTTGACTCTCAGTTTTCACTTCATAAAACAGAGTCCTTGACAATTACTTGATTTCCCTCACACATACCCCTTTTTTTTTTTGTTAAAACAATATGCAAAGCAATGCCCTTGCTAAAGCAAAAGGTTTCAAAGTCTTCTATACTTTGACACTTCAGTTACATTTAATGCTTTCCCAATTACATATTCTTTGTAATCTATCAGAAAGTCTAATTTAATACAGCTTCTCAAATTTATCATCATCTTTTAATAATGAATATCACATCGTTTAGGATAAAAGAGCTAAAACTTTTGGGGTTTGTAAGGAACTAAAATAACACTTTTGTTCAAAGATTTACCATGGTATTCTGATGTCCACCTGAATTATGGGGATATAACTACTTTCTGAAGTGATTAATTTGGCAGTTTGCCCTGGGAGTCACTCCAAGCTAATTTTAATAGGAGAAGTGGTGAATTCACAGCTTTGAAATGCAATAGAATGTTGGCCAAAAAAAAAGTTAAAATCATTCATTTGTGTTAACTGTTTCCATAACTAAATGTAGAAAGCTGAAGATTTCAGCCAAACAGTTAAATAACATTGTCCTCACCATGTCATGCATAAGTTTAAGAATTACTATCAGGAATGTTAATAGCATGTTAAATGTGTATGCCATGCACTAGTTCTTTAGAGGATCAAATTGTATTTACAATAACCTCAGGAAAAGCAAAAGTTATTTTGCTTCATATATACCGCTGAAAAAGTAGGAATTAATGCTAGTCTTGTTTTTGAATTGGGGTTATGGGCTTCTGCTTACAGCACCAAAGGAAGAAGATGTTCTGCACCAATGAAAAATTTCACAAGAAATCGGGATACAATAATTTCTCAGCTTAATTATTACTATTTTTAAAACACAGTGAAGTACCTGTCATATATTAGCCCATGAACACCATATTCTCTCAGCTTCTTCCTGTTATCTGGGTCGTTTGCATCATCACCCCATGAGAAAATCACTAGGCCTTTAGATTTGGCCCTTTTAATAAATGATGGATTCTTCAGCAGGTCTTCAGAGTGCACATTAATTCCCTGAAACACAACACACTTCAATTAAAATCCATGTTTCTGAAAAACTTCTACATAATTTTTTTTTATCCTTTGACAATTACAACTCCTTACAATTTCATACATAACATTAATAAAAAAAAATTAATTCAGTTAAAGAGTTTACTGATAGCACTATGTTTAAAACAATGTATTATACAGACATCGAAATAGACATTATTTTGGCAGTTACTAAATGTTACTGTGTTTCTTTTGTGATGTTGTTTGTAATTTTAAGCATTAGTGTCAAAAGTTACGGATTTCCAAAAAGTAGTAATAATTTAGTTTCATTTTACTGCAGATTAATACCAGAACTTGTCAGCTTACCAGCAAGTTTTCAAACTGTGCAAAAGTAATGGCAATTGGAGTTGTACGAGATCTAAGATCCATAAGTTCTGGATAGAGTTTAGATTCTCCTTGGGTGAGAAATAACACAGGATACTTGTTTTGCTTATGCCGAACCCTGTTATAAGAAAAGGTTTACAAATAGCATATGTGTTAAAAAACAGGGAAATTCAATCTTACTGTTTGAGGAGGATTACGCCCTTTACTGCATGTTCTTCTAATTCCTAGCTGGTGCAACAAGATGGTATTACAGTTTAGTATGAAACTATGTCAACAAACTGTTCTCTCTGTTACTTTTACCACTAATTAGAGATTAATACACACAGCTTAAGGGAAACTAGACTTTAAATTGAACTCAGATGCACATCCTCAAAATATTTATACAAAATTCTTGAAGACTGTCCAATTCTGTAATTTTCTTCTTAAAATAAAATGAGCAATCATTATAAGAGTTTATAAAGATGTTTAATATACAATACCTAACCTTATTAATGTGTTTTTCAAGTCTGATACCAGAAAGGTAGTATGAAATGACAACAGATGGAAGCAAAGCTTTGGGATTAGCGTGTTACTCTTATGCACTTGTTCCTTGGCCCTTTTATCAGTACCTCAGTTTGGTTTTGTCCTGCCCTTCAGTGGTATTTCATCAGTGCAGTCTCTCATCAAGTGAGATTTCCATAAAACCTTTCATTAACAGTGCTAAATCACTTCTTGTTAAAAAGTACTAGAGCATATTGTTAGTTCATATGCATCCCAACTGTTCCCCAGTTCAACTCCTATGCTTTTTCTGTGCTCCAATACCTTCAACGTGACACTCCATTAAAAGGAAAACAAACCGCTTAACAAGAAACCAAGCACAGGAAATTCAAAGCTATTTCATTTTGTGTCCTTTTTAAAAGGCAGGTATAGTGGAAAAAATTCTAACAAAACTAATTTTGTTTGTAGATTAGGCTTGCGTACCCCTTAAATGTGAATGAAAAAGACTTCGTGATATCAGAAGAAATCTTGACCTTTTTTGTTGTGTCAGGAAAGACTGAAGCATTCAGGAAGGCACTTGACAAAAATATCTACTTCGACTTTGCTCCCCTATTTTATTTCTGGCACAGCCCAGATGGCAAAAGTAGTCTAATTTCTCATTTCAATCCCCAACTACTTTGGCACCTGAAATTTAGGTCTAATCAAAAACATGTGTTATTATGTTGGGTACTCTTATGTCCAAAGTAAATTTTACCAAAGGAAAAAAAAAAAAAGGCAAAAAAGAAAATACATTGTATATCTCTTCTTAACTTACATTGTACAAATATCTGCATTAAAAGAAGAAAATACAATCCTTCTTCTGCCAGCATTCATCAAAACAGTTTTTAGAATAATATCTAGAAAGAGGTTCATATCAAAGTAAGTTGACAAGTTGCCATCCCACTGTCCATCCTATAAAAAGAAAGGACAAGTTTCAGCCATCTAAATTAATGCTTACTAAAATTATTTTAACGAGCAATGGTCTTTCATTCAACCTGAGCAAAATGAGAATTCAGTTTGCAGGTCTGAACATAGAAATCACTCCCTTCAGTCTACTGAATGCTAGTTACAGCTCTACATGACTGTCAGTCTGTGAGGTGCAGCTGAATTCTAACAGTAGTAAGATTCACTGAAAAATTCACCATCCTCCGATCCAAGGAGAGAGTTTCTATGAAGCCTTTTCTAATTTTGAAAACACAAAAGGAATTCCATGAAAGATCACTAAAAACTATCACAGATATTTTGTACTGCTTTTTCTAAATATAAAAATGCAACAGTAAGATTTGTGGAAATAAAGAAGATATCCTTTGTCTTTGAGAATAGCAGGTATCAGTCTTTCTGCAGTTGACCAGTCTCTGAGAGCATTAGCATGTCTCCATGCATACGGACTTCCACCTACCCCTCTACTTAGCTTCTTTCTCCCACTCCAGGCTTCCAGTCCTAGCCTTGACAACCATTTCCTTCTAGACTGAGCGCTAAGCAATCCAGCTGAGTCCACCGTACTGCTGACAAGAAGGAAACAGTTGGCTGTATTACTGCACCATGTTGTAGCTGCTCCTGCACCAGGCCAGGAGAGTCTGATTTTCTTGTCCCTTTTCCCATGTATAGGCATGCCTGACCTGTTGTGATCCATTGAGTTTAAAAAGGGTCTTCTACTAAAAGCAGTCTGAGCTGCATTATGAACTCAATCCTATAAATACTTCCTATTGTTTTAAGAGTAAGTTTGTTCATTTGCTAGAGCAGTGCTACTCTACTCCCAGTTTTAAAGACAGTGGGTTAAAATAAAACAAGAGTCACAAAAAAACCTCAAAATTATGCCTTTTTTTGTTTGTAGCTCATGAATTTCCATGCCAAATTACAAGCTTTAGCTGCAGGAATGGCGAAGTATCAAAGCAAATCACGTGTACATTTACTTACCCTTTGTTGGCAGATCCATTTTATTTCTATGTTAAACCCAACATCTTCAGAAACAGACTCCAGGACCTGAAAAAAATTTCATTATGAAGAGACCCCACAGCAAAGGAGGGCAACTAAGCACAATGAGGCTAATTACTGGGACACTACATTGGAATTTAACACCAACAGGGTCTAACAGTAGAATAAAAACCCCTAAGTTTTTAACATTTAACACAAGATACATATACACCTTTTTCTCCTTCAGTTTAAAGTTAGGAAATACATAAAAATGGATAAAATCTTAAGGACAAAATTTTGACAAGGAACAAATGCAAGTCAATTCACCTTAACATGTGTGAGAAATACCTCATTTATACTCCTAAAGAAGAAGTGTGCTCTACTTCTCCAGGAAGTTTTTTTGAATGCAAAAAGTATCTTAAGTAACACACAGTCCTAAGTACGAAATCCATAAGCTTGCCATTATGATGATGAGAACAAGAGTATGTGAAATTCTTCTAAGGAATTAGTTGTAAGGTGACTTCAAATCATAAGGTGAAACTAACAGCTAATGAAATTAAGGAAACGTTGGCAGGTGATTCTTTAACCCTATAAAGATGACAGGTACAGAAGAGAATAACATACCCTTTCTTATAGGAAGAAAATTCAATTTGGGGAATCAAAACAGGTAGAGGAATTGAATCTCAGTAGTTTAGTCTATTACACAGAGTTCTTTATTTTCTGTAGTTATGCAGTAATCTGATTAGACAGTAAAAAAATACAGTGGGGCATATGACCTATTAACTGACTGACATTTCATACATGCTCTGATATAAGCCTATAAATAACTGGATACTAATCATCTCCATAATCCAAATAAAAAGCAGTATTATTGTATAAAACAAGTCGCTAAAAGGCATGTTAATAAGCAGTTCAGACATTAGGAAAAACAGTAAGCAGGGGAAAAAAGTTCTAGAAAAAAACACTGTAAATGGTATCAGACTGGTTTTCGCCAGTTGTTTCTGTGAAAAATAAGCCAACACAAAGCCCAGACTTAGCAAATAGTCAGGAACAGGAACATACTAGAAATTCACTCATAATTTCTCTGTGTCTGGCTCTGCTGGATGGCCAAGAGTATGGGATGAACCATCAAAGGCCAGGTTTTTTTCCAAAATTAGTAAACAATTGTTGATGCTTTAAAACGCACTGCCCGGATGTTAACCAGCTGTAAAACTGAGTGTATCCCAAGCTCTAGAACTTGGGTTCATTAATTAAGAAGCTTGAAAGATATGCAAACTATTACTTTTAAGTGCTGAAAAGACTCCAGTGGCCAACAATAAAGCCTATGTTCTCAGTTCCAGCATTGGTATCTGAGGCCTAAAACCAAAAATTAATATCCCTTGCTATGTGTGGAAAGCTGAAAGAAAAATGCATGTTTTCATGTTCCACAATCATCATCTCTGTTGCTCTATATTCACTGCTTACTCTCTGCAGAGAAGGAAATGGCTGGGTCTCAAAAGCAGAGTTTTCTTCATCTTTAAAAGATGCTGAAAAGAAATACAAAGTATTAAATCAAAACAAATAGCACTGCTAATCCCAGCAAGAAAAGACTGACTCAAAATCATAAGGGTACTCATATGAGTAAAGAATAGATCAGGTCTATCTTTTGATTACCTAAGCCTTCCCTCTATCACTGACATACTCCAACGATGGTGTTGGCAATTCCTATTTTGCCAGTGGGAAGGTTTTTTGACACACACACACACACCCCCCCCCATTAAAAGCCTTGCCAAAATACTTATCAGAAGCAGCTTCTCCCATCCCTCACCATTTCAGTTACTGAATCACATCCAGTAGAAGCAGCCTTGCTTCTTATTTTATCTTTTCCCAGACAGGTAGGATGTGTGAGATACTTTGCCTGATATTGCTGTCCCTATAAAGTGGATGAATTAAGGCCAAAAATTTACAGCACCAGTAAGACACCCTACAGCAGTTACCAAAGTTCTTGTTAGCAATGCTGAAGAGCTGCCAAAAAGGTACAGTTAGAGAAGTGTAAGATGGAAACATTAGTAGAAATTTTGTTAAGAATATTCATAGATATATATTTAGCTATGCATTCATCTTCTACCCTCCTGTCCCATCTTCCCAAGGGAGTAACTCCTGTCCAGGTATTTACTTCCCAGCAAAGAACTCTACAGCATGCACAAAATTAAAGTAACTACATAAGCATTCAAAAATGTTCAGGAAGAAGCCAAATGTGGCTGCAATCATAGAACATATATCATTACATGGGAATAAATAAATCTGAAGACTCTTGCAAACTAGTACATACCATTGTGATCTTTTACTTTCAAGGCAGTCACGTGAGCCAGCTAAAGAGCATAAGAAGAGTAAAATTAACAAATACTCCACCCATAGAGATGTTACTACATGTAAAATAGAACTAATTTCCCTTATAAATTGTTTATAAGTTCAAAGGTTTACAGTTTTAGTAATTTGTAAAAGATTAAAGGAACTACTAGTACACATCACAATTTTCTTTCAAACTTGAAAACATAAAGATTCCAAGGAAAGTTCAAAAACAAACTGAAAATATTCTTACTGAAAATTCAGAAAACCCATTCAAGGGTAGAAACACACATAATATAACATTAACATGTGAAGAAGTCTAAACATTAAACCCTCCTCTGTCAGATGTTAGACTCCGTGTTTCCAATCAAATGCAGACAAGAGGGCCAACAGTGATTTTATAATGTAGTCACATACTGAGATAGAATCAGGCCAGGCATAGGGCCAACTCTATCGCTCCATTCAAATTCTCTCTCCACAAAAAGGAGGAGACCACATAATTTTAAGTAAAAAGAAACATGTAGCTCTTGGATGAACCAAGTGCTTCCTTGACCGAGGACAGATATCTCGGCTAGGTCTTCAGTGGCCCCCTTTTATGTAGGCATGGCACTTCTGTTCAGAAGATACAGTGACACTCAATTAAATAAAATAATGATTTAGTTCTAGCCAGTTTGTCTAATCCATACCATTGAATCATGGACCCTTTACACCTCCACATGCACCTCCAAAGAGGAGTTCAACATAATCTGGATCTCTCTTGTTAACACAGAAATATTTGAAAATCAGATAGACTTTGTGCCAGATATCTTTCTTCAAAGACTCCAAAGCATTGTCTTTCAGTGAACCCTACCAGCACTTTCAGTCTTTCTTATTTTTTTTAAAATTATCAACGTTAGCATAATGATATGGATCTACACAAGTTGTCAGACCACCTCTCTAGAACATAAGTAATGAAATTCATTCCAGTTTTAATGATGGTGCAAAAGTACTATTCTTGGAATTAGCTACTTGTTCTACTTGTACAATTTTTAAAACCTGTACTCTCCCAAACTATCTATAGTTACTCCAAAAAATCTAAGCTTCATACACAATTTGAAATTGTACACATAGCGTATCATACTAGCCAAAGAACAATACCTTCAATAACTGCAGCTGATCAAATGTGAGTTCTTTGACTGCAATCTCAAACAGTTCCAAAGGCTCTGTATCCAGTTTCTTTGAAGAGAAATAATACATAATTAAGCACCACTGAAAACTACAAAAAAGCCTACATGCTCTTAATACGGTAACATTAAAGGCAACTGATTATTTCTCTTTCATTGATAAAGATACAAGTGGTATCTTATAATCCGAGTAAAATGATCAGTTTTCAGGAGACAACATAGGCACTCAGAAGCATGAAACGATGTCAATTTGAAAAAATAGCATTTAGTCTTTCATGCAAGTCAGAGGCTTCAACGCTCTTTCTTCAGAAAAGAGTAGCACATTTATTCTGTAAAAAAACTTGATTGGTTGATGTATTCGGGGAAAAAACTCTGCAAGTAAAGAAATGTATTTAAAAATACTCTAATTCAGTTCAGTTTATTATTGTCTATCCAATGTCCCAGAAACTAAAAGACAAGTGTCCTGGTAAACTGAGATACACACACCCCACCCCCAAAATAAAGGTCTGGTATTGGAAAAATTCTGTCAATCCATTTTTCAAATTCCCCTCTTCACTATAAAGAAATTTTTACTCAACAAGACAATAGTGATTCAACATACACTGAATACGCATTTCCCTTAGTCAAAGTTCTATTTCCACAACTGTTCAAAACCAAACTTGTTATAAATTGCAATATCACAACAGGTGTGAGAGTTTGATGATCATAGAATCATAGAATGCTTTGGGATGGAAGGGACCTTTAAAAGGTCATCAGGTCCATCCCCCCTGCCATTGGCAGGGACATCTACAACTAGATCAGGTTGCGCAGGGCCCCATCTAACCTGACCTTGAATGTTTCCAGGGATGGGGCACCTACCACCTCTCTGGGCAACCTGTTCCAGTGTTTCACCACCCTCATTGTAAAAATTTTCTTCCTTATGTCTAGTCTGAATCTACCTTCTTTTAGTTTAAAACCATTACCCCTTGTTCCATCGCTATTGGCCCTGCTAAAAAGTCTGTCCCCATCTTTCTTATAAGTCCCTGTTAAGTATTGAAAGGCTGCAATAAGGTCTTCCCGCAGCCTTCTCTTCTCCAGGCTGAACACCCCCAGCTCTTTCAGCCTTTCCTCACAGCAGAGGTGTTCCAGCGCTCCAATCTTTTTTGTGGCCCTCCTCTGGACCCGCTCCAACAGGTCCACGTCCTTCCTGTGCTGAGGACCCCAGAGCTGGATGCAGGACTCCAGGTGGAGAGTAGAGGGGCAGAATCACCTCCCTCGACTTGCTAGCCATGCTTCTTCTGATGCAGCCCAGGATACAGTCGGCCTTCTGCGCTGCAAGAGCACATTGCCGGCTCATGTCCAGCTTTTCATCTATCAGTACCCCCAAGTCCTTCTCCTCAGGGCTGCTCTCAACCCCTTCATCCCCCAGCCTGTATGATACCAGGATGATACAGACTTAGTGCCAAGAAGAGAGAACGAACTTATCTTGCAGTCTGCCCTCCCATGCTATCTTTGTTTTCACTGCCAGAACCAGAAAAGAAGAAAACTAGAACAGTCCAACCTCTTTGACCTGCTGCTGAATGCAAGTATTCTGGCCTCAGTGGAGAACATACAACAGACCAGATGGAAAAGCACCACGGTGGTTTTTTTTTGTGTCCTTATGCCTGTGGTTCCCTCATTATTAAGCAGAGCAATGTCACTTTACTCCATGAAAACATTCAATTGTTACGCTTCATAAAACTTGGGTATTTAAAGAGGTATTGTTATAGTCTGTTCAGAGCACCTTTTAAGGAATGCTTATCTATATGTACAAGTAACAGTACTGTTCACTGCTTCTTATAGTACAGTACTGTTGACACAAAAACAGCAGAAAAGAGTTTTTGGTTAAAAGAAGATGGAACAACTGCAACCTCATGAGGTAAGCAAGCAAAGGAACAGGACACTTGCTTTCAAGAGCCATTTTCCTGCTCCTAGAACCTCTGTCTTAACTCCTTTCCTTCTCTTCCACCAAGCAATCCAAAAGCAGGTCTTCAGCCTCACTTACTGTCCCAACGAGACATGAAGTATATTGATTATCTCACAGTTAAAGGACAGAGCAAAATGCAGAACTAAAAAAGGGTTAAAGAAAGAGAAAAACTAATGGAAGCCAAGCCATTTCTGGCTAATCAAACTCCCTAAATGAAGGAAATCTTTGTTTCTTCCACTTTTCTGCTTTCTATCTACTGGCCACTACTGAGATACCAAGGTAGATGTTTGTTTAACCTGAAGCGCATTTAGGAGTACGTAACTGCTTAAAAGAAGTATACATTAAGTATTAGCAGGAATGAGAAGTCATGCTGAGAATCACACTAAGTCTCCCTCAAAAAAGAAACAACCAGAAGTTCTTACTGTGACAGTCTAAAACAGTCCCAGAAGTGCTACTGAATATAGTGGAATTGTCTGCATTTTGCTTCCAAACCAGAAATTTAAAAAAGCTAAAAAAATAACTACAATGTAGGCTTGAAGAGTCTCAAACCATGCATCTGAAACACTTGCTACGACATCAAAAGGAAAAATTCAACTTCCCTGCTCTACTTTATGCACACAGTAACACTGCATATTTATTCCCATTCCATCCCTTGATTCCCCAGAATTATTTCTAGGAGAGCTTGGCATTTTGGTTTCCGGAATAGTCACATTTAAAGATAGAATACAGATACCATCATCTTTACCTTTTTCATGGCCATGCAACATGTGAGATCGTGGTATACAATAGGCACATGGTCTTTAGAAAGATGTACATCGAATTCCACATAGGCTGCTCCCTGCAGAAAATTGAAAAACATACTGAATAAAACAAAACCCCATTAACTATTTATGCACAAGGACTCCAGAACTGCATACAAGTTGCCAAGTATTCACAGGTCCTGGACATTAACCAGAAGTTGAATGCAACTGGCTGTTACCAGTTTAATCATACTCAACAATGGATTAGAAATGACCAAAAAAAAAAATCATAGGGGAAAGTATTTTAATTACCATAATGCAGCTCTGATACATTTAACTTACTAGAGGGTTTACAAGATTAAGCAACATTCAAGTATTGTAAACTTGATTTCAGAGAAAGGCTAAGATGATGTTTTTAAGCACAGATAACTTTGCGGTGCTCTTCCTCCCTCCTCCCTACCACCCCACCAAGAGACAAGTGATTGCTACAAATTGGCAAAGCTTTAGGGAGATATTCCATATACTGAGGAGCTTCTGGAGTCACTAGTGAATAACACAGTAGTAGTGTGTTACAACACGCACAGGAGCAGAAATAGCTACGTCCAGTATTCTCCTTTTCAACTGTATATTATTTTCGGTTAAGCTTAAAAAGCAAGAAAGTTCAAACAAGACCTCTAAGTACAATCTTTTTGAAAACAGGGAGGGCCAGAAAGATTGAAAACACACAGAAACATTTTTTTTGTTGTTGTTGTTGCTTATTTTCACATCTGTATATTGTTTCTCTGAAAGGACTCCAAGAATAACATTCATCAAATTATCATCCTGACTCGCATACTCTTTTTCAATCAGTACAGAAAGAAAATAGGACAGGCTTTTTTCAGCCTTTTTCTCAGCAGAAGTATTTTTAGAGTGGTGGCTTTCAGCCTTTTCAATCTGCAAATAGCTGAAAGTACTTTTCTGGTGATGCTGCTCATGACTTCACAGTAAATTTCTGCTTCAATGCATACTTCTTGTGGGCTTTTTAAAAGCTGTCTATAAATCTGCAGCATCCACCCAGAAATTAAGAACTACTGTTCAAAAGGATCATTTAGCAGCTGCAGTTTTCTTTCACTCTGCAGTCAGTGCATGTTCCAGACCCTGTGTTCAAGTTATACTCCGACTCCCAAATGAGAGAAAGCTTTCAGCTACGACTCTTGGGGAGTACAGTACTCCAGAATCAGTAGCCAATAAGCATAATACTCCAGATTCTGCTCCCATCCCTTTAACAACTTCTAAAGACGTTTGGTAAGAATCAACATTAGTGAGGAAGTACCAGAAAAGGCTTAGAAACCCTACAAGTTAAGCAGCAGGTGATCTCATAGCAGCATCTTTATGTAACTGTAACCACAGCTCTTCACCGTCAAAAAAGGAACTAGACAAGGAGCCTCTGAATATGCTTCTAACTCCAGCTACTCTGCTGCAGTGTCTCACTAGGTTGTCTAGGTCAATCTTACCACAGATCACTTCAGTGACTGAGATTATTGGAAGGAATAAAAGCGACCACCTCAATCACAGAATTTAAGCACCTGAAGCTAGTATCTCCCAAATTGAAAGGCTCATCTTAGGATTCAAAGTCTTCGTTGTAGCAAGCACTGAAACTAAGGATTGTTTTATTCTACCTGCTCAGCTCCCAAGTCTGATTTTTGGACACCAATTTTAGGTACTCAGCAGTTCCAGAGTGAGACTTTTGCCACGTAAGAGTATGCTGACAGACTCTAGCAGCGCCAAAATTCCATTCGTTTGTTCAAAATTATTCCAACCCTATGTCTCTGCAGGGTTGAGATTAAAACTTTCCCTGTATTAGAACACCACCAGCACACATTAGATGGAAGTTGGGGTTTTTTTTTTTGAGGAACTTGATAATAAGAGTCTCATCTAGTTATTACTTTCTTTCTCATCTAGTGATTTGATACAATTTTCTATCAGTGCAATTACCATTCATTGTATTCTATCAGGGAAATTAAGCATACAAGCCAAGCAAGTTTTAACTATACGGGTACTATGTGCATGCGAACGTGAGTACATACGTGACTAGCAGCGTTCCTCAGAGAGGCAATAGTGTTTTCTTGAACTTTAGCAAGCCTGAAATAACAGCAAAGAAAAAGGTTTTGTTAGATGCAGCATGGCACAGCAGTCCACTGAAACAGAGATACAGATCAAAACTCTGCTTTACAGAACATCCACAATTGATATTGAAGCGACTTAAATGAGTATGGGTTGTAGCTTTTTATTTTAAAACTGTCTGCTTCCTCAGTTGATGTCAGTGAAACTAAACATAACCCCCCTCCCAGATTAAAATGCAAATGAACTTACTTAGCTGTTGTTGTAGAATTTCCTGCTCCCCTGTGTCCAACATCTAGAGTTGTTCTTGGTTTCCAATATTTTGCATATGAAGCCTTCATATCACAAGTGTATCCCTGGATCGGCTTAATAATTATGTAGTCCACTACAAGAAAAATAGCAAATGCTTCACATGTCAATAGATCATGGATGACTTCCAGTAAAGTTATCTACATCTGTTTGCATCAACTGTACCTCTAACTTTTCCAATTGTCTTCCTTGGATTTCTGCTCATAATAGCAAGTGTAAGAATTCCAGCACTCTTTCCAAGTTCTGCAATTGTGGATGACAGGAGGCAGGCAGAACCTACATGACCTGGGAGCACATCACCTTGTACTACTTTCTCACCTAAATCTTCCTAAAAACAAAACAAACAAAAACCAAAACCACCTACTGTTATATGTAGGTGAGAATGCTAAACAAACTCCTTTTTCTCATGGAACCCTTGCTCCTCAGGACAATATATACAGGCACTGATGTAACAGAAATTTCTTGTCTGTTACAGAAAAAAACCTAAATTTCAGGCTCAAAATTGTTTACTGTAACAGTGTGTAGCAAGTTATGATCAGCAATATGGAATTGTTGATGGAAATCTAGGAAATCATGTACATTTGTCTTTGAAAACTTACATTTGATAAGCTTTTCAGATCAAAATTGCATACCTGGAACAGCATCTTCTAAAAAGCCCAAGTCATGTTTAGAACAAAATGAACTGGAATAATATATATGCTTAAAATAACGTTATATTCATTTGCAGGGAAGGAAGAAGGCAGCTAGCACACAGAACATATATGTCTTGACCATCATCAGGTTCAGGAACTATGTAGTCACCTTACAATTATGAATGTAAGTGATCTAAGGGTATTTTTAGACTGAAGAGAGAATGCTTAGAACTTTCTTCTGCATAAACAGTATGAAGAAACAACAGTTGTTTTCTTTTATAAAAGGACTTTGAATATTAAAATCTTTCAGAAAAAAATAGAGTGCAAAATAACTGATGTAGTAGTGAGAATCAGGAAGCACCTGGTTTTAATTTGCACTAGTTAGTTCAGAGAAATCTCTTTGTTTATAACTTGAAAATCAAGATCAAATAATTTAACTAGCTCATATACACATTGTTCAGATTAAAAAAGGATAAGCAAAATTGATCCCTGGTAAAGGATAAAAATCAAGCCAATCTAACTACATGCAGTACTGCACACCAAGATGAGTCTTATTTGTACTGACTTCTAAATAAGCAGAAACTGCAAAGCTTTCTGTGCCATACCCAGACAACTCACAAAACCTTTCTGCAAAATGGGGCAGTAGCCAATAGTCTCGTAGCTTGTTTACACAAGTCCAAAAGATCAAGAATATCAGGCAATAGCCCTATCCCAATAGTAAAATCTTCATGGTAATTGAATCCTTTAACTCTTGAAGGCAGACTGGAGTTGCTCCTTACTGATAGAGAGACATACCTCAAAAAAATCAAAGATTAATTCCAAGTTATCAGGCTCCATGGTTTGTATAGTGTATTCTATCCATCGGTCTGGCTGCAAAGCATAGCCACAGTCTGGCTGAGAGTGTCGACATTTATATTCGTTGTTACTTATTAAGGAGAACTCCACAGTGTTTGCCATTTTCTGAGGGACAGTAGGGGATGTTTTCTCTGGGCCCTCTTCGTCATCCTCATCTTCCTCTAGGCCTTCTAGAGTCAATTTTACTCTACTCAACCAGAAATACAAAACAAACGGTTAAGTTACAGGAGCGTCTTTGGAAATATTGAAGAATTAGAAAGAAGCTTGAGCAGAAGGTCATACAGCACAATTCTTCTCAACACCACCATCGACAGGAGAGCAGTGTACACAGTGGGCCCTCACAAAAGTCAAGAGCTTGCAACTGTTGTCTAAATCTTATTTTAGTCAGATTTAAGTGCCCAAGTCACTTCCAAAACTGGAACTTGCATAAATGTAAAAACTGTACTAATGGTCTGAGAAGCAGCACTCCACCAAACTAATGATTTGGGTTGCCAAATAGACAGCCTTTCTCCACAGACTGATATCCATAAGGCCAAAAGGTTAATGAAAAGCACTGAAAATAGCAGTAATTCTCAAAAATCAATACCTGAATATTGGTGACTCCTAATAAGTACATACACACAACTTTAAGTCTCTCTGAACACCGAGAGGGCAGATAAATGTATTCTATTAGACATAAACAAGATAGTCTGAAGTAATTAGAAAGTCCCTTGAGAAACCCTAAATGATCATTTAAAAGTAAACTGAATGCAAGTTCTGAAAAATCCTGGACTGGGAAGAACAAGCCTCTCTAAGACTCAGAATTCATTATTATACAGAGCAAACCTTCCACGCAGAATGAATTATGACAGTGATGGAAGCATATATGAGTAATCCAAATCCCTTTCTGAATCATCTGAGCAGCAGATGGGATAAAGAGTTATCATTTAGTTAGATGTCAATCCACTAGTGAAACTGAAGTCATATCTCAAAGCAACAATTACAGTCATAGAAGTCCTTTACACTAAGTTCACATTCTTAATACCCTCATTAAAAAAAAAAAGTCACAACACAGATGCTCTACAAACTTGAAAAATGACACTGCCATAGCAAGTAAGAGTCACAAAAACTACCTAACTTTTTAGGCAGAATGTGGAAAACAGAGTATCTAATAAATGCATCCAGCTTATCAAGTCTGGATTTCAACCATCTAATTTAGACAAGGATCAGGCTTCAGAAATTGCTCTCTCTCTACCTGCTATAACACACAAGGGAAAATTGCAAAGCTCTAGAGAACACAAGAGTACATAAGTATTAATTCTCACTGAAGAACATTGTATTAAATGCTTTCCCTCATCAGAATAGTTGGAATGGGGAGTGGGGGAATAAAAATTTTAAAAAAAAATAATCAAGTGTCAGACCATCAAAATAAGGCGCACAGTACAGAACTCACTCCCAGGTGAACCGAGTGATCTGTAAATCATTTTGATAGCGGTGTGCTGGAAGTTGCTCATATGTTACAAGCTCAAAATCTGATTTCTAGCAATTAAATAGAAAACTTTTTTTTTTTAAATGTTTTCCATTAAACAAAACAGGGAACCACAATCCTTTCCAAACAAGAAGATAGGCTGTATGCAAGATTAGGAGTGGGAGAAACAATGTTAGTCTGTCAAAGGATCTGAGTGTTCCTGCTTCCCTCTTTCCCATTGGTAAGAGCAACGCATGGCTAACATACTACCTAAAAATTGTTGTTGTGAAAAAGCACTTTTACTGAGGATTGTTAGTAGTGGCAGTCATCATGCGTTCAGAGATGTGTCAGGCTCTAGTTAAGGAGGAGAGGTTTTTATACTTCCCAACTCTTTTTTCCACCAAAAAAAAGGCTGTGAAAGATGCAGAAAACAAGCCTACACCACACAGTACAACAATATGTCCTGGGATAAAGTTTGGCAACCACAGAGCTCCAAGGAAAGCTGTATGTAGGAAGGAGAGGGGCAGGGAAGAGAGAGCAGGCTCCTGATCCCAGAAATTCAAGAGGGCAAAGAGATCAAACACTTGGGGCAACAGCACAGTCCTCAAAACATCAGGACTAAGATATCCGCTTCTGTCAGTCAACTGTATAGTTATAATAATGCCTGCTTTTTGAGGCACCTCTGCAGATAAAAACATCAATTTGATCTAAATAGCAACAGAAGTGATTAGAGAACACTTATCTCCACCATTCATGTTGACAGAACACCAGTGGAGAATTAACTGTATCTTAAATGGAGAGGGGTGTTTACTTCGGTAAGGAGAAAAAGTAGTAAGCAACAAGAAACCTGGAAGCCTTCTCCCTTTCCTTTCCCCCAACTTCCACTTCCATTCTGCTCTTTTCAAGAAGATAAGAAAAAAAGAACAAACAAGAAAACTCTCTAAAAGTAACAGCAGGGAACTACTGAAGAACACTACAGTTCCAGCCAAGAAGCAGGGAACACCAAGGCAAGTATGGAATAAGTATTTGTGAAAGACACCCGTTACCTACTGCTTAACTTGTGCTATCACATCTGCTTTATACATATTTAATAGCTTAATAACTATCAGAGAGGCAAGAGTTGAAAAGTATTAAGTCAGCAGTGAAGCTAGAATAGTTTTGTTTGACTGTCTTCCTTTGTTGAAACAGAAGGAACTCTTTTGACACTACGTTAATAATAAAATGAGGTAACTGAAACACACCACTGACCTAATGTTATCACCTATTTTTGCAAAGTGCTTAAATACTTGGAAATTGGCCTGATAGTACATCCCTATTAGCAACCCAGAATTAATTTAAAGGCTGCATTAATCAAGTAAAAAAGAATTACTGGTATTGACAACTAACATGAGATAAATTGCAAACCGAGATGAGCAGGCTCTTACCTAAACCTTGATGTTTTAAATTTCTTCTTAGATATCACTACAGGTGGTTTCTCAGAATAATGCAGGCGTAATCTTATTTCTGTTTGACATGTCAGCCACCCAGCATCCACAGTTTCAATACCATCTATCAAAAATTAAACAAAAAGTACACAATACTCTTAACTTATTTTAGGGAGATCCAGACAGTTTAATATACAAAATATAAATACAGTTCCTCTGACACCATCCTCCAGGCAATCCTCCTTATTGCCAACCATATTCAACAGTATTTCCAGTGGAATTGTTGAGTGCATCCTTTCACCTGTCTTTTCTGAACTACCCAAAATAGACAACAGATACTGCAGTTGCTTGCTGGCTTTTAAGGGGATTAAATAGGAACAATGATCCTCACCAGTTTCATGTGTAAACTGTCTGCAGAAGAGCACTAAGTATTCCAGTGTTAATTTCATTTATGGTATCAAGGGCTAAGTTAAGTCTCCAAAGGCACACATAACATTCCCTTGTCTCTTAATACACAAATACACAGAGTAACACTGACAACAGAAACTCTGAAGATTCATAAGCAACTTGAGACTCCCTGTTTCTATTAAGATACAGGTGCCAAATTAGCTCATAATCAATGTCAGTAAAGCAGTGTAAGTCTGAAGGACAGGATATAGCAACAGATATGACGGGGAATCAAAGCATGGAGAAGAATCCTCAACCTCACCGCCAGGACAAGGAAAGCCTACAAGCAGGATGGCCAGAAAGCTCAAGCTGCCAGACCACGTGCTGAAGCGGACCCTGCAGTTTTGAAGAGTTCCTAGCAAATTGTATAATTTGATGAGGATATGAAGAAAAATGAAAAAGCTTTAAGACATGATGTATGAGACAAGACAAAGAGTTACCTTAGGCACCACAGGATTGAGCATTAAGTGAGAGGTGGGTTAGAACTGCCAAAAGCAAGACATATGCACGCACAAGAGTGTGAGGTTTGAGCTTCTGAGAGGTTTTGGCAGTTATGTGCCTAACTGAAGAGGCAGATTGTGTACATTTAGTATAAATTTTTTTTTTTTTTAGGCACGAAGAGTTTTTTCTAAGGCTAGGTTTTAAAGAGAAAGCTAACTGTCTATATTCTGTATTTCCAAAAATACATGCTCATGATCTAAAGTTTGCAAATTTCAACCTTAACACCAGCACACTGACAATATTTCAACTCTTCCTAGCAGTCTTTTATTAACATTAGAAGGGATTACAGCCTGAGTGTGAATTCACCAATGCTGAATACAAAAATAACCATATAAGCAGAGAAAACAATCACTTACAGGAAATTCCTGTCAAAACTAACTTAGTATTTCAAATATTTTTCAACTACAACACTTAATCTTGTTAAAATTAAATACGTGGAAAAGAGCAAAGGTCAATACATCTCACTTACTACGGATTCCAAAGTATCCATCGTCAATAGTTATTTCATTTTCTAGAATTAAAAGGAGGGGAAAAGAATGAAAGAAACTAATTAGTATTCACATTATAAAGAATCATTGCCAAGTTAAATTAATTCTACTTTTTCACTTCACTTCTAAAAAGTATATCTAATAAAAAGTAGGAAAACTGAAACAGACAAAGAATAAGCATGTTTGTTGCAACCTTCTATAAAGCTGTTTCTCAATTTATGCTTTTTCTTAGTTTCTGCAAGAAAAACGAATCAACACACAAAATGCTATAAGATGTTTTACCTGAAGTAATCTGAACTGAGAAAAGCAAGAAGGTTGCATAATTTCCTAGTTTGCTGCAGTATTTTGCTGATAATATCTACATCCTACTAGAATCTAAGATGCTTTTCTTGTTAGTGTCCAAGACAAGAAAGTTTCTTGCAAACATACAAGAAAACTGCCCTCCTGCACATTTACAGCTAGAGCTTCTAAATCAAGTTAGTCACAATTAAAATGCTTATTCTGCCCCTGTGACAGAAACCAACCTAGGATGAAATATTCAAGAACACTCATTTCTCACTTACTTTTATCCTTATCCTCTCCAAAATTTTAATAACTGAAATCTTAAGGCACTAAGTAAATTCACCAGCATTAACAGAATTGCAGTAGTCTAAACAAACTATACGTTTCTCAAAACATGAATCTTAATTTTGTCTCTACAGTCATTAATCCAATTTTTTTCTAAGAATAATCATGGGCCTGCCCTCAATTTTTAATAACCACAGGCAACAATTTAGGATCATAATGACCAAGTGCTAAAATCCTGGGTTTGCTGCATTTTCTTAAAGACTGCTTATGAAGCATTGAGTATTACTTGGGGGGAAAAAAAACCATCCTAACTGTTGGAATTAAGTTATCCAAATTTAGAGATGAAGTCTAGACTCTAACAGAGGGTAGGCTGCTTCCCTAATCAGTTACTGACAAATACAGAAACATAATCTTGTTACAGGAATAGAAACACTTAACTAACTCAATTGAAATTAAAAAAAAAAAAAAAAAAGGTGGGGGGGAACATGATCATGGTACTATTAATGATTAACAGTTTCTTTAATACCAGCTTCTTTCTACAAGACGTATTTTTTCAATGCATCAGAAGGTATTTAATAGATGTAAACTCCTAAGTGTGGAGGAAATAACATTTTTCATATCCTAGGAAAGACAGCGCATAAAACGTGCCATCCCACAGCAGCATAAGAGATCTAAATTACAAGCTACATTCAAAGGATATTTCAGTCACTCTTAAAAAAACAAACTTTTCCCCTGTTCAGAAAAGCATTAGGAACTTGTACGCAAGCCTGCATGTCACCTTTTCTTCCAGCAAGCCCATTCATGTTTCTGTTTACAGTAATCCATTTACTTAAGCCTAATTAAGAATTTTTGCTTTAAAATTTTAGTAATGGAATAGTAGTTAAATAAAAACAGCAGTGACTTCACACACTCCCCCCTCCCCACATTTTCTCTGAAAAATAATATGGATCCTTAGTCTCAAAGAATTAAACTTACAGAAAATTATTACAATTACAAATTAATAAAAAAAACAACCCACATATTCTTAAGGATGGCAGCAAACAATCTCATATTCACTCCATTTTTAAGCCACTTATTTATATATATATTTTGAGAGTAAGGCCCATGTTGTGCAAAGAAAAAGTTTATACCTCCAACACATTAATAAATTTAAGTATTGTAAAACTATAGTTATCAATCCCTCTAAACCAATGTGCAGCATATTAGCAATCTTATGCATATGCCTCAAACAGATGCAGTTGATGCCCATACCTAAAGGGGTAATTGATCGTGGTTGTAGATGAGTCTCCCACATGTGAACTATGACTTCGCAGGGACCATCGATAGTCTGTAATTTAAAAGTTAAATGTCTGCAATAATTTCTTTTGTTATATCTGATTTTCTACCCATGAAGCTGTTTGGGATGGTTGTGAGCTAAACTTACAGTTTAATAAAGAAAAAGAAGAAACAGAGGGGGACAGAGAGAGAATGAAAGAGAAAGAAAGAAAACAGATCAGCCTTGTTTCTTACCCCTGCAACTGCTGATGACACTATTTGATGCATTCAGTATACATATGACAATACTTGTGACAAAGTCTGACAGGGTGGAGAAGTTACATGGAATTATTAAATCTTTACTGCTTACAGCTACTCCTCTGTACTACTTTAGTCTCCTTCTGATACAAAAAAAACAAAGTGTCTCTGAACTCATTCAGTGTGCTTCCTTTTTTCTTAAGGTACTACAGCAACAATTTATGAAAAAACATAACCCACATCTCTAATTCCAAACAGCACTCAGCATCTACTCATGCAGTTAACAGTTGCAGGGGTGGGTTCTCCCTCAAAATTTTCTTGAATAATTCAAAGTCTATAAAACAGTTACTTTAGCTGTGGTACAGAAGAGCAAATTATTTACCATCTAATTAAAACATAAATACGTGGAATTTTGCTGCCGCAGAAGGAAAAAGACACTGATACAATCGAATCGGCCAGCAGTGAAGCCCCTGCAGTTTATTTCATTTGGAGCAGTATAAATTACATTCTTTCACCAAAAAAAAAAAGTTATTGTCCCTCAAAAGACTACATTTGTTGAGAAACATAGCCAAGACTCAGATAGATAATCAGAACAGTAACTCAATCTCTTCTTTCAGAACAATTTAAGTTTGAAATAGCTTTCCAGGTTCAAGCTTTTAGGTAACCACCAGCTAACAACATAAAGAACATACCCGATTCCCAGCTCAGTCACCCTAAGAAGTTTCCCTTGACATTGCGTGGTTGTTACTATCAGTCGTAAGGACCAGTGTCAAATAGCTGCAGAGTTTGTCATTTTGGTGTTTTGGGCCTAAGTAACTCCTATTTCCAAAAAGACTTGCTACTATTGCCAGAGTCATATCAGCTTCAACACCAACTTGTCCCAGTACTTCGGGTTCTTGTTCAAATAGATTTCAGATCAACAAGGACATCTGGGCAAGCTTCATACTCAGCAGTATAATTACACAGTACCATAATGATTTGCTACCTTACAGCTCACTGAATAAATTCTTTAGCAGCAGACAGGATTTCTTGACATATATCAAACACATTTAATCTACTATGCTTTTGGATGAATTAAAAGCAAATACCAAATATTTTAAAAGCGCTGAATAAGATAGGTTTGCTCTGAGAGTCTCAGCTAAAAGCAATTCAATTTTTCTAACGAATTCAGAGGCATCTACACTTAAGGGTCATGTCAGAATAAAATACATATGCTTAAAGTTCTGCTTTAAAGATAGAATGCATGTAAATATAAGTCGATACTATTGTTTTTGGTTTATTCCCGTTATAGGGCAGTTTTAATTCCCATCTTCTCACTGCTGCCACTATGATCATTCTTATGGACTTCTAGAAGAGTAAATAATGAGAAGTTTCTTCCCCCTTCTTTCACAGCAGATCCACACTTGCATGTCACAATCTCAGTTTCCGAAACAGAGACCTGTGTTTGCCAGCAGGGAGGCTACCATTTCCTAACACCATGCAGGCCTGCAATCTCTCCAACACTGACTCCCATGAACACATACATAACTTGTAGCTTGCGAACCTAGGGAATGCAAGTCTGTCCTAACATGGATTAAGCTGCCTTCTTCAAAAGGTAAGCAAATGTTTTTCCTTGTAGAAACTCCCAACATATTGTATTAAAATACCAATACCCGTCTACTTCTTACACTACTGTAATTGTACATTTTAATTTTAGGTTCTAAAATTATGAATGAGAACTTCAGTAACATTATCCCAACAACAAGCAAAACACGCTGGATACATTCAGAAAAATTTCATCCCCTGAAAGGAATACAGTGGGCTGATTAGGCATTTAACCCCAGGAACCCTCAACAGTTTCCATACTAGTAAGAGCCAAACAAAGCTACCTGGACAAAAAGGGCAATGGATTAGAGAACAGGCACAGACATGACTGAGAGCCCTCTCACAATCCCTGCTCAGACCATCTTTGTGTTTATAGGCATTTAAATAATGTTTTAATTACATGTAACAGAAGCCCTTGCTACAATGAGGTTAAAATATTGATGTAATTTCAATGGCATATACTGACCACATTTGAACAACAGCCCAGTTCAGATCAGCCTGTAGCAGAAGTATATGATGTGTCATCAATATTCATAGTATGCTAACGTTAAAGAGTCAGCCTCTGCTAGGACAGTCTTAAAAGGGCACCCATCCAAATGTCACATCAAGCATCCCAGTGGGCAGTACACTGAGATTATAGTAAGTGGCTCCGTATGGCACAGATCCCTTTCTACTAACACACAGAATTTTTTTTTTTTTTAAAGCAAATACATAAAAATTATGTTGCTTGATTTATATTTAGCTGAACATCTGAGGCAATTTTAAAGCTCTTAAAGGACATTCAAAAACTTTCTAAAAAGATCAAGTCCTCTTACATTGTCAGAAGCTGGGGGTTCCCCCAGTAGTCGTTAGACACTTTTGAAATGCCTATTAAGCATAATGTTCCAGAGGTTCAAAGCAGTCTGATGCACACTCTGCATGAAGCGCCTGGCTGCTCAGTACAATTAAAATGAAAGCATTTCTGTGGATGGTTAAATGATTATTTAGGAAGCCAGTTCCAAAATCCCTGATCCAAGGCAACACAACAGAGTAGGCGTTAGGAAAAAAATTATGATCTTAAAAATAACACACATTTATCCAACTGCACTTTACTTCTTAAAACTATGTTTCAAGAATATTAATCCACTTCAAGAACATGGAACAGCTAAATTAGACTTAACTGCTGATGCTGGATTTCTGAGAAAAATCTCTCTGGATTTCTCTACCATGTAAGAGACAATAATTATACACAAAACCAAACAATCAACCAAAGCCATTCAGCCATCGTAACTAACTTTGCAATGCAACAGCACATAAGTCACCTGCCGGGAAGTCCTGTGCTAAATACAGGTTTTATAGCTCTAGTATTTCCGATAGTTTAACACACAATCTACTATCTCAACACAGTCATAGCAAAGGCGTTCCTTTGTTATTATCAGGTTAACCATTAGCAGTCTAGCAAAAGCTTTTCTAAGACATTCCAATATTAAAGAAATTGAGTCTAGACCTAAGTTTCACCTTTATTACTATATTCCAGGCACTAAATGGATTTGATTTATCTACATTTTAGAAAAGTAAATTTAAGTCTCATTTGAGACCTCTAATTAATTTCACAAGTGTGAAAAACATTCACCAATCCAGTTTTAAAAGTCCTGCTACATGCATGGATAGCTGAGTTACTTCACACTTCCCTTGAAAGAAATAACCCTAAACTTGCATGTTTATTTTCTGTTGGAAATACAAATAAAGAACATAGCTTAACAGAATAAGGTATGTATCTTCCTTAGTAAGGTTTTCAAATATGCCTCATGCAAATAAGACGTATCAAAGCATTCTCCTAAAACGTACGATATACACAAGACTTAAATTCCAGACAAAGGGGGTTTTGATTCTCCCCCTCCCCCTGAACAAACAGAAGGTACATGTAGAATAAAACATGGAAAAATCCTCACAGTAAGGTAACTGGTACTGGCCTATGTTTAACAACAACAAAAAAAAACCTCGAACAAAATAGTTTAAATGAGTGTCTTATTTCATCAAGTGTATGTATTTACTTTTCTTTTAAAAAGCTTCAGATGGCTCTTATGTTAACACTAAAGTGTTTACAACATTGTAAAAGCACTTGACATGCAGGAGCCAAGACTTGCACCAATTTTATAGTAAAATGTTCATGGTATATACATCCATTTATTTGTATTCCTACAAATACTCTATTAATTTTAATATATTATGTATAAAAAAATACACTTTATTTACATAACCACAATCTGTTAATATCAAAATGCTTCAGTGCAAACAAACCAAACTTCCCATGACATTGTATTATCCTTCAAGCAATGTAATTTAACTGAGAACAAATTATGACTTTCTTTTTTTAAAGGGAGGTGAGAGAAATACTTTAGTTTTTTTCCAAAATGCGAATTATTATGTATTCTCACATCTAGTCTGTAGCAATATTTTGGATAATATGAGAACTATCATTTCTCTGTGTAAACATGGATCACCCCCAGGTTTGCCACCATGTCCATCTCAAGCATCTTCAAAGATGCAGTTGACAGAGAAAGGAAGGGAACAGTAACTTCAGCTGGATCTGTCTTCAGCGTGATTTACTCAATTATGTGGTGTCAGATGCATATATTCAGACTTAAACACGTATTTAAGACTAAACATGTATTTAAGTTATCCTACTACAGGCCATGACACACAAAATTGCACTGAAAGAAAAAGCTAACAGTGTCTGAAGGATCATATATTGCAAGCCTATCAAATTTATGAGATTAATCACATGCAATGCCTAATAAAAAAAAATTACTGAAAAATATTCAGAATAATTTAACTCAGAAGTATCTTTTCCTTATCAGAGTTGTTAATGCTAAAGCCCTCCATATACCGTCTCATTTGCACTATACCATGCATTATACTCCTGTTAGAATGAAAGGATTCTGCTTTTTCATTGTTCTTCATAAAATTTACAAAAAGAGAAGAAAACATTGTAGCTGGAATTCTTTTCTTCAAAAGACTGTATGTTATGAGAAATAAAGTCCTGTGCACTTAACAGGCTAGACACATACAGGCTAGACACTGCTAAGTGGATAACCATGCACCCTAGCAATTCACATACTTTGTTTTGTAGGGTGGTTTTCTTTTTTCCTCCGTTTTATATACAGTAGCTCTTTATGCTGGTATTCCATAAAATTTATACTTACCTTGGCAGACTCTGCATCACACGGTACATAAAGCGTGCACGATACAGAGCACCTACTTAAAGAAACACACTCACCAATACATATTGTAAACTTTTTCAAATAATAAAATGGAAATTGTGTTGTCTATGAGCACATTTTCTGCCAATCTGTTCTCACTAAGTGTGCTTCTTCTAGTGTGCTATCGCTTACATTTTAAACTTACGGGCATTTGCGAAAAATGTAAGATCCCCATCAGAGCTGATAAGCTGTAAGAACTTATCTACTTTTGGCCTCAGTTTGACCACAGAAAAATAAATCTATTATTGTCCTTCCCTTCTTTTGCCTCAGAATAAGAATTTAAACATCAGTTTCAGATTAGGCTATTTCACATGCTGTAATGAAAAAACAGAATGCACTCTTGTGTTTAACTTAAAAGTAGTATCCTTCACTGACATGATACCTCTGTCAAATATTTTTTCAGTGAAAGAAAGCCTAATCCAGCTGACAAAAACTTAGATGCTCTTGACAGTAATTTAAAATATTTAGAAGATATAGACCAGATGATTCTATAACTCCTTTGCATGTTTAGCTACATCCTTCATAATCCCAATTTCAGTGAAGAACTAAAGCCCAGGGTGAATAGCTACAGGATATTAATAGAGTAAGAAAGACAAAGACAGCTTTAAATGGGTTATTTCTTACAGTTATTACTTGTTATTTAGAAAAACAGAGTTTTCCTAAATTAGTCCAACTGTTTTCTGGATGCAGTCTTATCCCTAGTCTGAAGAACTTCCCCCTTACCCTAGTATGATTTCTACAGACCAGTATACTGCCACATACATTCAACTCACAGGCAACTTTGACATCAATACCTGTAAAAACACATCTGTGTCTGTCTCGAGTTTTTTTTTTCCCCAAGTCATGCAAATACCTATTACAAACCTACAGAAAACACTGGGATGCCCCATTCCTTGTTTTACCTTTTCACTCCAAGAGATTACCATGTGTTAATTATGCAGCACAAAAGCTAGTTAATACTTCTCATGCTTCAACAAAAAAATCTGCACTAATTTTAAAAACTGTAGTAGATTAGGCAAATTTAAATACACCTGCTCACACTAACCATTCTTCTCATGCTACTGCTTGTTTCCATGCTAGAGGTTCTTGCCCTGCTGAAGTCCATATTCTATTCTAAGCGTAGAAGTTGTTATACCCCACTATAACTAATGAGAACTTCGCCGTATCATTTAAGCTTTATAATAATGTCAGGCATTTCACTATGACTGGAATTTTTGAAACACTAACACTGGTAAAAGAGAGAAGACAATTTAACAAAAATGATTAAAGTTACCAGCATATGGTCATTTACTTCCAGAAGTGAACTGCTTGTATTTCCACAGGTGTTTTAACGTTTCATATGTTGCAATTTAAGATTTATTTCTAAACACTCAAGTTTAACCCAGAAAATCCTTTTTACTTCAAATAAAAGAATTCTTTACTAAGGATGAGCCAACTTAGAATAGAAAAGGTTGTACATACCTTAGGTTCTAGGAAGTATCCTTTAAAATACCGATACCGAACAGGAACTCCTCTAGGAAGCTCTACAGTAGCTTTCCATAATTGACTGTGGAAAAAAACAAAACAGTTTCAAAATACGGGCTAACAGCCACCTCAGACATATGTCTGTCCTAAGTGATATTCTAAAATAAGGTTTAGTGTATTGCTGCAAGGAAGTTTTTTTACAAGGTAACTTAGCCAAAGAAGCACAAAGTACAATAAATACTTAGAACTGAAACTACACTTTCTAATCTACAGATCTGAAGTGCTCTAATGGAGCAAGAATTCTCATGATCATTTAACAGACAGGGAAAACATGACGAAATAATTCAGGGATTCATCCAAGATAACACAGCAAGTCACTCAATTATAAATACATCCTGCGAGCCCTATTTTTCTACATCATACAAACAGCGATAGGCAGGGCACCATTTTAAAACACTGAATTCTTCCGCTGCATTTAAACTTTCTTCATGTACACTCATCGTTATATACACACAAACCACTTAAGAGTTTTAATGCAACTCTTGTTTTAAATCTTCTCCCCATCTCTTTATAGCCACAATAACAACTTGTATAGGTTAAAAAGAAAGTAAACACTATAAACATTTCCTATAACTTGCTGTATAGTTATGGGACTGAGAATTATCCATAGCAGTTTCTCATTCAAAATGTCTACAACTAAACTATTGAAATATGCCAGCCACAATGGTAGAAGAATCATCTGTAACTAGAAAAGCATACCCAAGTTAAACATTTTCTTAGACACATTCCTAAGCATTCAAAATGTTCAAGGGCAACACAAGACATTATGGAGAGTTTTAATAACAGTACTTGTAGCTCAACAGTTTACAAACTCAAAGCCAGAATAAATTTGTTACTCCAGAACTCCAGCTACTTCAAAGGGAACAAAAAAACCCAAAAACCCCAACTTACCGATCGTCAGTTTGGAGGACCACTGCAACTTGTGGATTCCAATTTCCCAAAGCACTGCAGCTCCCACATATTGCAAAAACCTCTCCTAAAAAAACCCAAACAGAAAAACAATCATCATTATTCAAACCTATATGGAATTATTAAGTACAGCCTACATGATCAAACCTTCAAATACTTTAAACACCCAACCAAACTCCCTCTTTTTGGTTCAGAAAGGAACTCCCCCCCCAAAAAAATTACAACAATGTTTTCTTCTCCATTATAAAGACAGACCTCACTGAGAGAGGGACTACTGACAACCCCAGCCCTTAAAAAGGCTGGCTTCCAAATCCTCCTGCAGTAATACTGGTAAAAAATCTCTGCAAATGCAGCAGGCAGATTTTCACTGTAAAATGCTTTTTTTCCCATATACTGTATAGGGGTTTTTTATATATATACACACACACACATATACATACACACACACACTGTACCAAGGTAACATACATATCTAAACATAATTCTCTGAAATTCATACCAATAATCTAGAAAACACAGACAAATAAGAGGTTTCTAGCATCATTATCAAAACAACACATCCGTTTAATTTTATTGCTGTGAGAAACAATTTTGCTGCTATGCTTTGTGTTTTTATTGGATATAAAAACTTAACACTGTTACAGAAAAAAACAACCATTAAATTGTCACACTCTGTCTACCCGAATGCATATATACATACAGAAAGAACACAAAAGATTACAACAATATAAGAATGCTTGATTCTGGGATATCCTGGAGTTAAAGTTAACACTGCAACTTACCCTTGTTTTTAATATAAAACATACACACACACAACTGTAAGAACAACAACAATGACAACTGGAAAGGACAAATTAAGATTTTGCTTTTACAGAGTTTCAACAGTATTTTTAGACACAAGAAAAAAAATCTGTTGTAGGAGGAGAATATGTGAAGTTTTAAAGTATATTTATGCACCATCTCCTTAACCTTTCAGTCTTGCTATGCAAAATTTAAGAACTACCAGAGTATTGCAGCAACTTCTAAATAAAATGTAACTAAAAAAATACTGAAATTCACTTCAGCCTCTAACAGGAAATGCCTAGATGTAAAGGAATGCCTCAATAGGAAAAAGCAAGGATCAAACTGATAGCTGAAAACTTTGAGATGAAAAAAGCATCATTCTTAACAAAAGCAAGATACAAGTATCTGTGATGGTGGTTTCATGTTCTCAAACTGGGAAAGCAGTAGCAATAGTGCTGAAGCCACAATAATCTGAAGATACAAAGGAGGCAAGATATATACGACAAAGATACACCACCTTTTACTAAGCCAAATATCTGCAGACCCAGGGGTTGCAAAAAATTTACAAAAGCCAGGAATTAAGTAAGGTAATTTGTTCCTAAAAACAGCTTACTGAAATAATTTTTGAGAACATCTTGAACTACAGTTCCTTTTTTTTTTTAGAAAATCTTTTGATCCAAACCATTAAAAAAAATCCAAGCTTTTCAGATGTCCACTGTAAGCATACAAATGCGGACAAAAATCAGCCACATCAGTGTACTTACTATGCAATTCACTGCACACAATTGCCTAGGTCACGTGCTTTACCTCTTCCACTCTGTACTGAGGCACATTATGGTTCGTTTTTGCAGGGATGAGATAAAGGGGGGAGGGAAGACCACTTGAATACCACACAGTTGAATTTCTGACTGGAGATATTAAAGAGAAACTAAAATTCTTTTATTAACCCTTTAAAATAGCAGCATTTAATACATCTTAGTGTACATGCCAGCCAGTCTCTGAAGTGCCATCTAAATGACATTCCTCTTAGTAGCAGCTAGCTAGAATAGTTTTCTGGTCTTCTTTTTTAAACAAACAAAAACATGTAAACATTCAGTGAACTCTTATCACTCAGTAAGGTACAACACACAAAAGGCAACATTTGAACAAGATGCACAGTCACCCCTAAACTCAATTCAACAATTACATTCCAAGGCTGAATCAGGATTTGTAAAATGCTGCTTAAATTATCCCAGGAAAGGCACAAGAGAAATGCACAATAAACTGTAACTGCCTTTTCAAAGGCAATTCTAAACTCAGTGGGGTTTTATTTTGTTTTGTGTTTTAAGCTCAGGGGTCCCCAATTTCTTGCTCTCCCCTTGCCAGGGAATCCAATGCTGCTACTGGCAGAGCTCCTTCAGCTACAGCAAAGGGGAAACTACTCCATGCCTTTTGCCCAGTCTCAAAGCTTGCAACAGCCTCACTGATGCTGCAATCTCTCTGCTCTGGCCAGCTCTGTTGGAGCAGAATTTTGTGTACAGCTGGGAGCCAGAAGCTTCCTTTTTTATTTCATATTAGCTAATATTTGGCCACGTAGCAGTCTCTTGGTATGGGACTGTGTCCTGATGAAGACCTAAAGCAGTCACAGCCAGTAACCAGTGACCCTCTTCCTTCCACGAGGATTAGGCAAAAATTAAGCACTCCATGTCACAAATATATAAAAGCTTATGTCAATGTGTCAAGCTTCACCACCAATGTTGACTCCAGAAGTGGTTTGCCTAGACAGAGTGAGTCAAAGCATTATTCCTATGCTGGTGATGCCCTTTTATCCTGCCAGTTAGCCTGGAACCACTGGTTTTGACATCATCATTGTCCCTTCCTGTTGAGGACACAGGGAGCACATTAGCGCTCAAGGTGATGATTCTTGTCTCACCAAGTAAGTACTCGCCATGGTAATCTGACAAAATCAGTTCATGACATTTCTAAATAAACTGGAAATTTTGCTGTTTGTAGAACTGCTGATAGCTCTGAAAACCTACCTCTCTTCTTTCACAAGACTGCACCTTGCCACTGCTGCATCTCAAAGCTCTTCTCCCCCGTCAAAACCAACAGTATCAATATTGTCATAAGCAGAAGCAACCTTCTGTGTCACCTTTTTATGCTATACATATGACAAGTATTTCCAGATAATTCTTTGTAACCAGCCACTGAGACAGAATCTAGTTCTCTCTAATCCTAATTTTTGTTGCATATATTATCAGTAAAAGAAAAAGTTACACATCCAAAGTCAACTTCGCTAGTGACAGTGCCATCGCAATAGTGGAAGCAACACTGTAAACAGGGCAAAAAGAGCATGACTTGCAATACTCCATTATATACCTATACTAGTGCTTTATAGCCTCATTTGATCTAAGGTCAATTTATTCTTCAATTTTAAAGTTTGCTCCAGAATGCTATAAAAACACTACTCCTTTCTAAAGGCTTCGTGCCCACATCACTTGTCAATGTTCAGTTCCCAAATTCCCAATCAAATGGGAGAAACACAGGAGACGTCTAACACAGGGCAGACATCAAAACTTTTAAAATGTTTTTATCATTTTTCTTCCCCAACTACAACAGACACTTATGCCATCTTAACAGACACTTATGCCATCTGCCTGTAACAGGAATTTTGCTCATATTCATCTGCTTCCGTTAGGCAACCACCGCTTATTTTTTTGGTGACCTTCCTTCAAAGTTCCTAAAGATGAAGGTCAAAGTAATAAGCACAATTCATCAACACTAAATCTTGGTGTTCTACATGATCTGACAGCTTGTGTTCCTCCTTTAGATTACAGAAGTTATTTTACACATTTTTGCACAGATAGAATACTGAATTAAGCTCCATATTCTCTCTGTCCTTTACCCCCTAGTAGAGGTCACATGTTGTTATGGAGAACTTTAAACAGGGATGCAGAGAGAACAAAAAACAGAACAAACATGTCAATGCATGCCTGACTATCATGGTCCAGAATTTAAATACTCATTCCCATGGAATACAAAGTTACTAGAGACAGACCACTGGTTTTAAAACAATCAACCATCTCCGTCACCATCAAAATCTCTAGCTCAGTATGAAATTGTTGTTTGAAGAAAAAGGTAAAAATTAATTCCCAAATCTCATTTTCAAATTTCTATGTGAAATTTCTTAATTAATGTATTTTACAATGACTTATCATTTTGATATTTGATCTGACATGCTCTTTTACCTCTGAAGAAAACAGAAGAGACAGCCTTTGAACATGCTTCTATTCAGTTTTCTTCTAGTTAAACCGTACAAAAAGGAGAAAGCACGATTTGGTACCTGGTACTGATGGTCCTCTTACTTCAAATGTGACTTGAGAAGAGGTCATACTTGCAGAACTTTTGTCTTAGGATAGTTGAAATCCCCTATAGTGGGGGGAAAAAAAGATACATTTCAGTAAAAATACACTACATCTGTTGCTGTCCTAAGAGGAAACACGAATCCTACTACTTATAGGGAAACAAGCACAGACAACAGCATCCAGCTGCAGGAGACACTGTTGCAACACCAGCACAAGGAAGACTACTAAATCAAATACCCTCTGCAAGTATCAATATCATGCAGCATTCATCAGTCTCAAGCTGAGATTTTTCAAAAACACCTGTTTTGACTAATTTTGCTCTCAAAGAGGCCACTGTGAGTTTTATTATAAGACATTTAGGATTATGACCTTTGGCAAGCAGTAACTTCTGACTGTCTCCCTGTGCTATTCTTCAGCATCCTCTTCAAAACACAAGAAAGGTTTCATAGATAAGCACTATCACCTTGAAGGAAAAAGGGGAAGAACCCATGACAGATGACAGTTCACTGCTGTCACAGGCAGTAAGTTCTTCATCACCTTGGACTCTGCGCCCCTGCCAATACTTCCAGCCTTTCACATGGAGCAGCAGCAACTAGAAGCACCAAGCAGACTTCAAAACACCACAGCAGGAAGGGACTCCCTATAGCCTCTGTAGCCAGGACAGTAGCTGGAGGATTGACCCTGCTTCAATTTTCTATCCTCCTCCCATAACTTGATGGAAAAAAAGCTGGCAGAATCCCACTGTCCCCATTACAGCAGAAACACTATTGATGTGAAATATCTTTTTATGTAATCAATAGAGGAAGTACAAGAGCAACAGGAGTTAATGTAATTCCCTAAATAATAGGGAACCCAAGCTCTCCCCTCCTGATTCTAGGAGAGCACTTCTAGAAGATGCACGCAAACAGCCATGGACCCCAGGCCCCTAAAGGCACTTGGAAGAAGAGAAAAGATGACATTTAAGACTCTCCTAGCATAACACAATCAACTACTAATGTATCACAAAATATCATAGCTTTCCTCTAAAATGAGGTAGCAAAGGTCATCATGGATGGGGAAGACCCAGATAATTTTTGGTTGTAGTCAAAATATACCAGAACATGGACTTAATTTAATAATTCCAAGCTTGAAGTTCATTTGAGCCTTTTGGCTTACAGGTCTAGTGGTATATAAGACCCCTTCAAGACCTTTCAAGCTTTAGTAGATTATTCCCCCCACCCCTTAATTTCCTTAACCTTTCCAATATTTTTTAAGAGGTATTGGCCGTTTGCTCTCCCATATTTTATACTCAGTATTTCAGGCTTAGATAAATACATACCAAGTAATCTGGGACAATCCTAGAATTTAATAGCCTAGCTTACAAACACTGAACAAATTTTAGACTCAAAAATTCACAGCATTCATAAAGCCAGATGACATGTTCTCTCTCAATACAAGTGAGATTTTTAATAGCAACTCAAACAGGTTTGCGAGGCTCTGACTCCTAACGCTCTAAGGGCAATGTTTGAGACAGGCTTGAAGCACGATGTGATTTTTTTTTCCTACCGCAGCGGCTTACAAGCCTGAAGGCCTTGAACTTTCTTTTTGTTGTATAGACAGAAGGCCTTCAAAATTAGGCAGTAAGCACTTCAGGCAACAATATTAAGATAGATCTGAATGAAAAGCTGACTTTATCAACTGAGTTGGCTGTAAGGGCTGCAGAATGCTTGCTTATACTTAGCAGTAGAAGGAAAAATATGCATTGACATCTAATGGGGAAAGAGAGGGAAGACAAACAGACCAAGCTTCAGGAAATTCTGCACTACCTTTCTAAATTGGGGGGGGGGGGGAATTCCTATTGAAAATAATCAGAACTCGTAACAAAAATACCTTCAAGATTAATGGAGAAGCAAAATGCTGCTCTTCCAGTACATGAAGGAAATCCAAAGTTTTGCAAGTTCTGTCCTCTCTAGGATGCATCTAATGGAGCGTGAACTAAAACAACTTCATTTAAGCTCCTAGAAGTTAGATGACCCAGATCATGAGAGACCTTGACCCTTTGCATGGACTTAGTCCATTAAGGATAATCCGTATTCGGTAACATGCTGATGAGAAAGCCAAAAAGCAGCAGACTTATGCTGAAATACACGGTGTTACATTTCTTCCCTTCTCACCCCCCAAAAGCCCATCTAATAAACTATCAGTAGAAATTTCTGATGTAAAGCTATCACCCCAAAACTCTCTTGGGTAACATTATGTTTAAGGATGTCTGGATAATACAGAACACAGATTTTTCAATGAGGGTAAAATACAGCTTATAAAAGTAACTTTTTACTGGGTGAATTTTTTTTAAGATATCCAGGTATATAAATTTTTTATAGGTACTTAATGGGATTTTTCAAAGGTAATTAGACAGACAATTAAAATGAGACAGCTAGGTACCTAGGTGCCATGATATTCCCGTAATGCATTTTAATACTTTCAAACATCTGGTTCTTAACATAAGAATATTTTTAACCACTATATTACTGAATTTGCTTAGTTGTCTATAGAAAAATAAACACCATCTGTGCACAAACAGGATATTTCGTACCGTTAGCACATATTTCATCACAGACCACAGCACAGACTACTGGTACTGCAAAAAGTAAACATACGCTCAATTATTTCAAAACATCGCTCCATTTTGTTGCGTATAAAGACCAAAAGGTCAAGGACTGCAGTACTTTTGCTTTTATTTTTCTGATTTTAAGCAGACATCCGGCACCTTAAAAGTACAGACGCATGAGACCTATCAATATCAAGGAGAGGTCCAACTCCAGCCTGAAGCAGGGGAAAGGTGCCACAGTCCAAGCCAAGTCATTCAATAGCTCAGGGTGCACGCTGGCAGGAGCGGGGCCGATGCAAGGCACCACAGCCCCCTGCAACCTCCCTCGGGAAGCCTGCATTTGAACACTCCTATGCACTGTGGAAGAAGGTACCGTATTTACAGTTTACACTTTTGAAAGCTGTACTATATGCAGCAATAGGAAATCCACCATGCGTCAGATCTGGTGCTATGCTGAACAAAGAAGAGATATGAGCCTAGGCACATAAGACTGCTGTTTCATGACACAGTTTTGTCATTTTTACTCACAGCATTAGACTCTCGAGCATAAAAATATCAACTCATGTTACTTCAGACTATACCTTTAATATTTAAATGATATCTACTCAAATCCAATTAAATTTGTAGTACAAAGAACAGATTTTGTTGCTTGTGGTTAGTCCTAACAAGGTATCAGAATATTATAAAGTACGTCTAAAGTAACAAATTGGGTATATAATAAAATTAAGTAACAATAGTTGACAACACCTGGATTTTAGAAAAAGGCCGGAGGATATACTTGTCAGGACATTCACTCTAGCAACTGGAAGAGAATTTTTAGAAACAGCATTACACTTCATTTTCACCCAAACAACCAGAAGGTTCTTCCTGCCCCCTCCTTTCCCCCGCTGCACCTTGACTGCCTGAGAAAGGACGGCCACAAAGTCAGCAGCTCTCTCACACTGCATTGCAGTATTAACACCGGACAGACAACAAACTTGCATACAAGATTTGGACATACTATTCTGATTCAAAGGCAGAAATTTTACCAATAGGGCTATGCTAACGTTTAGAAAGAAGAAAAGCCTGAGTACTATTTCTGAAACAGCATCACATTAGTATATAGCAACAGAGAAAGATGCTATTTTCAGTATCGATTTAGCTACCCTTTTGCAGGGCCAAGCCAGCCCTGGTAATCAAACACAAGATCCCTATCTGACACACTGTGTTCACCTATAACGCATCTGCTTGGTTTTAAACAACAAGAACTTAATGGTTTTCAGCATTTCTTAAATTCCTGTCCATGTAGCAGACTCTTCTGTCTTAGCTATGTCACAGCAGTTTTGTAGACAAACTTCTTGAAAAAGACAGGAAATGGCTGGGGCATATTTGCAAGCAAACCATAACAGCCTCGGTTTGACTTCTCGTTGCTGAAGCGTTGTTCATTATTAATGTGTGGCTGACAAGATCTTAACCAAGTAGTAATTTAGCTCTTTGTGATCATACTAACGTTCCACACTTGGAAATGACATAGACAAATAACATGTATAATGCTCCCCACAGCTCTCTATGCAATATAACAACAAACAACTTTTTAAAAGGTTTTTCGAAGATGGTATCCATTTTATTGAGAAGTAACCTGCTTCACTAAGAGATTAATTATGCGGGGGTTTAGACTAGTAGCTTCTCTTCAAGACAAATAGTGTTCCCCTAATTTTTTAATATTTTCTATAGTTATTTTACAGGCAACAGTGCTAGAACAGAAATACATATAAAAAAGCCTGTAACAAAAAATATATTTTATGATAAAAATAATTTATCTTATCAACTATTTCACTCTACCATTAACATTTAAAATTTATTTTGAAGGCTAATCTCCATCTAACAATGCATGCTCTAATGAATTAAAACACTAACACCCTGCAAGACAAGCTACTGATTGAAAAAGAAAGAAAAAAAAAACAGGAAAATGAATCTGTGCTTCCTGTAACAGCCTGGTTAGGAAGCAGATAACAAAATTAATCTAGGGTTGTCTTATTAGTCCATATGAGATCACGAATACTAAAACACACACCGTTAGTATTGTTAGCGTGTTCCCTCAGTCCAGAGCAGAGACAAAGAGCAGAGCAGAGCACACATAGCCCCGCCGACCGGCGCCGCAGGGCGTCCAGCCCGCCGCACCCCGCTGGCCGGCCCGACGGGGACTTACCGAGGGTCCCCGCGGGCGGCTGCCCCCCCGCAAGCCCGGCACAGCGCGGCGCCGCGGCGGGCTGCGGGCCGGGAGGCAGCGCGCCACGTCCCCGGGCCCGCCCCGCCCCAGCCTGCCGGCCGCTTACATAATGCGGCAGCCGCGGGACCGCCCCGAGCGAGGACATTCGGCGGGGACGTAAACAAACAGAGCCGCCGGCCCGGCGTGTCCCCGGCCGGCAACCCGCCACGCCGCGCTCACCGGCTGACGGCCCGCGCCCGGCGCCCCCACCGCCCTCCCGGCAAGGTGCCCGCGCTCCGGGCCGTACGGCGCCTCGGTCACCCCCGGCGGCACGCAGCCTCTCTCTTCCTGCCTCTCCGCCACGACGCAGGCAGCCATCCCCCTCCGGGAACGCTGCAGGCACCGACCCGCGCCCTCTTCTCCCAGCTCCCCTCGGGGCCGAGCGCCATCCCTCCGCTCGCATCAGATCACGACAGCCGACACCCGCCGGGACCGCCCGCGGGGAGAGCGGCACTGCTCCCCCTGCGCCCTCCCGCCACCGGGCCGCGAGCCGAAGCCCCTCAGGCCCCAGGTCCCCCCAGGGGCACGCACCAACCGTCCCCTGCCGCCGGACAGCCCCACCGCGACACCCGGCCGGCGGCGCGGACTGACCTGGCCGAGCGCCGCTCCTGGCTCCCAACCCCTTTGTGCGGGGCTGCGGGCGGCACCGCCCAGACTCCCTGCCCCTGCCCCTCCTCCCGCGGCCGGGGTCGGCGGCCGCTGCCCAGGGCTGCCTGACGGCGCGGGGAGGGGAGGGGGAGGCGCGGCCGCCAACCGGTTCCAGCTGCCCCCGGCCGAACCGGGGAGGGGAGGGGAGGGGCGGGGCGGGGCGGGGAAGGCGGCCCCACGTGACTTCCCCTTGCCCGTGGCCTCGCCCCGCCTTCCCCGCCGCAGCCAATAAGACGCGAGCCGGAAGGGCGGGGGAAGCCCGTGCCTTTTCCTCGAAAGCCCCGGGCGGGGATGTGGGCGGGGCCTGAGGGCGGCGCCAGGGGTAAAGGGGCGGAGCTAGGGAAAGGCGCGGTGCGTGAGGGGAGCGGGGGCGGCTGCGGCTGCGGGCGGGAGCCGGCTTGTGGCCGCCTGCCCGCAGCGGGGGGTTGCACCCTCCCCGTCTCCCCTCAGGGACAGGCACCAGCAGTTCCCCGTATCGCAGCCCGCCAAGTGCCGAGCACCGTCCCCCCGAGACCTCCCGCGGGGAGACCGGCACCGCTCCCCCTAGCGCCCTCCCGCCACCGGGGCGCGAACCGACCCCCTCGTCCCCCAGATCTCCTCAGAGGCACGAGCCAACCGCCCTCTGCCGCCGCCGCCACGCAGCCCCACCGCACCCCCACGGACCCCGCGTCCCCCCGGCCGGCGGCGCGGACTGACCTGGCCGAGCGTGGCACCGGCTTTCCAAACCCTTTGTGCGGGGCTGCGGGCGGCGCCGCCAGGGATCCCTGGCCCTTCCTCCCGCGGCCGGGGTCCGCGGCCGCTGCCCGTGGCCGCCTGACAGCGCGGGGAAGCCGGGGGCGGCGCGGCTGCCAACCGGTTCCAGCTGCCCCCGGCCGAAGAGGGGAGGGGGTGACCCGCGTGACCTCCCTTTGCCGAGGCACCAGTTCAGCCCCGCCTTTCCCGCCGCAGCCGGCAAGGGGGGAGCAAGAGGGGCGGGGGGAGGCCCTGCCTTTTCCTCGAAAGCCCCGGGCCTGAGGGAGGGGGTCGGCCTTCCACGACCGTCTGCCCGCCCCGGAGTGCCCACCCGGAGAGCGCGGGGCTGCTCTGGGGACGGGCACCCCTGCTTCCTTGCGGTACTGTTCGGTTGCGATGGCTTAGGCTGGCTGTGAGCTTACGGCATCGGGGCACAATGGCTTTTTTTGTGATATGAAGGAGCAGGCAGCATACCTTTCTTGAAAGGTTTTGGTCTCTGTAGATTCGATGGTGGGCATCTATCTACATGTGCGTTTTTCTGAGGCCCTGCCTGTGCAGGTGTCCCAGCGCTGCCAGCAGGCTGCGGCCACCGTTGTCCATTCAAAGGCGGTGTGGCAGGAGCTGGTGCCCCTTGCTCCCCACACTCCTGGGCTGGGGCTCCCAGGAGCCCCCCTGCTGTCATGTAGGCTCTGCCTCTTCCTCTGCGCAGGTCCTGTTCCCTGTCTGCCCAGTCGCATGAGTAAAAGGGCTGTCATTCATGGTACAGCTACAAACATATCTTCACAGCAATGGCACCGAGGCAGACTGATGTGGGAATGCCCATGCTGCAGCTTTGAAGCTGCAGGCAAAGTGTCATGGTTTAACCCCAGCCAGCAACTAAGCACCACACAGCCGCTCGCTCCCTCCCCCCCGGTGGGATGGGGGAGAGAATCAGAAGAGTAAAAGCGAGAAAACTTGTGGGTTGAGATAAAGACAGTTTAATAGGTAAAGCAAAAGCCGTGCATGCAAGCAAGGCAAAGCAAGGAATTCATTCACTACTTCCCATGGGCAGGCAGGTGTTCAGCCATCTCCAGGAAAGCAGGGCTCCATCACACATAACGGTTACTTGGGAAGACAAACGCCATCATGCCAAACATCCCCCCTTCCTCCTTCTTCCCCCAGCTTATATGCTGAGCATGATGTCGTATGGTATGGAATAGCCCTTTGGCCAGTCTGGGTCAGCTGTCCTGGCTCTGGTCCCTCCCAGCTTCTTGTGCACCCGGCAGAGCATGGGAAGCTGAAAAGTCCTTGACTAGTATAAACTCTACTCAGCAAGAACCAAACACCAGTGTGTTATCAACATTAGTCTCATCCTAAATCCAAAACACAGCACTATACCAGCTACTAAGAAGAAAATTAACTCTATCCCGGATGAAACCAGGACAGTATCCACCCCTTATTCCATACCATTTACATCACACTCAGGTCCCACATCCCCATTAACCACTACCCCCCTTCCCATCCTTTGATACAATACACAGGTATCATTCCCTTAGTCTAGGCACCACCCCTGTGAAATGTCTGTAAAATGTCCATAAACATCCATAAATGTCCACAAAATGTCCATTGAGTTCATTTAGTCCATGACTTTGGGCTCCATCTGTGATGGTGGTCACTCAGGACAGCAGAGGTGGTATGTTGCGTGGAGTTATTGGGCACCAAAGCCAGCTCAGATCGGGTCACTGCTGCACTTGCACTGCTTCTTTTAAGGCTTGTCCTCCATTGGTTCAGGTGGTTCCTGATATGGTAATTCCTATAACATGCAACTCAGATCATGGATCAAAACAATTTAAAGTTGTTGCCTTTACAATCGCCACCCTTGGTCCCTTTGGGCCAGGTTATAGTGTTTAATGTTACAATGAACTCCTCCCCTTGCTCCTAGCCTGGCTAGCAACAAGGGGTTCCTGCTATAGTAACTCCCATAACATGCAACTCAAATCCCGGGTTACAACAATTTAAAAGTATTTCCATCACAATCTCCACCCCTCTCCTCTTTGGACCAGACCATTGGGTTTAACACTGCAATGGACTCCTCCCCTTGCCCCTGCTCCGGTTTGGACTTATCCACAGAGTGCAGTCCCTTAGGGGTTTATCTGTTCCAAGTGGAGCCTTATCTATGAGCCACAGTCTCTCCAGGGGTATACCTGCTGCCAGCATAGATTTATCCACAGCCACAGTCACTTAGAGGTGCACCTCTTCCAGTGTGGACTTCTCCATGGGCCACAATGCCTTCAGAGATAGACCTGTTCCAGTGTGGCCTTGCCCACAGCCACAGTCTCTTCAGAAGTAAACTTGCTCCAGCATGGCCTTACCCATAGCCAGACACTTTGAGGTGCTCCAGCATAGAATCATAGAATCATAGAATCATAGAATCGTTAAGGTTGGAAAAGACCCTTAAGATCATCGAGACCAACTGTTAACCCATCACTGCCAAGTCCATCACTAAACCATGTCCTCAAGCACCACATCTATCCGTTCTTTAAATACCTCTAGGGATGGAGACTCAACCACTTCCCTGGGCAGCCTGTTCCAATGCTTGACCACCCTTTCGGTGAAGAAGTTTTTCCTAATATCTAACCTAAACCTCCCCTGGTGCAGCTTGAGGCCGTTTCCTCTCATCCTATCACTCGTTACTAGGGAGAAGAGACCGACCCCCACCTCACTACAGCCTCCTTTCAGGTAGTTGTAGAGAGTGATAAGGTCTCCCCTCAGCCTCCTCTTCTCCAGGCTGAACAACCCCAGCTTCCTCAGCCACTCCTCATAAGACTTGTGCTCCAGACCCTTCACCAGCTTCGTTGCTCTTCCCTGGACACACTCCAGCACCTCGATGTCCTTCTTGTAGTGAGGGGCCCAAAACTGAGCACAGTACTGGAGGTGCGGCCTCACCAATGCATGAGCTCATGCACAGCCACTGATGCTTCAAGGTGTACCTGCTGTAGCACGGACTTATCCACAGCCACAGATGCTTCAAGGTGTACCTTCTCCAGCATGGCCTTCTCCTTGGGCCACAATCCCTTCAGAGGTATACCTCCTGCGGCACAGACATAACCATGGCCACAGACACTTTGAGACATACCTGCTCTGGCATGAGCTTATCCACAGACACTTCAGGGTGTCCTGCTCCTGTGTGGGCTCATCCACAGGTCACAGTCCCTTCAACTTGAGTTCACACTGGAATTCCAGCCTGTCCAGTACAGCAGCACAGAAAGAGCAGCGATGCCCTGGCCATCTGCCAGCCCAGGTGCATGGCCATTGCTGTTATCAAAATATTCCCAGGCACAAGATGATAAGGAGTACAGCAAGCAGCAAAAGCAAAAAGCAGCCACTAACGAGCACTAGACTAATATACAATAAGGCAAGCAAGCCCTGTGGCAAGCACAGAAGCCTGCCTAATAATAGCTAAACAGCACTAACAGCTACAAATTCGATCTAGCACATTCCAATTAAATCTGTCATTATCTCAAACCCTTTGTGCCCCATGTTGGGCGCTAAAAAGGACAGTCGTAGTTTAACCCCAGCCAGCAACTAAGCACCACACAGCCGCTCGCTCCCTCCCCCCCGGTGGGATGGGGGAGAGAATCGGAAGAGTAAAAGCGAGAAAACTTGTGGGTTGAGATAAAGACAGTTTAATAGGTAAAGCAAAAGCTGTGCATGCAAGCAAGGCAAAGCAAGGAATTCATTCACTACTTCCCATGGGCAGGCAGGTGTTCAGCCATCTCCAGGAAAGCAGGGCTCCATCACACATAACGGTTACTTGGGAAGACAAACGCCATCATGCCAAACATCCCCCCTTCCTCCTTCTTCCCCCAGCTTATATGCTGAGCATGATGTCGTATGGTATGGAATAGCCCTTTGGCCAGTCTGGGTCAGCTGTCCTGGCTCTGGTCCCTCCCAGCTTCTTGTGCACCTGGCAGAGCATGGGAAGCTGAAAAGTCCTTGACTAGTATAAACTCTACTCAGCAAGAACCAAACACCAGTGTGTTATCAACATCAGTCTCATCCTAAATCCAAAACACAGCACTATACCAGCTACTAAGAAGAAAATTAACTCTATCCCAGAGGAAACCAGGACACAAAGTTGAAGTGTGATACTTGTCTCTGTTTCAGGGTAGGTGAGACCGTTGGGTGAAGACCCCAGGGAGCTTTGCTGGACTAAAAGGTAATGTTGTGTTTGGGACTACAACCCTGTGGCCTTCCTCAGACCTGATTTTATGATAAAAAGGGTATCCCACTGGAAATCACCCAACCAAGTATTAGCAAGTAAAGGGAAACTATATTCCTCTGTGTTTTCAAGGGAGCTTGTGCTCTGTTTTGTAGCAGAGCTATGGATTCGTGATAGTATGACCAGTCCTTTCACTCTGATAGTAACCTTGCATAAATCGTTTGGGAAGTAACTTGCTTCTGCTTTATACAACTTGTGTCAGCTGACAAAGAAGCTGCAGTTTGAGTATGCAGAGAAACTGCATATCTTGTCTTGCATTGGGAGTTAGTGCTGTTACAAGTATGCTGCTCTATGCTGTCCATCTGTTGTTTAAATAGAGGGCTATTTTCTATTCATTCATCCCCTGCAAATCCAGCCATGTTTATAAGTAATTTGTGACACAGCCCTGGATGTTGTGGGGAAAACGAATGTTATATACCAGAAAAGTACGTAATACTTCTGAATTGCTCAGGTCTTTATGTGAGTATTGCAAGATTACCCTGCAGCAAGTACCCAGCTTAAAGGAAAAAAAGGTAAGGGGAGGTATACAGGAAAAGGAAATTATAGTCAATAGCAGTTTATTTTGAAGCCAAAAGAATAAAAGGATTTCCTCTGAGTAAGGAGGAGGGAGGGTTGGTCAAAAGTGCTTGTTGAAAAGTGAGGATCTTGTTAAACACAAATGTGAAGTACTCTAGTTACAAACCCTTAGTAATTAAGTAAACATTAGGAGCCATCACTTCTACAGGTGTAATCAACAGTGAGCTGAAGAAAGGAGGAAGAAGAAACTTCAGAAAAAATACTGTTTAGTAAAGTAATTGCCTACTTGTTTTCTCATGCCCCTTTTTAAGATTTGTTAGTTCAAGTAATTTGTTGTAAAGCTTGGATAGAATTGAACATTTTCAGACATGCTTTAGTGTGTTAAATTTTTCAAAAATGGGTCTTTGATGTGGTGCCAGAGTCATGTTATAAAATTGTACCATTAAATTTTTGTCAAGAACAAGAAGCGTAACGCTTGGTCTCTTTCAGGCCTAGTGTTTATTCCAGAAGATGTCTCTACCCAGTTAAACCTATTATTGCTTTTCCTATAGTAATTCATTATAGCCAAAAATTGCAATTTAAGCCCTGAAAAGATTCACGAAATATTCATTGTCATGGTTTAAAGCCAGCCGGCAACTAAGCACCACACAGCCACTCACTCACTCTGCTCCAGTGGGATGGGGAGAGAATCAGAAGGGTTGAGGTAAAGACAGTTTAATAGGTAAAGCAGAAGCAAAGCAAGCAAAACAAGGAATTCATTCACTACTTCCCATCAGCAGGTAGGTGTTCAGCCATCTCCAGGAAAGCAGGGCTCCATCACACATAACAGTAACTGGGGAAGACAAATGCCACCACTCCTAACATCCCCCTCTTCCTCCTTCTTCCCCCAGGCTTACATGCGGAGCATGACGTCATATGGTGTGGGATATCCCTTTGGTCAGTTGGGGTCAGCTGTCCCAGCTGCCTCCCCTCCCAGCTTCTCATGCACCCTCAGCCTGCTTGCTGGTGGGGTGGGGTGAGAAGCAGAACAGGCCTTGACTCTGTGTAAGTACTGCTCAGCAGTAACTAAAACATCCCTGTGTTATCAACACTATTTTCAGCACAAATCCAAAACCTAGCCTCCTAGTAGCTTCTATGAGGAAAATTAACTCTACCATAGCCAAAACCAGCACACTCATGTGTTTATTAAAGATTTACATCTCCCTACTACTTCACTAATATAAGAGAAGCTAATATAATCAGCTCAATTGAAATGCTTACAAAATTATCTTTTTCTCCTTGTAAACTTATGTGGTTGACTTCTGCTAAAAGCTGACATTCTGTCAAATAAGCAATTTTTTAATTCTTCAGGTATCTTAAAGTAGTATGTATTTATTCATTTGGAAAGAATGTTAATAGGAATTTCTCTGCTGCATTAAGAGAAACAGCTGATTCTAAACAGTGTAATTTTTCATGGCAACTTTCAAGGACGAGTTTTCTCTTTAAAGGTAACTCAAGTTGGTCGAAGTCTGAGATGATGTTCTTCATTCTGTAATTGATAAGGCTTTTCAAAGGGATGAAATTTCATTTAGCTGTATGATTCTTTTCTCTAAGCAATTAATGCTATCATGATTGCATCAGTAGGACTGCTCTTTGTGTTGAGGCAAGTCTTCTGCGCTCTATTCTGCCTCAACCTGTGAGATCCCCACCTTGCTTTGTTCTTAAGCCTTTCACTGAAATAGAAATTTCAGTAACTTTATTCCTGTAAATAATTCCACTGCGCTACTTCTTGGTCTTGCTGAATAAAACAAAACCAGCTAATTAAGAATGATGATTAAGCTTGTGCTCAGTGTAGAGCAAGTAGGAAAAAGGTGGGATGGGGAATATTGTTATGTCTTGGCTTAACCTGAAAAAAGTCTACATTTAATTAAGCTTGCCAGTGGACTTTTTTTTTTCCTCCTCCTCCTTAAGGAGTTGCTTCAATATGGTTGGATCAGATAAGGTCATACTTTGCCATGACGCAGCAGGCAAGTCTCAGCTACTCCTTAAGATAATATAAAACTGTACAGTAATTAGAGCATGTAGATGAGTTTATAGAACTCTTCTTAAATATCTGTCCAAAAAGTTAAGATTGGTGGTCTGCTTTTCTTGTTTACATAGCAACAAAATAGAAACAAAGGAAATGGGGTTTTATATCATATAACCTGAGCTGAATCAAGTTGCTGTTTCCAAAAGTCCCCAAGAGATCCAGAAAGACAAGGCTACAAGATCTGTTTCAAGTGTGCAAACACAAACGCTATTTAAACTATGTGTGCACATGTTGGAAAGGATGTTTTCCCCTTTCCTCTACAGTAGTTTAATAAGAATTGCTAGTACGTAGCCAGTACTGCCTGGCAAACTGCTTTGTCTTTGTTCTGGCAATGATACTGTTGTGGTGAAGTCGCTGAGCAGGAGTGAAAGAGCTAAAAGATGCTGTCTGCGTGCACCCTCCCCAAACACTGTGGAAGCTGCTTTAAAACTGTACCTTGCTCCCAGCCATGACACAGGGTATGAAGCTGGGCTGGAGGTGGTGTGTGCCATAGGCGGAATATCAAAGTACCCTTGAGGCTGTACTAGTTGAGATGTGAAACCCAATCGGACTTAGGCAGCCTGTTTTTTGTAAATAATGTCAAGAATACTTGCCTAAGTGCAGGAAATAAGTGTGTTGTGATTTAACCCCAGCTGGCAACTAAGCACCACACAGCCGCTCGCTCACTCCCCCCAGTGGGATGGGGGAGAGAATCAGAAGGGTAAAAGTGAGAAAACTCATGGGTTGAGATAAAGACAGTTTAATAGTAAAGCAAAAGCCACACACACAAGCAAAGCAAAACAAAGAATTAATTCAATACTTCCTATTGGCAGCCATCTCCAGGAAAGCAGGGATCCATCACGTGTAATGGTTACTTGGGAAGACAAACGCCATCACTCCTAACATCCCCCTCTTCCTTCTTCTTCCCCCAGGTTTACATGCGGAGCATGATGTCATATGGTGTGGGATAGCCCTTTGGTCAGTTGGGGTCAGCTGTCCCAGCTGTGTCCCCTCCCAACTTCTCGTGCACCCCCAGCCTGCTCGCTGGTGGGGTGGGGTGAGGAGCAGAAAAGGCCTTGACTCTGTGTAAGCACTGCTCAGCAGTAACTAAAACATCCCTGTGTTATCAACACTGTTTTCAGCACAAATCCAAAACATAGCCTCTTGCTAGCTTCTGTGAAGAAAATTAACTCTGCCTCAGCCAAAACCTGCACAAAGTGGTTGAGGCTAATGTATAGAATACAATAGCAAACCTACACTAAAAAGGCACTAGGAAATGCCTTCAAGGTTTTACGTTCATTTCTGTAGCCAATGTAATATTTTCTTCAGCTGCCAGAATTATAGTTTTAACCCATAAATCAAGCTTCATTCATACTATAAGTAGTTATAAAGGTTGTGAACATCAAATTATAGATGTTCTTTCTCCTTCGTAGTTTGCATTATCAGTTCCAGTGAACTGGTTATACTGACACCAGTGCTTGCAGCTGATGAAAGCTGTGTGTATTTAGATGAATTGCGCTCCTTATTCTACTGCACTTGGGTTTTCTCCAGTTGTTCTGGATCTGATGGGTTCTTGTGAATAAAAATAACTGATAAAATTATGCAAATGAATGCACAGCATTAGGCATGCAATATCTTGTTAGCTATTTTTTTATCTTTTTGTAGAATCACTTATTCTTGAAAATGCACTTCTTCTGACCTTTTCTCTGGTGCTGAGAGTATTGCTGTATCATTATCTAATGTGAAATCTGGACAATTTACAGGCACTAAAGAAAAGTGATGCTTAGAGACTGGAAGGTACCAAGCAAGAATAAAAATTACAAGACAGCAGAACTCCTATTAGCATGGCAAATGCCTCTCAGTCTCACGGAGAATGATGAGAAAGGATTATTAGAAAAAGGCCTGTTGTGCAATGGTATTTTCTCTGTAATGTATACTGTAATACAGTGTAATGTATTTTTCTCTGTGGACAAGTTAGCAGTTAGTCAGGGAGCATAGAAACACATCAGAGAAGTGGGTGATAAGAATTAAACAAGAAGATAAGGCTGTGTTCAAAACTTTTTAAACACCTACAGTGGGGAAGCCTAGAAGGTAAGCAAAAGGTGTATGTAGGGGGGGAGGAATGCTACTCTAGATACGCAATAGCTCAGATTTCTCTTTGACTAGGGGAGATTACTGCCTAATACAAGGACTAGGTGTCCTGGTAGCAAATGTGACAACATATCAGAAAGGTGGATGAGAGCATCACTAAATATAAACTAACATAAATATAAAATGAAACCCTTACGTGGCTACTGTTAACAATTATCAAATTTATAACATGAAAAAGAATAGTTACAGATATTTCACTTTGTCCTGTAGGAAATTCAGTCATTTTCAAAAACTGTTAATTTTCATGTATAATCTGGCACCAGTGGTAGACAATGTTACAACAGAAAATTTTCCAAAAGAAGCCTAGGTGCTAATACAATATTGCAGAAATGAGATTTGGATTAGAAATGAGACATATTATAATCTAGTCTTGCAGGTGCCTGAGCATGATTTGCTTCTTGATCTAAGCTGGTTTATAGTCTCTGAAATGAAACATGTTTTATGTGAAACACCTACATAAAGAACTAAAGCACCCCACCATCAAAGCACCACATTTAAACTGGCCAAAGCTGATTACAAATATGAAACTTGTTTGGTTTTTTTATATAACTAAAACAAGTTATATAGTTTTATGAGTATATATAACGTAAGTTACATGGTAGGTTATACACATAATTTTTTGTTGGTTTTGTATATATAAATGTATATGTGGTATTCTGTGAACTCCTAGCTCTGTCTGCATGCCAATTACAAGCCATTCTCGTCTTCTTGCACAAAATCTTCTTGTGTTACAATCTCCATTTCCTTGTCTCTGAAACTGGACTCAAGACTTCTCAGGCTCCTATTGCCGGCAGCACCAATTTCACTGTGTCAGAGACAAGAATGGTCAGCAAATGAAGAACAACAGCAGTTGTGGAATATGACACAGATAATGTTGTCTTTCTCTCTCTCTCTTTCTCTCTCTCTCTCTCTCCCTCCCTCCCCCCTTTTTTTTTTCATGTCAACAACAGGGAGGAATACCTACCCTAAGATAAGGGAAGATGGAGCTTCCTATGACAGCAGGAAGGTTTGACTCTGGTGCTGTTCAAAATCCCATTTCAAAGGTCGTGTTTGTGCTTTAAATGAAATGTGTGGCTGAATTTTATGCTCTGCCAGATAACAATAGTAGTGATGCAAGTGCTTCCTTTGGACTCTGCAGGTCAGGGCTAGCAATAATGTGGGGTTGAGGTGTGGTGGTGCCCAGCGTTTCCCAGGACAGGGAAGGACAGTAGTGCTCCCAGTGCCCATGTGAACAGCAACGGACCCAACAGGGACAGAAATACGCCACTTCTTATTGTCCATTGGAGTACTCTACTTCCAGACTCCACATTTCTTGAAGTGTGCCTGTACTGAATATACTTATGTGGAGAAAGTGGGACACCTCAAATCCAATAGGGGAAAAAGTCAGCTTTTCCTATCATCTGTCACTTTCGTTTCTCCTCCATCTGCTGCACGTATTGATAATGACAGAATTTAAGTTTCAGTTATTGACATGAAATTCTTTAAAAGTACAGACTCCCGTCTGTGACTGAGATTTCTTCCTTTTTATACTTATTAAATAGGTATTAATTCTCATGTGCTAACCCTAGGTTTACTGCACTGTTGTTCCTGGGAATGCAGCCATACCCTAGGGACAAAATTTTTTTCTTGTGAGCAAAGCTCAGCCTGAGGAGAAGCTAAGGGTGTCCCTGGCCTAAGCCAGTCTAACATCTGGCTGCAGAATTTTGGTTCTACACTTGGTCTTGCACTCCGACCTGATCTTGGTACTCTCTCTGGCACTTGTCTAACCTTTCACTGAGCTATACTAGCTCTCTGTCAGAAAGTGGTTTTTTTTGTTTGTTTTGGTTTTGTTTTGTTTGTTTTTTTTGTTTTTGTTTTGTGTTTTTTTTTTTAATTAGGTTAGTTCTGTGTTGCGTTGGTGGCCTGAAACAATTCAAAGCCAGCTTGGATGAATGTTTGAGCTGTCTTGGCAGAAGTGGGGACATCAGCAGCTAGAAGTTGAATCCTCCTTAGCTGCCAGGGAACTGCTTGCTGTGGCAGAAAAAGCAGCTCAGAGACAGGTTTATCACTTGAGGTTTAAAACAGACAGCTATTGGTGAGCGATCTCAAAAAGGACTTCTGCAGGAAGACAGGAGAACGTGTCCATTACTTTACACCTACTCTATATTCTTGGCTGTCTCTGTCATGCTCAGCCAATAGCTCTTGTAAGCAGAATGTGCCTATTCTGCCCACAGCATTGCAAATGTCCCAAAATGAGACTTTTTGTTTAAGACTGACAAGATACAAACCAAGAAAGCTTTTGGAGAAATTCTGACTCTTATTCTCCTTGCTGGGAGGAAGTAAGAACTCCCATCTCCAGGCTTCTGAAGATATATACAGATGTATATAACTTGAAAGATGACAACGTCCCTTGTTTTACAAATCCAGATTTACTTGCAAGTAGGTTGTCGCTCCAACTAAGTCTGACAGTTCTCCTCAGTGGCTGTCTCCACATGAAGCTGTTCACAAGAAAAATTAAGAGCAACCACTACAAAAATGCAAGATCAGTGATAAAAATGACCAAAGTTACCAAAAAAAGGAGGGACAAATTCCTGGAAAAAATACACAATGGGAAAGGACACAGTTTAAAGCCAAAGCAAGGGTAACTGACCTCAATATGTTGTGGCTACTCAGTCATTTATTTCCTGTTTATTTCTGTTTACTTTGTTTTGCAACATGCTCCAGACCTTTATTTTCTAATCTAACTAAAGAGTTATGGTTTGTTTTGTCAAATAACTTCACACACAGCAGATGTTTTTGCAGAAATACTTATTCAGAAAATGCTTTTTGTTTCAATAAGGAAAGCATTTTGCAAACTATTACAGAAACAAAACAAAGATATCTTGTTTTTTTCAACTCATGCAGTTGCACAAAATGACCGCGCTGCTCAGAGATGTAAAAACATTATTAACTGAGTTAAAACATTTAAAGTGTTTTTAATTTAAATATTACAGGCTATGAACATAAAAAAGTCTGACTGTCAGCATCTCTTTCCCACTTGTGTGTTTTAAAGACTAATTTCATGCTGCAGGCTTTCCCTCAGCAGTGGCACATGAGCTCTCCCTCTCCTGTCCTGACTGTGCATCTCATGTCCTAGGTCATTAAGGTCCTGTTCTACACCACTGGGAGGGTAAGAGGGCAAGATGGTACAGGGCTCTTTCCAGATTTCAGTAAGAAAAGCCCAACAATAAATGGCCTAATAAAATAGCTATTTTAATAAAATAGAATAAAAATAGGAATATAGATAGCGAGTAAATCTTACATCCCTTCAGGCTGGACAGACCCCGGATGGATTTTCCCATGGTATGCTGTGAAGATCCTGTCCGTAAAGAAGCTCTGCCTCCTTCCCATGCTGTGGTGCCTTTTATTCTGCGTAACAAACAAAACCAGGTAACTTCTGGCAGCCTGGACTGTCACCTCTCATAACACCCACCAGTGCAAAGCACAGGCCATCGTGGGGCACTCCAGCAGGTTCCCTTGCAGCAGCTACTCATGCTGATGTACAGGCTCCTCAAGCCCTGCATACGACACCTGGTAGGACAGACACGATCTGTTCATGGTCACTAACTCCTTGAATACAATATCTTCCACAAGGCTCCTAATGCAGATCCTAAAGGCCCTTGACACTTTGTCAATATTGTCCAGAACCAATGGATGGATTTAAAATGTATTGGGAAACAGGAAAATATAAACACATAGCCTAGCGACGTAAGCCTCCATTTTCTTAGGGAACTGTGCAAAAGAAATTAAGCATATTAAAAAATAAAAAGCAAAATTGGCACTAGCTGAGAAGACAGTAGGGAGAGTGACTTGCACAGAATAACACTGAGTTCCTGCCAAAACTTTATGCCCTGGATGACATTGTCACCTTTATTTGCCCAGTTACAGGTAGGTTACCACCTCAGCCATAACTTTTTGGACAGTAGCTGTATTTAATAATAGAACCATGACCTTGCACTAAGAATAGTTTTGCTCATAAGCTCAGGAAGCAGTGAAGCCTTATGAGTCATGGCCATCCTGACTTCATTATCTACCTATTTCTAAACATTAGTTAATGGCTGTAATAGCATACTTCGTTTACTCTGTATCTTATCTCAGGGCTTCATTCTGCAGCCCTTAATTGTATTGTAATCCTTGTGTTCAATAGGACTGTTTGCATGACAGAGGATTATTCATGTGAATAAATTATTAACTGGAAAGCATGCGTACAAGTCCCTTACAAGTACTCCACTTGGCTATCACCAACTCAAGAAGTAATTAGTTATTTGCTAAAGGCCTGACCCAGCATCTGTATCCATCAATGAGTAGGTGTTGACTTCAGCATGCTTTAGTTTAGGCTTTAATACTGTGGTCTCCCATCCTCTGGGACCTGGTAATGACTTCCACATTGAATGCCTCTTTCCTGGAGGACAAGGGTTGAGAACATTGTGGAGACAGTACCCACAGTTGTCATGAGGGGAAAGGACCCTGTCCTCGTCCCAAGTCACCAAAGCCTACAAGGCCAATGTAAGCGCATGTTCCTGTGTTTTGCTGAACTGAGGACCTTCATTCCTAAGCAGTAGCAATTTCCAGGGGGGTCACACTTATCGCCCCATGGCCCCTGTTTGTTCACACAGGGGTGGTGTTTATCCGCAGTCACCCTCCCTCCTTAATACCTCAAACAGAGCTGACACTGTATTGGAAAGGGGAAGAGCAATGACACATGGGACATCAAAATACGGAGTCACTTGTTTGCTTTCCCATATTTTCTGTGGAGGGCGCTGGGGCGAGTCCTGCAGGCCTCTCCTTCTCCAGGAGAGTCCTGCCACCTGGCAGAAAGGCTGGGCCCATAAAACATCTTCTGAACCTTTTCCCAGGAAGCAATTTAAGGGGTGAAGTCGCAGCTCTTCCATCAGCAGTTTCAGATAATTGAATCAATACTGCAGAGGGCTGGTGTTGCATGCATAATGCCAGGGTAAGTCACAGAAGCGTCAGGTGAGTATATTCCTTTGATGATGGGGTTTGCAAAACGGTTGAATGCCAAGGGCTGCAGCACCTTCCCATCACCAGCTTCAGACAAAGCCTCCTAACTGCATCAGGCTCACTTGGCAGGAACCAAGTGTTACCTGCTCCAACGGCAAAATACAAAGCCTTTCCCTTGAGCCCCGCGTACCTCATGTTGATATGTTGCACACAGTGAGGGCAAAGCCTTTGGCTCTGTCACTTCTGCATCATGCTGCCCACTTCTTTCTCCTCTTCCCCGCAGGGTATCTGTTGTGTCTGTACTGTGCTACACACCTCACCGGGAGCCAGTCCCACCGAAGAGGAGAGCAGCTTGACCAGGAAAGATGTGGAAAGGAAGGAAGACTAAATTAAGGTAGTCAGGCTGAAATGTGCCAGATTATTCGGCACCTTGGGCTCTCTCTAATGTTTATACAGGTTAAAGCAGCCATTCTTCATCTACCTTGGGCAATAGCTGGACACAGTCCTGAGCAACCGGCTGTAGGCGACCCTGCTTGAGCAGGGGGTGTTGGCCCAGATGACCTCCAGAGGTCCCTTCTCACCTCAGCCCCTCTGTGATTCTGTGATCTCAGAGCCAGCTGGTGCAGGTTTCCCTTTGCAGAAGAAAAGTCCCAGCTGGTTCACTAAGTCAGAGAAGTGGTGTTTTTCCCATCAGTGCCCACAATGCCAGCAGGGGATGTGTTTAAGAAGTGAGAACATGTGAGAGATGTGGAGTGGAGCTCCACCAGCTCCCACCTTTTATGCAGTAACATGGGGAGGTGGTACTGGTTCTGGGGAGACAGGAATTAATTCAGGAGTAATATCTTCTCGCAAACACAGAGGAATTAATTTCAGAACGTGGCTCAGACACCACAAGGATGGGCTATATCTGGAAAAGCAGGTAGAGCTAAATGACCGTGTTGCTTTCAGGACACAAGAAGGATGCACAAAATGGCTGTGTCTAAATTTAACACTAGGATAAGCCATGTTATTGATAATTAATTTAGAAAATAGAAACAATACATTCCTTTCTAGACCTTAACTCTATTTTCTGATGTTTGGGTGCTTCATATCTCAGTATGGAAACAGATAAACATGAACTGCTTTATGAACAGTAAAGTATCGCTTTTACTACAATTGCCTGTATTCAAAAGGCAAGAGGAAGTAATTATCATTGTTTACATCAGCCATTGCCTTGCAACTATTGTGTTAAGAGAACATGTTCTAAGATAATCAGTGTTTTATAACTGTGTTTTTTCCTTCTAAAGTGTCTACTATTTGTGTCTTCTCTTTCTTGTGGTGTGACCAAGCCTTACACAAAGGCAGATAAAACCTTGAAGTTGGGAAATGGGTGAAGAGTTTCGGAGAGCTGAGAGTTTGGAAGGAGCTATATTTGTCTTTAATCATATTCATATTGCAATGAATAGACATGCTTTATTATTTTCCCAGACAAAATGCCACATCATATTTTGCACTTCTAAGTTATCGAACATAACAACAATTGTGTCTTGGATAAGGATAGCAAAGTAAGCATGGAGGCTGGATGGTAAAGGAAGACCAGAGAACACAGATAGAACAGCCTTCAAATAGAAGAAGCAGTTTTCCTGGACAAGTTAAAAAAAATCATAAGATGAGTCTCTCAATCCAAAATGCATGTGCATTTTCTTGCTTGTCAAAGTGGTGAAAAATGGTTAATTTTGAGTTTGTAATGTAAAGAGAATTTGGTAAAAATCTCTGGAAAAAGAAATCACTTGTCTCAGATTCCATGTTGTACTTTTGCTTGATAGACAAAGAAATGCAAATGAAATGCCTGATTCACCAGGGGAATGTGTTCTGCTTTCATCCAGGAGCAAGATGAGATCATTTTAAATCCCAGAGCTGTGTCACAGCACATAATACCACTTTAAGGATGAGCAGAAGTGCACATCATGCCCCTTTCTCTCAATATTAAACATGCATATTGTTTGCTGTGATGGCACCATAGAGGAGTGTACTTTCATATTAGTAGTTTCACTCTTTTCATCATATTTTTACTTTTTTCACCCCACAGTCAGGCCACTTGCACCCCTTCGATGCCTCCACTTCTCCAGACAAACAAAACAACGTGCTTCTCAAAGAAAAGTACACAAATGTTGAAAGGTAAAAGGAAAGCTGACATGGCAACTTAGGCAGCTTTTAGACCCCAGAAAGCTCTCTAAGTCTCATTAGACCCCTCATAGAAATCTCAGAGCTTGAATCCAGCACTTGGGCTCCGTGGTTCCAGCTGTGCTGGGGCAGCACTTGAGAGTGGCATCCTGGCCACTGTGCTCTGTGGGCTTAAGAAAAGCAACCCCAATATGAATTGTAGGCAGTGATGTCTAATGCTCATGCTTCCTCCATGTGACAGGCAGGCAGATGGGTGTCTCTGTTGTTTTGCAGAGACTTACAGACAGCCTCTGCAAAGAGTTACTACTACCTAATGGTCCAAGTGGGTTTAACTCCTAGTACAGAGCATTATTTCACCCCAAGCGGATCTCTGCTCTGCAGCAATGCCACGGATTTTCCTAAGGGACTGCTCTTTTAAATGGTAGTTTATAAATCCCCTTTCCACTTAAGGAAATTGTATTTATACAACCTGTCATGAAAAACTGCCAGCAATTTTCTGTAGAAAGGAGGAGGAGGGAGAAGGAAGAGGAATGTTAGCATTAGGACTTCAGTTACCAGTGGGACAGGCTTAGCAAGGACAAAAATGTAGGATTCGATTGCAAATTTGTCGCAGTCAGTCCCAGAGCTGCTGCATAAAGGCATATTCCTTTGGATACTGCCAGTAACAGGTACACATGAAGAACTGAGAAAACGGTGCTTGATTCTAGGACTCAAGTGTATTGTCAACACAAAATGCACACCTTCAGACGCCAGGAGTTTTCTGGTGCAACGCGGGCAAGTTCCTTCAGCTGCAGGGAAACTGTGCTGATGGCCAGCTAGGGGAGAACCTCCAGTACATCTGTCCTTTTAATCCCCAGTTCAGCCCATCTGCTTGCCATGGTGTTTCTAAGTTTACTTATCTTGTTTGATCTCTTCAGTTCTTCCTCATACATCCAGAGCGGGAAATAGCTTTTTCACCTTTTAAATTCACCAGTCAGGAATTAAGTGACATTTTATTGGCATACTTTTAATGAATTAGTCAGCATCAGCACTTTTTTGTCAGTTGAGTGGCACAGACCTATCCCAAGGAAGCAGATTCTTGCCTAAGCATTGCTGCACAGAAGTTGCTAAGTCAACACTGCAAGGTCCGGTGGGTGTTAACTTGGTGTGATAATACTTGTGAGCAATAGGCATCTGGGGCACACCTGCGGAGGAGCCTGCAGTGGGCGGCCAGCAATCCTCATGAGAAATCATGCCTTAGTTTCTGGAAGCTGATCAAGAAATGTCTGAAATGTTGCCTGCCAGGTAACAAAAATGAGTTAGGGATAGGTTTTAAAAAAAAAATCATATGCTCCTCTTGCCCCAAGCTGGAGTGCCGGTGAAAGACTGCAAACTTGGGAAAGGCCACTTTGAGAAATGCTCAAAATCTCATGGTGAATTAAACAATTCTGCTTGGTTTTCATCAAAACCTCAGTCCTGTTCCTGTTGAGCTCACTGGCAAAACTCCCTCTGCTTCTAATATGGACCAGAACCAGCATCAAAAATTTGTGCTGCCTCATACAAGCCTTGCCATGTGTGTTGCTGGAAGTAACTACTTTCTAATACAGCTCCCAGATTGGCCTGCACAATTCCCAAACTGAAAGAAACTGCAGCTGCAGCAGAGATCTTTCCCAGCAAACAATTCAGCTCATTTGGTTATTTGCATAGGTAGTTACTGGGGCTCGCAGTCAGATACACACAACAGGGAAGGAAGTAGATGAAGACAGAGGCTGAAGAGGCTACAGTTTACACAGGGGCGGAAAAAACAAGGCAAAACCAACAAAACCCAAACTCTTCGTTTGCTTTTGTTGTCTGTCTACACATCTTTGGAGTTCAGCTGCAGGCAGTTAACATCTAAAATTGTGATAAGGTCTTGTATTTTCTTAGATTTTTTCAAAGCTGAGAAAAGGGTTCGGATGCCAAATTTAAGCCCACAGACATAATCTCAGCAACAACTTTTTTTGTGTTCCCACCCTACAAAACAAAGGCAGATATATTTATAAATAGGTTTTCTTGTCATGATGGGTGACTTCAAAAAGTATGGTCTCTCTGGGAAATAGCTGCCAGCTGATTTTCTTCTCATCCTTGCAAAGCGAGGGAGGAGTGGCAGCCTGGCTGGCCAACTTTAGGAGAAGAATTGGAGCTGCCAGACCCAGGTCAGTGCAGTTCAAGCCACTAATTATAAACATTGTCTTTTTGTGTATTCAGGGAAGACGTGACTGTTTCCTTGACCAAGAATATCAGCTACAGTTTCCTGAAGCCACATAGATATTTTACATCTCACAAGTAAAAAGACCCTCAGGCAGGCAATGACCTTGCCACGCTTCTCCCAGGGACAACACAGGACACAAACATCACTTTACCCAGGAAGAAAGGGATGCTCTTAAGGGTAAGATTTGTTCCACTGCACATAATATCCATCTACAGCCAAGCATCTCCTCTACCCTCCCCTCCTCATCAAGGGAGGAGAAAGGATTTCTAGAACAGTGTTATTCTGAATTGTTTAGGTGTTTTCCTTAGGATGTAATAAGCAGCAAGTCAGACATGCTTGTTGCCCTCCACTGACTGAAAATCTGCTCAGCTTACTTAGACCCAGGACCTACACTGTTGTCATTTCAAGTAAAGATAGATGAATCTCCCTTACTGCTCCACAAATGCACAGCCCAGCTCATTGCAAGTAAGAACTCAAACTTTTCTAAGGTCAGCTGTGTCCTTGTAAGGTGCTCAGGGAGCCAGTTTCCAAGAAGAAAGCTAGAAGAAACTAGCCTCTGTTTTAAGGAGAGCATCTTCAACAAAGATTTGTCAAGCTGAAGTACAGCAAAGGGTGAAGCCTGTTCCTGTGACCCAGTTACCTTCAGGAAACCCAAGCAGGACAGAGAGGACCCTGGCTTCTAGCTACAGGAGAGCAGCTGAGCATTAAGACATAGTAACCCATAATTAATTTTTTCCCCCAAAGGATAATTACTAGCAATTTTTTTGCTGTAAAGTAGAAGCCTAATATTGGTGCAGATTTTAATTAACTACCCAATGGGAGGCAGGATGGGCTGAGGAAAGATTTCATACAAAAGTTAATTAATGCTCTAACCTAGTTTAAAGTGTTGCTTAAGTGGAAATTGGGGGGAAGCTGACATCAACCAGTTATGGATCTTTTAGCATCAATATTACTGGTCATATAATGAGTTCTCCCATGTGATCCACAGCACTTAGATTAGCAACCTAGAAGAAACTAGTGAACACACAAGAAATAAGGAAATAATTTCCAAGTCAAACATAATTCCTTCTTCATTAATACATCTGAGTTAGAAGAGGAAAAAGTCCTTCTTGTTCAAACCAAGCACCTGGTTTACGGCTGAGCTCAGCTCAGGGCATGTGATGGGTGATAGGGGCTCTGCTGCTTAGCCAGGAGGCAGATCTGAGCAGCTCCAGTCTGGCTGAACCATGTAGTGGGACCAAGCCAGTGCCCAGCACATGGGAGAAGAGCTCAATACCTTTGCTCAGTGTTTCTTGTAAGAGCTGTACTCCTGGGGGACAGTATTTTGCACCTTGTGGAAAATGGGCTGCGTTTACAGAAGTATCCTGATGATAACTCATTATCTCTTTAACAAGACTATAACTATCTCTGGGTTTCTTCCTTTTGGTCTTCCCAGATCTGTTTTAATCATATGTGTCTCAGATTGATAACTTTTGCTTTGATTTATTTCCTGTTACAGAAAATAAGACAGTTCAGGATTTTATGTAATCTTTTTGTTTGGGAAATAAAAGATGATTTATCTTACTGATCATCTATAAATTCTTCATATAAAAGCAGCTTTCTCCTCATCTCTGGACACCAAGGCCCTCTGTGATTCTTGCCTTGGGCCCACAGCTATTTATAATGACCAAATCACTTTTGCAAACTGATGCCAATGAATGCAGGACATTGATAATTGCCTTATTATTCTTCATGGGCTGTGTTTTGCTTGGCACTGTCCCTGTCTTGAAAAGTTAGCCATCTGAACAGGCAGAATAACTGCACTGTGGGAGAAAGGAGGTTTTAGTTCACTCCTTTTTCACAAACAGGGACCTGAGGCACAAGGACATGAAATGACTTTACCAAGGCCACAGTAGTGCAGAGTCAAACCATCCCATCCTTTGCTCATTCCTCAGCATTACGTTATCTTCCTCTCAGCTGGCAAAGTACAGTTGGGATTATTGCAGTTGGAAGGGCACAGAAAGACATAATTTTAAAATTAGTGTATCAGATTAACTACAGTCTGTAAGAATCTCTTCCTTTTCATAAACAGCTTCATCAAGGTGGTTGGGAGTCAGATCCTAACCCAAATTTTGTGAAACATTGACCACCAGGCAAGCACCTCTGTTTGAATCACTGCAAATCACTGAAGCAAACTATTATCTGGCAGGGGAGCATCACATCCTTGTTTAGGTCACTCCATAGATAAGTGGTGGCTTACACACTCTACTAGTGGAGCCGCACAGCCTTTCCTAGGTCACTTCACAAAAAACATATAAAATTCCTTCTCTGCAAATCACAGCCTAATGTTTTGTTGGAAGCCTGAGGCGACTCCTTCCTGGGAGGCAGGAATTACACACCCTTGGGATCTGACTTGTCCCTAAAATGCAGCCCAATCCTAGGTGGGGAATATGTTTAGACCTTTCTGAATCCTATTGAAACACCTTTTTGTCAAGGATACAAACATCCAAACATCCCTTTTCTCCTTTTTCTGCAGGAATGTGTAAATAAGGCATGTTGTCCGGTTGGCATTCAAAGAACACCAAGGCTGGAAAGGGTTAAGGAATTGTGGCCCTGCCTTTAGCATCTGATTTGGGTAGGGGAGGCAGGTTCCTACAAGAGAAAGGAGAGCCACATTCAGCTCTCTGAAGGAGTTTATCAGTGTTTGTAAATAGCCTTGGGGGAGGCTTTAGCTTCTTGCTGCTGGAATTTTGTCCTGAATAAAGGACCAATGGCTTTCAAAGAGGAGGCTGAAGGACTTAGGTGCGGAGTCCTGGGTGGTTAGGGAAGGTAGGCTGCCCACCTTCAGTTGTCTATTTTATTTTAAATATTGCTGCTGTTCCCTTTCCCCTTGCCTTATTGAATATTCTACCATTTTATCTAGTTTTCCTCCATTTCTTCTCTGAACTGAGATGCTCCTGCTGCCTGCTTCTGGTCCCCTTCACCCTTCAGCACTGGGGGGTAGCTGAGGACCAAAGCTGTGCTGTGTGCCTGCGGTAGCCTTGATGCCAGCGGCTTCCAGCCTGTGCTCTGTTGTGCTGCAAGACCCCTGTCTTGGATCTCTTGGGGCATGTTTGACTTCCATCAGTTCCTTCTTCGTGGGCTCTGGAGGCACAGGAGAAGAGGGCCTGGCCTTTTGTAGGGCCCAGCTGATCCCTTCTCCTTGAGGCTGTGCACACTAAGCAGGATTAGAAGTCATGTGGGTCAGCATGCCCCCAGCCATGTCTAAAAGGCAGTACTAGTTGTTCTGATAGCTGTTGGCTGCCCTCAGAGGAGGTGATGTGTCTGCACTAAGGAAACCAAGACGTGTTCTTGTTGGGCACATTCACCTTTTGAGGAAAATGTTGCTGTGGCAACCACCCTCAGAACAAGACACCTCTCACCTGCCAGCTAGGTGACCATGCTGGCTGAGACACCTTCTCCATGGGGTTGCTGATGTCCTACCTTGCACATCCCATCTCTCCTCTTGGTTCCTGCCTGCACACCTTGCACACTCCTCCTCCCCTCTTGAGAAGGGCACTCCATGAGCTCTGTCACGAAAACTGGGGAGTATTTAGTGGTGGTGTCCACGCTCATATGGGGAGAAATGCTCTCCCCCCTTCTTCGATGAGTGCTACCTGAACACTGGACCTTTGCCCCATGATGTGTGTTTGGTCTTAGCTCCACAGCAGTCTCCTTTGGCACGTCATTGCACAAGATTTCTGTGAATATGGCCGAGCTAACCTGGTCCTGGAAAGAGACATCCTTCACTGATGCTTCTTGTTTTTATTACAGGTTTTGTATTTTTTGTTTACATGGTAATGCTTAATGAACCTCTTAGCTCAAAGAAATACTATCTCCCACCCCTCCCCTCCATGAGGGATGCAGGGGAACTGAATAGGCAGCTGCTAAGAGATTCCTGGCAGAGGATCTTGCCCTTGGCACCCTGACTCAAGGCATGTGATTGCTTGGCTCTGTCTACACACACCCACTTTCGTGGATGCTACGTGGCTTGTTTGCAAATACTGGCGACTCCAGCTGAAAGGTGCCAAGTGCTCACAAGTATCCAGCAGGATGTTGTTGGTGACCTCCTTTGTGAAGAATGTCCCATCATTAGAGCCAGCAACAAAGTCCTGGCATGACCAGGAGGCAGAAGGACAATGTAATAGTAGCCTCCAACCTCTTGAAGGGCAGTTGAAAAGACGACAGAGCCAAACTCCTCTTGGTGGTGGCAGATGGTGTAACAAGAAGCAAAGGTCACAATTTATGGCTTGGGAGGTTCAGGTTGGATGCTGGGGAAAAAATTCCTCATGGGGAAGGTGTGCAGCCCTGGGACAGATCATCAGAGGGGTTGGGGGAACCTCCATCCTTGGAAGGGGTTCAAGTATCTGCTAGAGAAAGCCGCAGCTGATCTGATTTAGCACTGGCAATCATCCTCTTCTGAGCAGGAAGTTGGAATAGAGACTTCCAGAGGTCCCTTCCAACCAAATACTCATAGGATGACAATCTTGCCTGTTGGCATGTGCTGCTGGAAGACCTAGGGCAGAGCCTGTGGATTTGTGGCTGCCAAGTCTGACGAGCCCATGTAGTGGGAGTAAGGAAGAACCCAAATGGCAGCAGATACCAGCTGGCTCCCAGGCAGCTCGCATGCTGTTCCACCAGCAAGCAACCCCTCTGGCCTTTCTCTAGACATGGGGCAGCTGCAAGGACAGGTCTGTGATCTGAAAACATCCCTTGCAGCATGGCATGAACTAGAGCTATGAGCAGACAGACAAGCTATTTGCCCACTTCTGATGCTGTCATGGGGGACAGGGCGAGGAAAGAGCTAAAGAGCAGCATGGCCACTGAACCCGACTTTCTGTCCTAGTAAAAAACCAATGTGAAAGTCCAAGTGTTGATTAAAACCAATCATACGACCCTTACCCTCCCTGTCTTTATCTTACTCAAGTCTGTCCAGTACCTATGCATGTGTACCTGCTTAAAGTTTATGCTGACATGTAACGTATTAACTTCTATAGTCAAGGTTAATGACTGTAATAATTCAAAAGTTGTATTACCTCCAGAAATGGAATACCATCCCCAGAGGTATGAGGCACATTATCTAGAGCCTATTCTGGGCTTAACGTTGTCCAAAAATTGTATTTAAATGTGTTTTAAAAAATAGCTATTATATTACATCATTACGGATTGCTAGTCTCTTTGGCATTCAATATAATGAATGAGTGGTCAGTTATTTCTTGGCAGGGAAGTAAAATGACTGTCTTGAATCATATTTGAAATAAGACAGCATGAACAACCTAAAAGCTTAATGGGCAAGAGACCATGTAAACAATATGTCATTCTACTTTTTTTTTGGGGGGGGAGTGGGTCATAGCTTAATTTAAAGTGTGCTAGGCCTTTGAAGAAGGAATTGGAGCACTACAGAAGCAGCATGTGTTACTGGGAGGCAGTTGTATGCTAGTCCTTGGCTTTGGGAAGATGGAACCTTATCTGTAATTTTAAAGGCTTACACAACACAAAAATGTACTTTCAAGGGGAAAACTCAGATGAATCTTGCATCTTGTAGTTACACAAGGGAACTGGATGGGTAACTGTTATTCGTGCTAATGTAAAAACCCTCTGCACTTCATTTGATTCAGGGGCACCTAAATGTACCATTAGCAGGAAAAAGTCTCAAAGTAATGAATTAGTATCATGCTTGTCCTGAATGAGGTAATGTTTTTCCTGCTGAGAGATAGCGTTAGACAACAGGAACAAGGAGCAATCTCCGCATGGTCAATTTTTGTCCCGCTGATTGTACCCCAGTTGGGAAGGGCAAATTTGGGTAGCTATTGGGATCAATTCACAGCCTTCAGTGCAAGGGGTTTGCTGGCACCACCTTTTGGACTGTGGAAGTCCATCCTTTGCTCACTTCTTGGCCCAATGTAGCTGTGTATCTTCTGGAGCAGGCATCACTGCCTCTCACCAGGGGCAGCTGGCCCTGGTTTGGACCTCTCTGTGCTGATTCAGCATGTAGTCCATGGCCATTTTAGGGCAGAACGGGCAGATCTGGCTGTGCTCTGTTCCCTGCCCTAGGGTTTGCCCTTCCTGTGACAGTTCAGCAACCCATCTCTTAAAGACTTGGCTGTTGCAGCTGAACCCAAGGTGTTTGGTTTGGGGTTTTTTGTGGCCTTCAGCAGTCTTTATGATCCACTTTCCTGCAGGCCATGTAGCATGAATATCCTGAGCCATGGTAAATGCAGGGTGTAAGCAAGACTACAAGGTGTAAGCAGAACTGCAAGGCCTTAGCCCCTGGGGTTTTGCTGACCAGCAATGACAAGAGCACTTGGCTGGTGAGTGTTTAGAGACATCATTGCTGCACTGAAGGGTGAGGTCCTGCAAGATGCTGGAGGTGATGAAATGGTTCCCCAGTGCTGAACAGCTTCTTCCCCTAAAGCTGGTTGTGCAGCATCTCTAACCCTGTGTGCCACCCCTAGTGCTCCACAGTGAGATGGTTTAGCTAGCACAAAACTTAACTCCCGTGGGGGGAGAAAAGTCAGGCTGGTGGTCCTGCACACTGAATTGGCTCAAACAAGGGGCTTGGGAAACACTGCAGTGGGTGCAAGTAACAGGGTAAGGCTGCTGGTTTTGGTGGCAGCTAGCTGTGAAATGGCACCTAGCAGCCCAGGGACCATGATGGTCGGGGCTGAGATGCAGTCATGAATGCAGCAATCATCTCATGTAATCCTGGGCTTGGACCTGCCTGAGACAAATGTGAAGGTACAGCTCTCTGCCAGCATCTCTCATTACCACTACCCCTGTTCCCATTTAAAACTGGGATGGCTGTCCCACTGGGACCATCCCCATGGTCTCTTTAGACCTTTAACTCCTTATGACTCAAATTTCCCTTCTGTGCTAAGCACGAATGGCACAGAGACTAGCACCAGCCCTAGTATTGCAATACACGTGGAGGGGAGGTATATACACCCCTACAAACTTCACAGTAGCTCTCAGTGATGGGAAATCCCACCCACTAAGAAGCATTAGACCTGCTAGTTGTTTAAAAAATTGTAAAAGTAATTTTTTTTTTTCCCCTCCTTGCCAGTTTTGATTGAAAATTACTTGGGCACTCAAGGAGACATCACTGTCTTATCTCCCTGTGGAAGGAATATCTTCTTTCTGCTGCCATTAGGGTTAAACTTTGCTTTGAGTGATGGGCTCCTACTAATATAGGTGGGGGTCTCTTACACAGAAGCCCTTTTAAGGGGCATTAAGAGTTGTAAATAGCGCTTTCATTCGTTTCTGAAGCCTTCTTTATACTGAAGCCCATGAATCATGCCAGCCAATGCCAGCTCGAGCTCTGATGGTCAATGGTTTCAGTGCTCCACTTAAAGCTCTGCAGGGGAAGCCTCATAGATTTTTAAGTTTTATCCCATTAGCATAAGTTTTCACAAGATTTTAGATGGATTTGATATTTAGGTAGATACAGAGCATCTCGTCTGATCCAGTCACAGTTTTGGACTTCAGATCTAGTCTGGCATTTTTAACTGTGGCTCATAGACTTCTGGATGCTCTACTTAAGGCAGGATTTCTAAAGGGAATATTTTCCCCACCATTTCTCAGTGCTCACAGGGAGTTCCCAGAAGGGATATTCCAAGGATATTTTGCATTTCTGTGCTGCTTCATGTCTGTTTTAGTTGCCTTTCAGTCCTTGGTAGTTCCTCAAGTTTGTGATTACAGTCTCATTTAACATCCTTTGCTATGGAAACTTGTATTAGTGCCAGGGAACTGCTAAGCAAATGCCAATGCAGAGTTTAAGAGTGGGAGGGAAGCATCATGAGACATGACGTTCATGAGGGAAGTGGAAGGTGGAATTCCTTTCATGTGAACCCAAAAACCTGGATCAGTACTTTCATTATATCAAATTTCTCTCCCCGCGCCTCCCAGCCTTTCTCAGGTTCTTATGGCTTTGCACTTTTGTTACCCTAAGTATCTAAATACTTTCTTAATTTATCCAAGAAATGAAGGGATTTTCTAAAAGAATAATGAGGATATTGTAAAGGAAACAAAGCCTGCTTTGCCAACGCTATCCTCTTCCTCAAAAATTGGTGGATGGGGACTGGAAGCGAGGGGGGAAATGGAGGAAGGGAGGATGCATGTATTGCCAGAGCAATGGTCTTGCAAGAATCATGTGGCTGTTTTAATTTCTGTAAACTGAAACACACTGTGCTCTAAAATGGTAAGATTTCTTTCTGATCTATGGGAAGTTGCTGTTAACTCCGGGTTCGCCTGATGGTGAGTTGCTATTAAATAATGCGAGTCATAGAAATTACAGCTCTGTGGAGATCCAGTTCTGGTTCCTACCCACCGTGTCCCTGTGTGGTACCTACCAACTGTCAGTCCTGGCTACCTAAAGTGACTGATTTACGGCAATACAGTACTGGCAGGTGGAAAGGCTGTTCCAGAGAGCAGCTGTTCCTTAGACTCAGGATCCCACCAAAATGCTAAATATACCATTGCTCTAATTTCTGATTTAAAAGGTCAAATGTAGGTAAAAATACCTGATTCTCACTTCTAAGCTACAGATGTGCATGGTTTGGCTGTGACAGTTTTGCCATAATAGGCACAACCACTTAAAGCACTAGGGTGAGGGGCTGGCTTGCTTTCTGAACAACATTGTGACGGTGGAAAGAAAGTCACAGGCTTTCATGTGGTCAAAGTAGGAACTGGTTTACCTCTCCCAGCTGCAAGTGACTTGAGCTGCTGTGTGTGTATCAAAACTCCAGCTGGAGAAGGAAACAAGTACTTCCCACCATAGGATAAATGAAGAAAGAAAGGTACATTAGCTCTAGTAAGAAGAAACCACAGTACAAAAGTAAAAATGGATACTGTATAGAAACCATTCCAGCCCTTGCTTTCCACATTAAAAATATGATAAACCTATGCTCAGTTTAAATACAAGCTTCAGCAGTGATTTGGAGGCCTAAGTGCAGTTACTTCATTCTTTTAAATTATTGGTTAGTTCCTTGTTTGTTTTCAAAAATACATTACAAATCCCTTGGCTTGCTTGCCTGTACTGGTGCTGCTATTTGGAATGAACTCTTGGCTTGAATCTTTCAGAGTTGCAGCAAAAATTGTGATGAGTAATACCTGCCCTCTGATGCCAAGCCCTGAGTAATGTGGGTCAGAAGAACAGTACAAGCTGGAGCTTCTGGGATATAACCAAGCCTTTTCGTTTTCCTCTTTGGTGTAGTTGGGAAATAGTGTTTTTCTTGCAGAGGTTGATTATTGATGCTGTGATCATGCATCAGAAGCCCTACTGTATACTGGTTTTCCTTGAGATAATTAGCAAAAAGCTGATAAGCTTACCTTTGTCAGGTTGAATATATATATATATTAATTATATATAGAAGTTCATCTACTCTAATAGCAACTTGAAAAGCTGCAAAGTTTCCTCCAAAATGTCTGCATTCCAAAAATCCATCATTTCTTGTCAGTTCAGTCATCATGAGACTTGGAAACATTTGACTTCAATCTTCTGGGCTGGGGTATGAAAGCCTTGCAGTGCAAAGCTGCACTGACTGGCAGCATGCTTTGGTCTCTGTGTAACTTCCAGGCACAATTGTGGTGCAGAAGAGGCAGAAGGCTGCTGTCTTCTCCACCTAGAAAGGAGATTTGTGTGAAGCTGAGCACCTGGCATCCAGCACGGTTGTCTCCATTGGGAGGAAAAATTGGTAGTAACAGCCTGATAGGGTTTTGTGGGCTTGTAACAAGCCAGGACAGTATTTCATGAACACATGGGGATTTTCTTTGCTCAGGTAGCTGAGTAGCAGACAGACGTATCCTACTTCCCAGCTGTTTCTGATGCCTCTAAACACAAACACCACAGACCCTCTGTTAATTATGGGAGAGGAGCTGTGGCTTGCCAGGTTCTAGAGCTGCCCTCCCTTGGCTTCGAAGACCTGATCAAAGCAGAGAGCCACAGCCAGCTCAGGCTTCTCAGGTTTCAGGCTGTGCTCATGGCTCTGACATTTTTTCCTCCAAGATTTGAAAAAAAAAAAATCGTAACACATTAACAAACACTGGGACTGTTGCTGTCTTAGGATCAGGGACTTGGTGACAGCTAATGGAAACCTTCAGCAAAACAGGCAAGCCTGGGTAACAGAGCACTCAAGATGCTCTCCTGGGCTGAGTGAAGGGTGATAAACTCCATCATACCCAATCTTGTTGTTCCTTACTAAAAACACAATGGTACCCATGTCTGGGCACACTTCTGTTTCCTTCTTTGTATAAGGAAGGGGCGCATAAAATTCCCCAGCCTGAGGAGCCAAGCACTGCAGTTAGCCGTGCTTCTTTCATTTAAGCCTTTGCCGTGTAAGCTTGGATGGGGCGCAGAAGAAGGTCATGCCCATGCAAAGGCAAAGCTGTGTGTAGCCGGGGTGCCCCTTGAAGCGTCTGGTAGGGCCATCTGTCTGAATTGGGGGTGATGAGAAACTGGCAGTGGGGACAGGATGGAAAGTCAGTACGAGTGGCTTGCATCATGCTGAGAAGAGGTGGCCAGCACTGGGAGCTGGTGATGCTGGTCCAGCAGCTCACTGCAGCTGGTAGCTTGTTTCCATCAGCAAACTCGAATTTTTCGCAGGGGAATAAAAGGTTCTCCCTGCTCCCCTGCTTTTCAGGGGGAAAGGTTGAAAGTTTGAAGTTACATTTGAAAGTACAAGAGGAATATCCACCTGCCTGTCAGCGTAACGTAGCCCTTAGGCATGTGCCAAATTCTACCTAGTCCAGCCTGGTTTAAAAACTGCTGAGAGGCCAGGACCTGCAGATTGCATCAACCCTGGAAATGAGGTCTCCACCTGGGGAATCGGTTCTGTTCCCAGAGTAATGTGAGCTAGTGACTGAGTCACTTCAGCTTTGTGGTTTTTTTATTTTTTTTAGTATTTGTCTTTTTAATTAGAGGTCTCTGTTCCTATGCCCAGGCCTAACACTGTGATCCAGTCAGTAGAATATTAACTGGTGTGATACAACCACAGATAAAACAGAGAGTGCAGTAGTGAGAAATGTGAGCATCAAAAACCTCCGACTAAGTAGGCATACAGAGGGCATCAAGCAATCTCTTAAAAATAGCTAATCTAAAAATAACAGATTAAGGAGGGAGCTCTCCTGAAAAGCAGTTAAGGAGCTTACGTCTGGAGGCTAAGGACAAAGAGCAGCGCTCTATCTGCAATGTATCTGTGCTTTTAGGCAGGAAACAAGCCTCAGGCCAGAGGGCAGGGCCTCTTCTGTATTTGTTCATATGCAGAGCCTAAGGCAGTCTTAGTCCGCTGCTTTTATGCAAGGAATTCAAGGCTGTCTCCAGCTGACTCAGGAACACGTGTATGAAATCATGCTCCAGCAGGGCAGAGGTCTTGTGGGGCTCTCCTGCCTCAGCCCAAGTCCAAAGCTTTCATCTTCCTTCTCCCAAGCTGGTCAGCACTGGGAGTGGAAAAGCAGGCTGAGCAGCAGTGGGTCAAGCCTGGAAGCTGCATGGCTCTTCCTGCTCCAAACAGTCCCCTCCTGTCCAGGCGTTACAGGATGGGCTCTCTATAGTAACTGGAGGCCATGAATAAATGCAACTAGAAGGACACCAGAAATACCAGCAACAAGTATCCCATCTCTTTAAAGAAAAAACACTGCTGGACTAAATCTTTCGGTTGTAGTGGGGGCTTTTGGAGCTGTGAGGATTCTAGCTGGAGGTGAGTGTGATAGCTTGGTGCTCCTTCTGAGGTGATCATGTAGATTTATTGCACGATAGCATGTTATCAGTGTTGGTGACACTGGATCAGTGTAGCTCATGTGAACACTTGCAAGCAAGTGGAAGGCTGCTGCAGACTGAGGGGAAGATCAGTTTATGCATTAATGTGTCACTCTGCTAGGTTTAGCTTTTCTTGCCTCTCGGTCTCCAGGCTGGGAGACAATTTCCATTGTGCTTCTACTCTGCTGACAGCTCAGAAGAGGAAGGCCCAAAACCACTCTCCTACTGCTGAACAGCCCAAAGCAAAAAGGTAGTAGTGAAGAGAAGCCTTTCCTTTCCCCTTGGCATAACTGCTAGGCCTCCCAGGGAAACCAGCAGGACTTTGTGAGCATTTCACAGCTCAGGAAAGAGTCCTGCCCTGCCCAGGTCGAGTACTGGAGAAGAGCTGGAAGCCAACACCTCTCTCAGCATTTTCTTGCCACTTTCCATCAGCAGCACGTCTCTGCAGAGAGAGCTCAACAGTGCCCCTTTCACGCAGGGGCACTGATACATGCCTGTTTTTTGATGGACTTTAGTCCTTTAGCTGTGACTTAGCCAGAGTGCAGGCACTAGAAATGGACATTTCTTGAATGGACCTTAGCAGAGGGCCAGACTTTAGCAGCCATAACCTCATAAAAATAAATTATGGGAAAAAGTATAACTACTCCAAAAGAACTCCAAACCCCCCAAAAGCCCCAACCCACCCCACCATAATGTATGGGGCAGGTAATAAGACTGTCATCTCAAATCAAGATACACTGAGCAGGATCAGAATGGAGCCTTCATTTTAAGTTATAAAGATGCTCTCCTAGAATTGATGTGTGAAACTAATACCAAAGCCATTGTCAATCCTATGCCTTATGAATGAGAACACAGTCAAAGTAAAATGATATGCTGACAACTGCAAAAACTAGTTAGAAGCTTCCTGAAGCAACAGAGTGAAGAGAACTGCTGGGGGAGCAGATAACGTGTGAGCAGAGGGTGATTTCCTTCCAGCACCCCATGCTCTCTGGCCTTCAGTTTCACTCTACTCATCATAACCCCACTTGCAGAATGCTAGCCTTTTAGATGAAAGAGATTCTTTTGTTTATTTTGAGCCTGGCTTCTAGGAGAAACAAAGCCAGTGTGGATGTGCTCATCTCAAGTTACTTTTGAACTCTGATCAAATCTGATAGATAGGTAATGATCTTGGAGCTGGTGTGCTTGCTGTAACAAAAGTCTGTTACTAGACAGGGGAGAGACCCTAGCAGTGTAGAAAGCCAGGGGAGGTGGCTCAGCTCTTAAGCACTAGAGGAATTCTAGCAGAGAAAAGTGCATGAATACTGCAGTTGACGCTTCTTGCTGAACTTCCGTACTATATCAGGCACTGGAAAATCCAGACAAGAAGCCAGACTTAGTATTTCCTGTTCTCCTGGGACTATTCACTTCAAGCGAGGCTGGAAGCATCCTTTGGAAATTTTCTAAAGGCCCAACAGCATGAGAACATGACAAATCCTTGGTGGATATTTATGTGTGTATAGACGTATGTAGGTCCAGCTGTAACAATTTCCATCCAGATCCCAAGGAGTACAAGAACTGGAAACTCAGACACACGCTCCCTGCCAGAATTAGAGTCCCATTGCTGGCTGGTGTGTATGGTGACTAAGAAGCCGAAGAGGATGTAGAACACCCGGTTCATAGGGTAGAAATAAGAAAAAAAGGGGATAAACAGCAGAGGATAAACCAATGCTTAAAGGGTTATTTTGCCCCAAAGGGAGGCTGAGATTAGACCTGTCCTGTACTCCAAATGTCTCTGCTCTTTCTATATGCTTCCTTCATCATGGCTGCAAAGCGCAGGATTGCCAGCTGGCAGCAGCTGTGTCACAGGCACAGGCAGAGCAATTAGGATGTACAAAATCACTGGGTAGCAGGAATGCAAGGGAAGAGCGTGGGTGTGGAGACTTAAATAAAAATACGTTGCAAGAGGGGAAGTCTGGAAGAACAAAATACAATGCTAGTTAAGACAGACCCAAGTTGTGCTTAGGTGCAAGATACAAGCTGAGTTACAGTGTGCTTTGTGTCTATCCTTGAGTCACATAATGTTTTTGTTTTATGGTTAGTGAATGGTGATGCAGAAAGGCTCTTTATAGGGAGGAAATGAGGCCTCACAGAGCCCTACATCTGCATCCACTGTGGTAAAAGCTTAAGCAGAACAAAAATAATAATGTTAGCATCCTAAAAAAACTTTCCTTCAAAGTGGATTCAAGTAACAGCTGGTGCAAAGAGGGTAGCCCAAAAAAGAAGAGAGGTAGTATCAATCAAAGGGGTAGGAGCCATGCTTCTGCACCCATTCCAGCAAAGGCTCTCAAAGGAGAGACAGGATTTGGTATAGGATTGTAAGAAAAAAAATTTGACTCCTGCTTGTACTGGAACATTCCCGACATTGACATTTTCAAGTCTCTGCCACAGAAAACTACTTTTTGAAGAAAGAGTGAGTTTCTCCTGAAATCACAAAATTCTAAGACATGGTATGAAGTAGCTACCATGATTTCATGTTGAGTTTCGAAGTGGCACCTCACAAAGTCAGATACTGCTGGCAGACCCACAGTAACAGATTCCTGGGAGGGGAAAAAAAAAGAAGTCAATTTACTGGCATGTGGTACAGCAGAAATAACATTTGGTCTTTGAAACTGCCTGTACTTAGTGCTGATCTCAGCATGCAAAAGGCTTAAACTCCTAGTTAGTGAAAGAGGAAGCAAAAAGCATTACTTGTCTTATGGCCAGGGGAGAGAAGGCCAAGAACTTTTCGGATGCCTGGCTGACCCACTGTTTGTAATGCAGACTGCTTGCGGTTAGTAACCTTAACCTGTCTTGAAGAGAAGTACAGTTACCGGATTACAGTTTATGGCGTTGGAGCAACTTGGTAGATGCCTACTTGACTATGCGTGAGACAGAGAATAGCTTATATGTTGACCTCAGTGTTAACCAGGAACCTGAATCAGCAGTAAGTGCTCTATGATAGTTCAGTCCAAACTCTTGAAGGCATTAGCGGCGCAGTTATCACCGTTTGGAGATAGTGATGACAAGGAGAGGTATTTCAGTTTAAGTGGAACTGACCCTTTAGAGGGAGGTTTGCTGGTTTGAATGATTGCCTTTGAAGTGGCAAAACATGAAACACAAAATGACTTTTTATGTGGTCCTGGAAACTTAACTGCGGCACATCTGTGGGGATTGGTTATGCTCTTCATCTGATCAGATAACACAGATGGATAAATCAATGAGTTTTAGGGCAACCAAACCTTTTATTTTGGAGTTGCACAGGTATCATTTGTTTTTTTTCCTGGGTAAGCAAGTATATTCCCCAAAGTATGTTAATCCAGGTCTGGCCTTGGTAGGAATCAGATGGATAATATGCCTAGACCTGGGAGCTTGGAGACAAGCAGCCTCTTGCCTCTGCAGGTGAGCTGACATGGCTATAGGCGAGGGGAGGATGATTGTCAGAAAAGTTACTTGAGAATGCCAGGTGTCTTACCTTTTATGGGGTGGTGGGGTGGTGGAAAAGAGCTCTTCTTCCAGCCTTCCTCTACACTTTGCTATTTGCAGTACCACCAGCAAACCTTACTGGTCTGGAAGAAGTGACGAGTTGCTGCTTGCAGTTTCTCATCTCATGGGTTTGAAGAGCTGTTTCTCAGATTGGCTTGCCTGAAGCCTGAAAACGCTTGTTCCTGGGGCAACCAAAAGAGGCTTTTCCAGAGCAAAGGCCACTAAAGCACTGTCTGCAGGGCTTGAGGGGAACTTTAGAATGGGAATCCAGCACAGCCTGATCCTCCATCCATTTTAGTAACAGTCTCTAGAGCTGGGAAGTAAAATGCATGCAAATAATAAATTTAAATATACTGATATTCTTTCTTGCTTTCAGTTTTGAGAACAAGGGGCTAGTTCATTGTGAGGAAGTGAACTCAAAACACTTAAGTATGTAGACTACAAACTTCGGCTTAATCATTTCTATTAAACAACAGAACAATCTTTGTATAATTCAACAGTGAGAAAAACAACCTTGTTCGTGTCTCCTGCCTCTCATCTCCTGCCTCTCATCTCTTCTGCCCTGGGCACTTCCTGCTGAATAGAAGCTCTTCAGCTGTTATTCTGTTTTCATGTACTAAATTCAGCTCTATCTATTGTGAAAGAAGGAAGTGAGTAGACAGAGTTGCTCCCCTGTGGTGTGACAGTGGGAAAGGACTGAAAAGACATGAACTTGCTAGTTCTGCTTTTTATGAAGACAGACTTTTTTTCTTCATGTTATGTATGAAGTTTTTAAGATGGTAAGTCAGCAGATACACATTAGCTTCAACGACATGAAATTGTACAGCTTAAGACTCTGGCCCTGAGACTGTCAACACTCTGAAAACTCACATTGCAACAGAGCTATTGCTGCAATAGTCAGAAAATGTATTTCCTTTTCCCTATGTGTGACTCTTAGTAGTTTGATCTTTGCTAAATGTCAAGCTTGGGGTTTAATTCTGTGTTTCCTGGCTTGCATGTACCTTCCACTTTAACCAACTTCACACATGGCTGCTGCCGCTAACGTTAACACACTGATAAAAAGAAGGAGCATAGTACACACTTACAGACTTGCTTTGAATACTGTAGGCAAATGTAATCTTTTTGCTGATAATGCAGTCCATAAGGAATAAAGGCAAAGACTGTAGATTATAATGGCAGGGGGACCAGGGGAGAGCACTGCTCTGTTGGGAGGGCACAGAACCTCTCCCTTTTGAGGGAGAGGAGGGAAATGAAGATAAGTTCAAAGATTTGGTTGTCCACCTACTATGACAAATAGAAATTGGTAAGCTGGAGATGTTTGTTAATAAGCACTACAGCTTCCTTGTCAGTTCTGTGTGCTGGAACTCCTTGGTTTTCCAGGAGCCAGCAATACCTACCAAGTTCCCCACTGCCAGAGCTTTTCTGATGGCAGACTTGGGATGATCCAGCGAGGTGAAATCAGAGAGATGGCTGGCTGCTGGATGCTGTAATATTGCATATGCTCCCATAGCTAAATAAGGCAGATCTGCAGCTGTTTTGCATTCCCCAGCTCAGCCCCACTTCAAGAAAATGAAGCGATGGAGTGCTGCCTTCCAGCTCATAAAAAAGGGGCCATCCCACTCCCCAGAGGGATGGTTAATTCTTGGGGACAGACAGTGGCAAGAGGTAGCCTGGCACTAGAGCAGTGTCTGGGTTTAATTACAGCCTAGGAGGTAGCTAGGCTTGCACCTCTACTTGCACAGTGACCCCAAAAGCACAGGCCTGGCTCGAGGGAGGCTGTAAGTGTAAGGCAGTCACAGCTGCTGTGCCTGAAAAGCAGACTCAAAGGCTCTCCCTGTGGGAACCTTCCCTGGCTCGAGCCAGGTCGCCTGGGAGACAAACAAAACCCTCTTGGCAATGACAGAACTTCAAATTTATTTTCTTCCCTTAACTTTTTTAAATTTCCTTCTAAACACATCAGTTTGCCATCACTGCTTTGCAGTCCAAAGGCTCCTGGAAAAAACTACCAGCTTCTTCCCAGTCTCACTCGTGGTGTTGTGTGCCAAGAAGCGCAGCCAGCTCTCCCCTGGCAACACTTCTCCTCCACAGGCCGGCCAGCAGCTTTCCTGCCCGACTGCCTGCCGGAACAATAGAAGGGGCTGCTCCCTGACCTCTGCCGGCGGCGGTGTCCCGGGATGTCTGGCTGTGCCACGCACGTTCTGTCAGGCGGCACTGCAATAATTCTTTGCTGGGAAAGCACCCAGCGTGTGGCACCCATTAGAGGGTCAGGATGTGCGTGTTGCTCCCCCATGACTGCCACTGGGGTCCTTGTCACCACGTCTGTCACAGCCATCACAGCACGCAATTGTGCCATGTGCCTAAGTGATGTGTATGCCCCAAATTCAGTGTGGTTTGTATTCTGTTTTCCAGCAGGGCTTGCAAAGCTTCCACTGTGCTGCCGGTTAAGCTCGATGCCATGTGGGAGACGATGGACGCCCATGGCGCACAGCAGCGGACGACTGGCCTCCTGTTTCCTTGACCTGCACATGAATAATTGTAGATGGGCTCCGTAAGCCTTAGGAGAAAGACTCACAGCCTACCCACCTGCTGACAACCCAAGTGAGAATTGCGGGTTTTTTTTTTTTTGTCTGGGCCCTGCTACGTTTTTGTCACCCCACGGACCAAGCACAGCCCTGCACTCACCACTCCTCAGGGCTTTTCCAGGCTGCGCCGTGGGCCAGGGCTTGTACAGCAGTGGTGGAAACCACCCACCTCCCGAGCGGGACGAGGCAAAAGCCCCTGTGCGAGCTGCGGGATGGCGCCGCTGGCAGCCCCGCTGCTGCCTCGCCACACCCAGGTGAGGGCCGGAGGTACCAAAACCTCTCCCCTCCGAATCCAGAGAATTAAAACCGAGTTAAATTGTGGAAAACCTGAGTGGAAACAGCTTTGCTTTCCTCCCCGCCTGCCGTGCCCCCCCCCCCCCCCCCCCCCGCAATTTCTCTGTATGTATTTTTCGGCTCTTGCCTCTCCCTCCCCACACAAAGCCCGCCCGCAGCCCCGCGGGGCGCCCCGGCCCAGCAGCCCCCCGGGGCGACCCCGCCGCCCCGCGCAGACGCTCTTGCCGGCCCGGAGCGCCGCGCCTGCCGTTGCCGCCCGGGTCGGTGTCAGCGCCGGCTTGGCCACCGTCGCGCCCCGCGCCACAGTGCCGTGCCCGGGGCCCCTCCAGCGGCGCCTGCCCGCAGGCAAGATGGCTCTGCCCGCTTCGCCTTGCCCTTCGCCGACATGGCGACCGGCGGCCTCGGAGCGGGGCGGGGCCTGCCCGGGCCCGTCATCTACCGCTCGGCAGCGGAGAGGAGGGTCTGAGGGGGGCTGTGGGGGTACGGCCCGGCGGGGAGCAGCCCTGGCGTGATTTTGGCTTTCCCCTTTTTCCTCTCCGCGATGTTTAGCTGGTCGTAGGGTGCTGCAGCCTGCTTTTTTCCTCAGAAAGTGGCGGGGGCGGAGGCGGCAGCCATCGCGAGGCCGTGGGGGGTTCTGGCTTTGGGGGGGCCTGGCTGGCACCAGGCCTGTGGGGGGCTGCCCTGTGTTGCTCTCGTTTGCCTTTGCTGCCAAGGGAGCGGTTATAGAAATAAGGCATTTCTCCGCCTGCAGGGAAGGGGGAAAGAAACGAGACTGGAAGGAAGAAGACCCCGTCTCCTGTGCCCCCCCCAAACCATCTGAGCCGGGCAGCCGGTAAGGGCAGCGCCTTGCACCCACCAACGTGCCCATCGCACATCCTGTGGCAAACTGTCGATCTGGCGTGTTTGCGCAGGACCGGCGGCGTGCATTTGTCCGGGAAATTCCCTGTTGCAGCACAGTGCCGCTGGTCGAGGGTGGTCCGGAGGCAAAACCAGTTTGTTCCAGAAAGTATGTTTGTCTTGGTTGCTCGCTGAAAATAATGAGGTAATGGCAGAGGGTGGGAAACAGGATTTGGGTTTCGTGGGCCTGTGGCTTGCTCTGCAGGCCAGGTTTCGTGGCCCTTTTAAAATGCATTTCTTGGTTGAGATTTGATGCAGCACAGGCTATCAGTGTTGGTGTCAAAACACTGCTAGGTAAACCTGTTGGGGAAATTACTGCTCCTCCGCAAGAGGGAGGGAAGTATGCCATCTGTAATTCGTTTCTCTGCTTTACAGGCTTTGAATAAACAGCCCATCTGGCAGCTCTTGTAAAGAAAATCTTGGTTTTATTTCTAGAGTGTACTGACACCTTTCCAGGAGATCTCCATCACTGTCAAAAGATTCAAGGGCATCAGTAGAGGTGCTATTTCTAATGCCTAGAAAAAACCTTTCTCTGTGCCAGACCTGACAAACAGCGGTGTATGTGATGACTGACTGTTGACATTGGCTGGCATATGTGCTCTGAAAGGTCACACCTTCCGTCAGCCTGATCAGCTGATGCAAAGCATGTAACCAACCTGTTTGTTTCATTCCAGTGAGCTGGGATTGACAAACCATGAAGGAAGAAGGAGGGGATCCTGAAGCAGTGACAGACTGTTTGTTCCTGGACTCTGTCCAAGGGGACTGCTTCTGCATCAGTGCTGTTCCCAGGTATGGCACAGAGGTAATAGTGTGTCTTTTCCATGTGCCTGAAGGTCCAGGTCTTCCTTAGCCTCACAAACAAGTCTGTCCATCAGTTTTGGGAGTAGAACTACTATAGCCTTGACTTATGCTGCCTTGCACGGTCAAATTGCGCTCTGAAACGTTGGAGGACTAGAGGGAGCTGATCCAAGGGAAAACTTTTTTTTTTTAAAAAAAAAGGTGATTTGTTTTAGCTGAACCTGATCATCACATGGCTGCACATGTTGTTATCCTTGTTGTGGCAATACAAGGAAGGAGGCCGGCACAGGCGTTGGCAGAGACAACCAGGATCACAGAAGCCCATATCAATGACAGCCTTAAGCTTCTGTGGTACCACACCAGCAGGTCATCTTGCTATAACCTCCCACTTGCCTTTGGAGGGATAGGATTGGTTGAGTTTTTGGTGTGGGTTTTTTCCCAGACCAAGAACTGAAATAGGCAGTTCTGTTCTCCAAAATATTCATGTACTTGAAAAGTAGCACAAATCATGAAAACAATATTTGAGGAAAGTTTCTCCTTCTCTGTGTTCCTTATGCCCAGATCATCTGTGTTTTGGGACAGGAAGAGCAACGGAGGAGAAGCTTCCCTCTGATGTGACTGTTGGGGGGCAGAGGGTTGTGTGCTTTGTTTTGTTTTTAACCTTCCGCTTTGTTTTTCCTGGAAACTTTCTGTGAATGCACTGACCTTGCTTGTCCCTCCAAGGCAAGGCAGCTGGTCTCCTCCAGTATCACAGCCAACATCTCCGCTCTGTTTATTAGCGAGTTAGTCAGCATTCTGCAAAGGTCAGAGGTGCGTCTTACCTACAAGGTTACTCAACACAGAAGCACCTCAGGAATGGTGTTTTTTAAAAAAATAATCTGCGGGGGGGTATTTACTTCATTTTTCAGTACTGATCCCTTCTATGGATTTCTGTGGCCCCTGTGGCTGTAACATTCCTCACTGACAACACCCCTGATAGAAGAGTGTGTTGCCTTCTTCATTTTATAGAAGAGGAAATAAATGTGAGCCTGCAGGGTCCCAAGCCATTGCCTGATCACTGGATCTGGTTCCTGTGTCCTATCACTCTTTACCAAATTAGCAGAAGGATAGAGCTGGTGAAGGGGGCAGTGCAGATAGCCACAATCTGCTTTTATTTATTTCATATAGGTAGACGAAACAGATGAAGGAAGAAACTTGCACAAAATCTCCTGGAATCCTGGGAACTAAATTCACCTTTCACGAGAAGCACTCTTTCTGTCCATGTTTTTTCCATAAAAAGCTTCATCTGTTACTTGAGTGAGAGGAAAACCCCACAATGTCAGTTCACATTTACCCCACTCAATCTCGTCATCAGTGCTCAGTGGGTGTTTAAGTGAAGTTCCTGCCTGAAAGTCCTTCTGGCATAAGGCCTTGCAGTAAGGGCTGGGTCAATTCCTGCTCCATTTGGTGTTGCTAGAGGTGTGAGCTAGAGTACAACAGTGCTCTGCTCGGAGCCTTTACCGTTAGCGGAGAGTCTCAGCTGCCTCACAAGGTGTTGTGCGGGGTGGCCAAAGGTTAGTGGCTGAGGTATCAGGTGAAAACTGAGGGTGTTTGAGGCTCTTCTGCATCTTTCCTTGCAGGTATCTGTCCTCAAGGTCTACAGAGAGCCCCACTTACTGAATCAGTGCTAACCATGCTTCAGTCTGAGGATTCCCACTTGCTTCTCTCCGTTATTCTGTGAGGTAACCCACGAAGTTTTTGCCTTTCACTCCTCTCCTGCCCCAGACACTTGTGTGGCTGTGCTTGGAGCTGCTGGACTGGAACACTTTAGTTTCATCCTGTCCAAAAGAGTTGCCCATCCACTGTGGCCCTTGGTGTAGAGCTGGATGGCACTAGCCCTGCCCCGCTCTCCACCCAGCTGTGTGTTCCTGCCCTCTGCGGTGGTGGACTGGTTCAGGGAGCTCAAGAGAGGGGTGTTGGGAAGTGGGAATATTTCAACTGCAGCTTTCTAAAGTGCTGTGCACAGAGTATACAACACAGCTGCCCTAGTGTCTCCACACCAGGAAATCCTTGCCATCCCTGTGAGATTGAGACTACCAAGTTTTAAGATGCTCTTTCCTTATACTAGTGAGTAGAATGAACTTCATGAACAGAGCCAGGAGGCATGGGTTTAACTTGTAACTTCTGGAATCATCAGTGGAAAGTATATTCCCTGAAGGGAATATACTCCATAGCTTTCTAGTTTTGGGGCCTTCTGGGAAACCTCTAGGAAAGCCAGATTTGTTGTAGACTCCTCGTTATCCTACTTAGGGCTGAGGGCTGTTGTCTATGGGTTTTATTCTTCCTTTACATCTTTAAATTTGCTCTTGTTTTCTTAAATGAAGTATGAGTATGCTAGAACAGCTTCTCTCAGCTCATAAAGCAGTGCAGAAATACCAGATCATTTGTGTTGACTTCTGCTTACATTTTCATGCTCTAAAAACCCAGCTCAGTTGCATTTGTGTCTCTGCAGTGGGACCATGGAACGAAAAGAGATGTCACCAAGTCATCACTCGGAGGAGAGCAGCGTATTGGACCTACCCTCTGTTTGTGACCTAGCGGAGCGCTTTCTGCCTCCACACAGCTCTGAAAACAGCGAGGAGCTTTTTTGTTCTGTGGATACTCTTCCCTCTCTGCCAACAGGTAACAGCTTCCGCCTCTCTACATGCTCTTTCTTCAGCCAGTGCATTATCTATTTAGGCAGTGTGTCGTTTGGCTGAGTAACAGCAGTCTGATACTGGTGCCTTCTCTTTAAACACAGTTTACCAGAACTACAGTCTCTTCCAGCTTGATACAGTGTGAACAGTGTGAACTGTGGCTTGATGAGATACAGGAGATAAGTTCAGAGGATACTATCAGCTGCTAATGATTTGACAACACTGTTTTTTCATGTTTAGTGTGTTCTCAGAAAAAGAGAGTTACCTGAACTAACCCACAGAGCAACCCTCCAGGCATCAGTAGGAAATACTGTCTCAAATTACCATACTCAGTAAGAAATGTTTTTAAACTTTTCCTTACGTTCTTCACGTGCTCATCATGTATCTTCCAGTCATGAGCTCAGGATGTGGCCTCTGTAGCCCGTTACTTTGGAATTATAACAGTGAATGTTTGCTTGTGCTAATGACGTAAGTGTGATGAGACCTGCTTCAGTTCAACTCTTGGGAGACAGCAGTTTCCTCACTTGAAGGAGGACTGATTCCTGCAGCACTAGCATTTTAGGTCAGCCACTAGTCCAGATTCTCAGGAGTAATGGTGTGTCTGGGAAGATCAAGGGATAGCTGGCACGTTCTGATTACTACACCCCTCAGCCCAGTCAGTGTGAATATATGGCAAGAAGTGTGAAATCAAAATGGACTGGCCAAGTGACACTTCTTGCCATATATTCATACTGGCTGGGCTGAATGTTTAGTAATTATATTTAATATTGGGGGAGGGGGTAAAATCTGATCAGCAAATAATGCGTGGAGATGGTTTGTCAATGCACCTGAGCAGGTGAAACGTCACCAATGACATTTCTGGTTGCTTTGGAGTCTTAAGTAGTGTAAAAGTAGGGTTTGGCTCCTCTTCTTCCTCTGGCACTCTGTGATTTACTTTGGCCTAGTTCCAAGGAGTTGGCTTGGAATTAGACATGTGAGGTTTTTCAGTGGGAATTCCACTATTTTGCATGCTAAACAGCTAAGCAGTGGGATCTACCAAACTAATCTAGCTATGTTGATGCTGACTACTTACAGGCGCAGTTGTTTTCACCTCTAATTGTGGGACATCCAGAACTGTAATGAAATCTGCAAACAGTAGATAGCAATCCTTGCTTTGGTTTTCCTATGCAGACCAGGAAGTCATGTGTCTTATGTTACTAATGATGCAAATCTTCTACTGTTACCTTTACTTTAAACCATGATCCATATCACATTCCATAATCCATATTGCATTAGAGGAATAGCCTGTCTGGCTTGAGGTTTTGCTTTATTTTTTGTGCGTAAGAATGGTGACCATTATTACGAGGAATGTCCTGAGCAAGCCTTTTCCGCTGTCGTGGGAGAGGAGGATGGGGAAGTTCCTCTAACAGTGAGACAGGCTGGAAGGCATTTGTCTACTCAGATTTCACAGGCCCTGTGTCACAGGTATGAAGAAATTTTGCGAGCTGTGAGGAAGTTCCTGCAGTGTTTGTAGGGCAGCTTAGTTGCTTAAACACCATTTAGTGTGGCTCTGGGCAACTGGGCCCTGATGAATGGGATGCACAGAAGAACTGCATGACCACTCAGCAGTCCTAAGACTGGTCTGAGGCATAGCAGCGGTGACATATGCAGAAATGAAGATAGGCAGCTCTAAATCCAAATGACAGGATTGGGCAAGTCATTTACGTGCATGTGTGGAATATGTAGCTGAAGCTCAGTACCAAGGTATGCTGAGAGGCCAGATCCTGCCTCCATGCTGTCTCCAACCCACCCCTGTGTCAGCAGGGATTCCAGGTGTGCTGAGGAAGGCAGATCAGGCCTACGAACCCTCTCCTTCGTTGCTTGTTCTAGAGACCCCTCGCAACTGAAACTACTTGGCCATAAGTGTGGGATGCATGCTGTAAAATGGTTACTTCCCCTGTGCTCCTGCGAGTGAAATAACCAAGTATCACATTGAACTCCGTTCATGGTCTGAACATCTCGGTTTCCTTCTCCTTATAACAGCATCAAACCAATACACATACTCACTTAAACTCTCTTTTTTGACGCAACTTCAGCTTTCTAAGTCATTGAGTTTGGTCAGTGTGGCAGAAGAGGCAGGAGGACCGTTTTAAAAACAGTCTGCCTGCATCAGATGTTCTTGGACAAGCAAGTTCTGTCAAACATACCTTGGGAAAGGAAAGTCCTTTGCTTGTTTGTTTTCTCATGAGACATTGTAAACTGCTGCTGTGACACAAGATAAATTAGGAGAGTGGGGGTGGCTATGGCTTGCACCCCACAGTATGACCGGAAGATTGCATCCTGGGGCTTGGGCAGGATGGATGATGGGTCTTCTCATCAAACTTGAAAGCTTTTTATTAGGGGTGGGGATCTTCCTTAGTGATTCAAAAGCATTTCCAAAAGGCCATTAGGTCTCTGGGAATGGGATAGCTTCCTTAGCAAAGAAGCAGACTGACAGCACAGGCTGTGTTTTCTGACATCTGTCACATGAACTGGAGTGAGACTGACTGAAATATCATGCCATCCCAGCCTCAGGAGCTGGAAATGGATATGGAGGTATTCCTAGTGCCTGAGTCACTAGTAATAGGTCTTACTAGTCTGGAGAGGCTCCATCACTTGTAATAGCAGAAGATAGTACCCATTAGCCATGAAAACAGGGCCTCCTTAAAGCAGGCATCCCTAGGCAAGAAAACAGTAGTCCTGTGGGAATGCTACTAAATGTCTTAAATTGTGTATAAATGAGTGGGTTTACGATTTGTGCGGGAGTGAGTGTTCTGCTCTTGCAACACACATGCGTACTTCCAGCTTATTGTCATAGTGAGTTCAAGTGTTTAAGTGATGATACACAGAGAAAATTGAATTGGATCAGTGAACCTTTCAGTATGCTTCCTTTTTTTTAATCCCATACTGGAAAATAATAAAAAAATAATTGTTTATAGTGATTCTAATCTGCATCACTCAGTTGCACAATGCTGCAGCAACACTTTACTACTTCCTCTGGATTAAGAAAAGTTTCCAGCAAAAATTCTTACTTGGCAGCACTCAGGTGTGTGTGTGTGGGGAAGCCTTAAATTATTTGGATTAATAGTTGAAAGGCAGCTAAAAAAGGTTGTTCACAATTAAATAAGTCATGGGCAATGTTCTTTTTTCTTGTAGGGCACTGAACCAGAGCATATCAGGGACAGTGGAAACATAGTCTTTGCCTGGAAAAATTGGAGCCTAAAAAAGGGTTAGAGAATAGACAATGGATGTGGTGCAGGCAAGGTCCTGGGCTCTGCCCATGCTGCGTGGTCTGACAGAGCTGGGTTTGCCAGCACAGCCCTGAAGTGATGCTACCAAGCTTGGAGGCAGCGTTTGAGAGCTCAGCCGTGGCACCGTGCTTGGGAAACTGCCTGTCTGAAGCATGGGCAGAGCTCAGCCCCATCTGCCTTCATGGCTGTTCCCTGGGGCTAGCGATCTCCTTGTTTGTCCTGTAGCTTCTCCCTTAATCGCTTTTTCTTTGTAATGAAAAGTAGTTAAAAAGCTGTGTCCTTGGGAGCATGGATGGGTGGTACCTTTCCCTTCCATCCAGTGGAAGGGGAAGGTACACGGAAAAGGTAGTCACAGGAACAGAACAAATAGAGGAAGGATCACAGTAGGAGAGGAAGGATGATGCTGGAGAGATGGGGTGGAGCAGGAAAACAGAGTTCCCTGTATGACTGGACAGGCCTGTGTGTATCTAAAAGCTGGGTAGCTTTTTTAAAGAAATCAGTAATAAAAGCCAGTTTGGGGGTGTTCAGCTTTTAGTTGCCTCTCCAAAAGCGGGGACCCAGGGCTGTAGGTTCCTTTTAATCAATTGTGGGTTTTGTGGGTTGCCTTCAAAAATAGTCCATTTGGAAGAAGTCGTGAGAGCTTGGGCGAAACGGAGCAGAACCATTTCACTGGAGACTCACTAGCTCCAGGCACATCAGTCAGTCTGGGCCACGGCACTGCTGCTGAAATTGCTGCTCACATCAGGAGGACACCTGATCACAAGATTATCCCAGTTCAAAAATAAAAGCCATCATGATTTTTGTGCTGTTCCGGTTTCTTTTATGGGTTTTCAATCAACCAAGCATGTGTGTTAAACAAAGCAGAGATATCCAGCCTGTTAACACAGCTCTCGGTTCTATCGGTGATTGTGATTTCTCTGAAAAAAATGCTACATGTACCCAGTGAATTTACATGCTTAGTTTTGCAGTGGGTTGTTATGTCTTTTATTAGCAACTGAGGAGTCATGCTAATGTTGGTGCATGTGCTCTGACTTGTCCTTAAATGCTTTCTCCTGTTTCCCATATCCACTTGCCCGTCAAGAGTTGCTTAATCTCTTTTGCAGCAGTGGGTCATGTTTACTGAAGAAATCTGGCATGGTTTGGGCTTTTCCTGTGTGGGAGTTGTGCACAAGTGCTGACGTAGAAGCTGAAAATGAAAGGAGCAGGCTGTACTTGTCATGTCAGCAGCAACCTTTCAGGGCTGGCACTTGATGGCTGCTTGAAGGTTCAGTTCAGCCCAGAACTTACTGTATTCATTCATTACTTGGTATAGAAATTACAGCTTGGCTGTCTCAGCTACAACTGTTAACCAAAAGTAGCAGAATTTCCAAAAATGGGTTTTTGTCTGGCCATGCTGAAGACAGCCTGAAGGCTAAAAACCTTTATATATATTCTCATTTAAGTGGTCTATGTTAACTTTGTAAATCCAAAACACACGTGATATTTTCAATCACTTTCAGACTGAGCCAAAGCTGAGCTAAGGACTGGTACTTGCACTCCTGGCTGCCGTGGTTAGATACAGAAATTTGATAGTCTCTCTTTACCAAAAAGTTATAGATTGCCCAAAGAATATCTTATTTTTTGGCTTGATGTGGAGGTGAAGGGGAGGGTGCTGTGCAAAGGTGCTTTGTACTGTTACGAAGAGTCTCCTTTGATTGCAGAAAGTTGACATGCTCTCCCACTTGCAAACCTTCTTCAGTCTGAACTGTGATCCTAAACACCATTGGAATTAATGGGGTTTTTTTAGCTAGATGACCTGTGCATAACTACCTTGGCCTTGCTGAAGATCATGAACCCTATTTTGGGAGTTATTGGATTTTAATTTATTTTGGTTCGTTTCCTGCTGCCCTCTAGTGAGCAATGTTACCCATTTCTGATGCTACCAGCCTTGCATGCTTGGAACTTAGAGGGCTAGTGGTTTGGGTTTTTTGGTTTATTTTTGTTTTTTTTTTTCTTTCCTTCAGCTGCTGGTGGGGTTGTATGTCACTGTTGTATGTCATGGTACTGAGCTTAGTCCTGTGTCAGTTTACTGCTGTTGAGAAATGATGCTAAACAATCCCCAAGGCTGATGTGGGAATACTTCTCGGGACTGTTGGTTGCACGTTGTTTACTGAATGGATCTTGGCATAAGGTGGCTAATGTTGTCTGTTGGTGAAGTATTTGGTTTTGTCTGGGAATAGCCTTCCTACTTCTGTCTGTTACAATTACAGCTGTGCTGAGATCTGATTTTGTTATGTTAATGAAGAGTCTTTAAAGCTTGGTTATATGATGATTTTTGGGGGTGCAACTGTCATTTTTTTTAGCCTTTCCAAAAGCTCTGTTTTTAGCAACTTTCTCTTTTATCCCTGATACTGGTATAAACATCCAGTTATTTGTCAAGGTGAGTGATTTGTTTAACTTATGAAAAGCAAAGAAGCACCTATTTTCAAGTGAATGTATATTTTTTTCATTAATGATTTCTAACCAAGTACACTCTCAGATACGATCAAAATAATAGATTGTTCTTAATACTCTAGTCTTCTCAAGAGGAAAAAAAAAAGGCAAAATGTTTCAAATCCTAATCATTTTGTATAGGTGTTGTGATCCAATGCGGCAAATGCTCAGTGGACTTGAATTTATGCAGCTCCACTGAAGTCATGAGCAGGCCCTTGGGTCAGGTATCTACATGGCTCTGGTGAGTTTGGCAGCATTAACTTTCCAGTCATCTCTTTGTGGCCCAGTTCTGTTGAATATTGAATGAAGCTGCAAAGTGGAATTCATGGTACCTTATGTAAAAGGAATACAGGAAAACCACACAACACAAGAAATAAAGCACTTAGCACCACTGAGTTGCTGAAGGTCTTACATCTTTTGTAAATTAATTTTTCAGTAATGTGTTACATAAGCATCCAGCCAAAAATAAATCTTGGAATAGAAAAAGACAGTGCTTTATTCTTCACAGTCTGAGGAAAAAAACTAGTCCTATTTTAGGGAGAATTAGAGCACTATACTTGTATCATTAAGGGGAAAAAGTGAGACATGTGACTTGGCTTTTAGAGTTTAATGCTTCAGCAAAATGTTCTCTGAAAATGAACAGTTTGTACTAAACCATTAATAATTAGAAATGAAGTCCAGAGGAAATGCTTCAGTAACAAAGACAAGGAGTTGTGCTTACGCACTGAAGTTGTCTGATCAGATTCTGCGGCTCTGTGTGTAAAGGACAGCCTGGGAGTTTGTCTCTGGGAGGTGCTGGGGAACAACTGTGCTGTAGTCTGAGGTTTTGTATTGACTTGTTTGGAGTTGCATCTTCTGATCAGAGTGTTTTCTTCTGCTACCCAGCTCATATTTTTTTCCCAGAAAAAAAGGATTTGGTAGGTTTGTTCTCATTAGGCGCACAGTTTCAGCTCCATCCACCAATCTAATTACCAAGCCTTTCAATATGGAAAGGAGCATTATACGTGTTCTGCATGTTATCCCCAAATCCCTAAAAAGTGCTGGCACAATACAGAACTGGGAATTTGTATATTTGAGAGTGACTTTGAGGGACCATCACTATCATTTGCTTTCATTCGTTGTTTTTAATTGAGCGTGTAGGCTCATTAAACCCTTGCCAGCCTCTCTATGTAGGGGCAGAAACAGAGTGGGTTGATTTCCAGTTTGGGGTGCTCCCATCAAACTTTAAACAGTGAAGTGGTTACTAAATGGTTCTAAATGTTCTAAGTTTCTAAGTGGTTCTAAATGTTGGCAGGAGTTTTGTTTCCCCCCTAAAGCCCATCCTAAGCAGTTGCCTATCAAATTTGTAACTGGATGCTATAGCCTTGTACAAAGGCTTGTACAGTCAAACTACTGCATGATTACTGTAGAGCTAGAAGCTGGTGGCTTATCCCCATGGTAGCTTTAGGAGTGGGCCCGACCTGTAACAAATTGCCATTGTGTAATGAGTTACCTTTTGTTAATAAAGTGCAACAGACTAAATATCTGTGGAAGGTAATGGGGGTACTGGTTTGGAGGTTCTTTTTAATGATGTATGTATGCATGTGTTTATGGTGCTGAATTTAGGGCTTCTCCAGCTCTAATAAGCATGACAGAGATGAAGTTTTTGTTTCTGGTACTAGACAGTAACTTTCACAGCTAGGGACTGATCCAGAGCTCCTTGCTGATGCCAGCTAATACTGGTTTGGGTCTATAGAGCACAGCCCTGCCAAGAGCTGAGTGACTGCGCTTCCCCTGACTGTCCAGGGAGTTTGCTGCTCAGCTCCCTGAAGAACTAAAAACTTTCTGTGCATTGCATTGATACATATCTGCTTTCTAGTATTTAATGCTAAGTCTTGATGGGGAAGGGGGGAAACCTTGTGGCTGAAGATGCACACACCTTAGGATTTGCCAGTTTCTTACCCAGGAAGTAGTTCGGGTGAAATCTAATAGCAAAGAACTTATTAGAATCATAGAATCATAGAATTGTCAAGGTTGGACAAGACCCTTAAGATCATCGAGACCAACCGTTAACCTAGCACTGCCAAGTCCATCACTAAACCATGTCCTCGAGCACCACATCTATCCGTTCTTTAAATACCTCTAGGGATGGAGACTCAACCACTTCCCTGGGCAGCCTGTTCCAATGCTTGACCACCCTTTTGGTGAAGAAGTTTTTCCTAATGTCTAACCTAAACCTCCCCTGGCGCAGCTTGAGGCCGTTTCCTCTCATCCTATCACTTGTTACTAGGGAGAAGAGACCGACCCCCACCTCACTACAGCCTCCTTTCAGGTAGTTGTAGAGAGTGATAAGGTCTCCCCTCAGCCTCCTCTTCTCCAGACTAAACAACCCCAGTTCCCTCAGCTGCTCCTCATAAGACTTGTGCTCCAGACCCTTTACCAACTTTGTTGCCCTCCTCTGGACACGCTCCAGCACTTCAATGATCTGATCTGAGCCAGACTTCCAGAGGCAGTCGTCTTTCTTTTCCTGAAATCACCCTTCTGCAAAGATATTGCCAAGTATTTAAAGGGTGATTATATACCTAGAATTTCTATACCAGTTAGTGAGTTGAGGCAAACAAATACGCCACACATTTAAGACTGAATGTGTTGGTTCAAAGCCGAATTCTGCTCTTATCCCACCTTCTTACAGTCCCTTTCCTATCCAATTGGTCTCACTCACTGCTGCTGGTCTGGTGTGTGATCTTGGGCATGGCTTTTCACTGCTGTGGTCTCTGTTTCTTGTACCTGTGGGCTCTGTGCATCTCACTCACATGGTTGATGAGCTCCATGGGGCAGCGACTGTGCTGTGCTCCATAGCTATCTGTTATACAAAGGACAGTGAAGTCTCTAGCTGCTTTCTGGGATAACAAAGCCCAGCAGCACCTTGTACCTGTCTGACCCAGGCACAAAGAACCTGTTGTTTTAAAGTTTTGAAGGAAGTTTATTTCGTCCTTGTTTGGTCAGAGAAGGTGAAACAAGATTCAGAGTAAGAAACGGTAAATAGTTCCAGTGGAACCATTAAGCCATGAATCAGAGAACACATTCTTCTCATTCACCATTGAGAACAAGATGTGTTTCTGAGGTAGCTCATAACTCTCTAGGTTATTTTCCATTTTAAATGTGAAGCCCCTATGTTGTGAAGATGACGCAGAGTTGCTGTGGTGCACTATATGATCTAGAGCCTGGATACCGAGTTGCTACGTGTGCTTACACGTAGCAAGGCTTACTAACTGAATATATGCTGCTGCATCCCTTACATTGCTAAAAGATATTTAGTGAGGTTTTGTTTTCCTATGTGCAAAAATGTCTCAGATTATTTTATTTTTTCAGACACCATTCACTTTGTGGAGATTTCTTTTAAATGCTTCAGACTCCTCATTTGCAAATACTGACATAACTTGTCAGGAGACATGAGGTGTCAGAGTCTGATTGACAAGGCCTCGCACAAATGAACTTTGGATTTAAGTGGTTTTGTCAGTTTTAATTGACACACAATACAACAGGAAGCATCTCCAAAGAAGAAAATGCAGGACAGAGTAGTATGAGAATGCCCAAAGTGGGTCAGAGTGAAGATCGCTTGAGTGGTAACTTGTCTTCAGCAGCAGGTAGCAGTGATATTTAAAGAGCAGTACACACAGAAGTGATCCCATCCCTGCAAGCCTTTAGCTTCCAGGACTTCTGGTTTAGGAGCCACAGATGGCATATCACTGTGTCACTAGCTCCTGATGAATGATCCTTCCAGAAATTTGTCTAACTGCTTTTGGACCTCTCTATCTCTCTCAATGTGGGAGTGAGACTGTGGGGAACCACTGGCTTTGTTTTGTGTCTTTTGCTTCCTTTGGTCCCCTGAATCTCCTGAGTTCCTGCAGGCTAAGAAACAGTGTATGATCACTGCTGTTTCTTTCTCCAAGCCATTTTGTGGTCTTACAGACATCTTAACACATTGTCCCTGTTGTACTTTTCCAGGCTAAAGGAACCTGGTGTATTTTACTTTTATCTCAAAGAAAAGCCATTCCAAGACTTTAGGCAGCTTTAGACTATCCTTCTGTGTGTCCTTTCTAGCTTGTCAGTGATCTTTTAGAGATGTTGGCGCAAGAACAGTGCACAGTGTGGTGTCTATGACATGGCTCAGAGCAGTCTGTCCTTGCTTTTAGTTCTTTGTGCATTGTTTTGCTAGATTTTTTCTTTTTCTCTCTTTTTCTCCCCAATTTGGTACCTATGTTGGAGGAAGGGAAGTCTTTCCTTGCCGGGTGCTGAACTGTGCCTGGACTAGGACAGTGGTGTTGAAAAGGTGCTCTCCTGAAAGGTCTCTTACTACCTGGTAATATAAGTCTAGGATCCCTGCAGGTAGGTCAAGTTGTGTTTTGCTCTTTTCCTGGTCTTTTTGTTCGCTACAGTCTGTTCAGTCCTTCCCTTATAATATTCCTTGCTTTTACACTTTCACGGCCTTGTCTCCTATTCTGTGCTAAATTGGGTGGTGTTTTTTCCCCTGCATGTCTCCATTGTCCCCATACAGCCACCCACCAGCTGTGGATTCTGGGTAACGTGGTCCTTTATATCCCAAAAAGTATACAGACCTTTCAGTAGGTCATCCTCGAAACAGCACAGAAATATTTACTCTGTCAACCTGTAATTAAAGACTATAAGTCCTAAATGCTATCCTCCCACCCTGTGCTATGTGCTGAGTCTTCGACATGATCCTTAAATCAACTGTTATTGCTGGACTTTTATTTCAGGAAACTTCATGGGTTTTATTGGCTTTACTTCCAAAACCCTGCTGGCACAGTTTTCAATAAAATGTTTGCTCTGCATCTGCCTTCAATGTTTGTTGTACTTGTAGTCCTTGTGTTTTCCAAGGTGGTTTTCTGGTTCTTCCTGGTTATAAGGCTCAAGGATTTGGCTTAGACTTAAAATGGCAAAACTAAAACGTGAAGACAGTGTTATAGTGATCTAAAAAGGTCAGACAGGCCTATGAGTCAGGTTCAGGAAAATAAATGTGATCATACTTCAGTAGCCAGAGCAGGGATTTACTGAATGTCAAGTGAGGAGAGGAATCTATGTATCTATATAAAATGTCATGATAACAAACAGTTATTGGTGTTCATTTCAAAAAGGAGGGTGCACAAAAGCTTGTACCTTCTTTCAGGATGCCATATAGCTAATTTCATTATTATAACAAATGGATTTGTAGCTTTTCTTAAAGCTCCATCTGCTGGAGATTACCGACTAGGAATGCTTTACACTGACGACAGCAGTCTGGCTGTTAGCTATACAATATTGTAAAATTCTAAGAAGTGCACACATGGCATGTTCAAACAATATATATCTATTTCAGATCTCATTAATCTTTTACCAGTTGTCTGGTGTGAGAGGGGCCTAGTTCATTTGCTGGCAATAACAGCCGTGCTATCAGCACACATCAGTGCCAGACAGTGGGACCTGTAATAGAGCTGCATCTGCCCACCAGTGGGACTGGGGACTTTTAATTTCGCCTTGCCCTGCGGCTGTGGTGTAAGAGTCCCTGTGGGCCATTTCTTCTTTATCTTTATCTAAACTGTCATTCCAACCTGGGCTTTTATTTCTCTTGTCATAGCTATCAATGTTTGTCCATTGCTGTGGCCTAATCTAATTCAGACTGCAGTAATGTCACTATGGCAATTGTTCCTAAGGTGGCTGTGAGCCAATGTTGTACATACTTATGCCAATGCTATTTTATCTTACCAGGCCAGTTAGTGAGCATTAGCTGTTTAAATAAGAAGGAATTAAATCCTGTAAATAAATGACAGAGAACAAGAGTTTGTTCAGTTCTTTATGAATCATTTTCTATCTTCTGAAGTGCAGATGTGGACTCCTTTCAGATGGAAAATTGTAGACTGGGAACAGAAACCATTCAAGTATGTGTTTTACAGAGGAATGATAGACAAGTTTAGACTCCATAAAGTCTGTGCCTTTCAGCCATCGTTTGTAACCACCATGACGCCATTAAATATTATGAAGACAAATAAGAATTTCTAGGGTATTACAAGAAGACCTCAAGAATTCTTGCTGACCAAGATACAGACTGATATCAGGTTGGGATAAGGGTGTCTTTGGGTAGGCAAATGCTACTGGCTCTGTAAAGCTGCAAAATACAGTGCAAATATGGCTGAAAAGCTGATCCTTGCTTTGGGTTCCTCCTTAATGGGTGCTTCCCTGTTCCATACATAGGTTTTTATCGGGTATGCGGTGTGAACTTTCTTCTGTGCTTGAAGCTTGCCTTTGCAGCCCTGCTCAGCTTTTTCAAAAACATTAGGTCTGTTCCTCACCCCTCAGAGTCACCAGTGGAAGTGGATCTGTCCTGGAGCAACTGGATGCTGGATGTTGGCAGTCAGCAGATGCTGCTGGAGGGAGCAGAGTGTTTACTGAAGTTAATAGTCCCCTGTAAAACACATGTCTGCTCGAGATTGCTGCCTTCACTACGCTGAGCTCCCATTTGAAACAAATTTCTTTATAAATTGTCTTTAGTTGGGCTCCAGAATCTTCAGGGAAAGGCTGTGTTAACAGGTCTGTGTGCCATCTGGTATGTCTCTGGGTAGCCAGCATGGAAGCCATGGCCTATGACGATATTTCAGCAAGTAAATATCATTCCTTGTCTAGTTCTTCAAGAGCATGACTCCAAAATGCACTAATGCCCATGATACCAGTTTCACACACTGGTGTTGGTACTCTTCCGTGCTTCTGTGTGTGGCTGCAAGGGATTTACTGAGTGCTCCAGAGCAGTGGAGCCTGGCCTGCCATGACAATGAGCCTCTGGCTTGTCACAGGCAGGGAGATGGGGGTTAGAGATTCTTATTTTCCTGTGACAGTTATTTTAGTGCAAAGCTGTAGTATAAATTCTTCAAGTTTCATTAGATCTTTCACAGAATCACAGCGTGGTTGGGGTTGGAAGGGACCTCTGGAGATCATCTAGTCCAACCCCCCTGCTAAAGCAGGTTCACCTAGAGCAGGCTTTTTTATAAAAGAGAGAAATGCCTTGTTTGGATTCATCAGCTCAGTCTTGCCCAGGGACTGTTTTTACCACCTGTTCTCACTTAGGTGCTGTCTTTGAGCAAGCAGCAGAGCCATTTCCTTCACATGATTAGAATCGAAAGCACAGGCTGCTCTTGCAGAGATCCTCATCTGCCTCACTGCCCAACTCTGTTCCCTTCAGCGATATTGTGGCTCTGTGTGAGGGTGCTGAAGTGCCAGTAGAAAGGATATGAGTTGAATGAAAGTGCAGGATTCAGGAGAGGGAAAGAGGAAATTAAAGTGTCTGTGAGGTTGAGGGAGAGGCCAGGAATCCTGTGCAAAATGGGTTTTGTTGTTCAATCTCTAGCTAATAGGTTTTGATTAATTTTGTCATTATTTTGAAGCTGTGGAGCTCTAGGAACAATCACTGTTGTAATTGTGGGGCTGGAAGGCTATGGGAAGATGGATAGCAATGGCAGTGATGAAGAGAATATTTTACGGGTGTGTGGGAGCTGGACAGCATTCCCTCTTTACTGGTCACCTTGGGTTACCATTTTAACTGTAGTACATTTCCTCTTTTTCAGACAAGTTACATTTTTATGTGCTGAATTCCTAGACAACTTTCCATAGCTGTACTTCTTACCATTGAGAAGTGACTATTGATTAGTGTGTTCATGTTGTTTGGATCCAGGTATCCAAAAACTATTTCACCAAGCAAAGTGCAGAGGGCTGGGAGAGTGTCCTTTGCTTTCTTGATGTAGCAGTGAATTTGGGTGCCACTTGTGTGCAGCAGAAGGACGCAATTATTGTTTTTTCTCCCAGGCTTCTTTGCAGAGTCTGGAGGAAGGCCGTGCTGCAGGAAGACAGTCTTTCCTTCTCTGCTGTGTTGTTTCCCAACTTTGAGAATCTCTCTTCAGAGACCCATAGGAGAGGATTTCATAAAGTGACCCTTCTTTACAACACCAAAGCTTTGACAGGATTTCTCCATGATCTGATGTACAGAGGCTGTGACACCTGAGAGCGGGTCCTGGAGATAAAGACATCCTTCCAAATCTACTCTTGTGCTGGATTGGGAGCTGCCCCCTCCCCACAGCAGACTGAATGTCTGGTTCCCTTCGTCGCTTCTTTCTGATGTGAAATCCAGCAAGTGGATTTCTCCATCCCTCTTGCAATGCTGTGTTCCTGTAGAAGTTGGGTTGGGTTTTTCATGCTGGTATATGTCTAAACGAAGATAATATGAACCAGATTTCAATGTATGTCTGAGCAGTGAGTGCTCTATTTGAAATACTGAGAGGCAAAGAAAGAAGTTCATTTTCTCTACTACTGTGGAGAAAAAGGTTTGGTTTCCTTTTTTTTTAAAAAAAACCCAAAACCTCTAGGGTGTATTTTTAGCTTTAAAATCATGCAAGAAATTTGCATTAAAAGATTCACAGACATGAGAGTTACACAACGGGCAAAGACCACAGAGGAGAATGGGAACACAAAGGGGTTGGACTATAACTCCTGCAGACCCAGCTGTAGGGTGTTCAGGTTAGACTTGTCCCATTTTTAGTTCTGCTTTTAAGGAAGAGGAGAATCTTTTGTAGGAAACAATTTCAGTGAAACTCCAATTTTCCCTAAGAGCTGGAGAGGAGAAACTCCAAAGCAATCATGAGGCCTGTAAGCCAGGGTATGTGTTTTTATAATAAAGTGCTATAATAATACAGTAATAGCAGCTGTGAAACATGTTGGTGTGCACCTGAATGTTTCCAATCACTGTGGAGTGCAAGAAATGCTGTACAGCTGAAACATCTCCACAAAATACCTGTTTTTTTCTTGAAGAAAAATGAAAATGCATGCCATGAATCCTTAAGTAATTGAAATAACTGGGGAAAGCTGTTTAGGAGTGTGACTGTTCCTGTTACCTGGACACTTGTTCATGACATCTTTTCATCAGTGTTAGATGCTTTTGTGTGGGACTACCAAGATGTTGGCTCCTTTCTTGTATAGTAAAGCTGCTCTTTGCAGCTTGGTATTATGGTCTTGTCATAGTGCAGATACTGCAAAAATGACCCGAGACGTATATAGCTGTGTTGAGCAGCCAGCAAGTGGCAAAATGTGAAATGCCTGTGATAACTTTGTTATGTAAAACCAGCATTACCCTTCCCTGCTGTCTGCAGAGCATGCCTTGGTGTCTCAGCTTGTCAGCTGCGTCACTTACATGTGGGTGGTAAAGATCTGTGAAAATGGCTTAAAAATCTCAATTTAAATCATGAAGGATGTCTGGCTAGGACAAAACAATGAAAAAGGGCAGATTGGCTTGGAAAGCCATGCTGAGGCCATCCTGTACCAGCCCACCAGGGTATTTCTTTGATAGCGTGGCACTGTGTGGGTCACCCAGGTTAGCGTGGGCATTTGGGGAAGCAGTATAGCTGCATTGGCCTGAAATGCAGCTGCACTCAAGGCAAAGAACCCAGGTAACGATGCTACAGAGCTTCCAGTAAACCCTGAGTTTCACACATTTAATCAGATGCTCTGGGGCATATCACCTTCAGTCCAGTTGCGAGCAGTGTTTGTAGTTTAGATGGAGATTTGATACTCTGATGATATAACACATAAATAAGAAATGTGACTCCTCAAGTCTCTTTAAAAACTCTGGTTTCCATGTTTGTTCTCTTACATACTCTGTTTTGCTGACAGTGGCTTTCATTTCTGCTTGATTTTCTGAAGTGTGTGCCTCTTTGGTGGATGTATGTGTCCCCTGCCCTGCACCCAGCCTCACTGCTCACATTGGAAAGCTTTGCCTTCTGGTGCAGTCCACGGAAAGACAGCAGTTTGCATCACGCCACGTGTTGGAGCATGTTTGTACATCAGTGTTTCTCCCACTCTGATGGTGCTTTTATGTAATTCATCATAGTTACTGCTGAGATAGCAAACAGCCCCTGGGAGCTGCATAAATAAATAATCAGAGAATGTTCTTTTACTACCAGTTGACACAGAGAGCTTATGTAAGCAGCATGTACCAGAGCACTGTGTGCTGAAATACTGGTATTTCTTGAGCGTCTCTGAATGTCATGAGATAAGGTATATGAGTCTGTATGAAGTACCTGCATGGCCTAAGCAGTGAACTCGTACAGTAATGAAGGATGTATCTTCATTACTCTATTAGCAAGATTTTTACTCTTTTTCTTTTTGTCCTGGTCTGATTCTAAAAGTAGGGCGTTTGCCTTGGAATTTGTCAGGTTCACCTGCTCTGTTATGCAAAACAGCATCCATCAGCAGTCCTGGCTAACCGGGGAGGTCCCAGTTGACTGGAGGTTAGCAAATGTGGCGCTCATCTACAAGAAGGGCCGGAAGGAGGATCCGGGGAACTACAGGCCTGTCAGCCTGACCTCGTGTCGTGGTTTAACCCCAGCCGCTCATGCTCATGGCTTGGATGGGTGTACTCTTTGCTGGGTAAAAAACTGCCTGGATGGCCAGGCCCAAAGAGTTGTGGTGAATGGAGTTAAACGCGGTTGGCAGCCAGTCACAAGTGGTGTTCCCCAGGGCTCAGCATTGGGGCCAGTTCTGTTTAATATCTTCATCAGTGATGTGGATGAGGGGATCAAGTGCACTCTCATTAAGTTTGCAGATGACACCAAGTTGGCCGGGAGTGTTGATCTGCTTGAGGGCAGGAAGGCCCTGCAGAGGGACCTGGACAGGCTGGATCAATGGGCCGAGGCCGACTGTATGAGGTTCAACAAGGCTCAGCGCCGGGTCCTGCACTTGGGTCACAACAACCCCATGCAATGCTACAGGCTTGGGGAAGAGTGGCTGGAGAGCTGCCTGGCTGAAAAGGACCTGGGGGTGTTGGTCAACAGCCGGCTGAACATGAGACAGCAGTGTGCTGAGGTGGCCAAGAAGGCCAACAGCATCCTGGCTTGTATCAAAAACAGTGTGGCCAGCAGGACTAGGGAAGTGATCATGCCCCTGTACTCGGCACTGGTGAGGCCACACCTCGAGTACTGTGCTCAGTTTTGGGCCCCTCACTACAAAAAGGACATCGAGGTGCTGGAGTGTGTCCAGAGAAGGGCAATGAAGTTGGTGAAGGGTCTGGAGCACAAGTCTTACGAGGAGTGAATGAGGGAGCTGGGGATGTTTAGTCTGGAGAAGAGGAGGCTGAGGGGAGACCTTATCACTCTCTACAACTACCTGAAAGGAGGCTGTAGCGAGGTGGGGGTCGGTCTCTTCTCCCAAGTAACAAGCAATAGGATGAGAGGAAATGGCCTCGAGTTGTGCCAGGGCACATTTAGATTGGATATTAGGAAAAGCTTCTTCACCGAAAGGGTAGTCAAGCATTGGAATAGGCTGCCCAGGGAAGCGGTTGAGTCTCCATCCATGGAGGTATTTAAAAGACGGCTGGATGGGGAGCTTAGGGACATGGTTTAGCGGTGGACTTGGCAGTGCTAGGTTAACGGTTCAACTTGATGATCTTAAAGGTCTTTTCCAACCTAAACGATTCTATGATAAAACACCTTGGAGGACCCTCAGAGGCCTAAATTCTCTGTATGAAGTTCAGCCTCTTCTGGGCGTCTGTTACACCAGTGATCATTTATGCACAGCCTGACTTTCTCCTTTTCGCCATGAGGCTTTCACTACACATATCTCTCTATCATTCAAACCTTTTCTTGGACATACAGCGTGACTATGTGCTAGAAAAATGATCTAGAGTTTATCAGACCCAAAAGGCTCTGCACTGACAGTTGTCATTGAAATGCAGCAAGAGAAAATAAGATACATCTGCCCTGATTGATTGCTATGGTTTCTTATTGCTTCTGAATTTATTCCTTGACTTCGAAGCTTCTTTGAAGCTGCTGTGAATTGACAGCAGAGAAACATATCTCTGGGAATCCTCTGTGGCTGGTGGCAGTGGGGAGGAGAAAAAAGGGATGCTGGTGCTGTTGAAATGAGAAGCTGTATTCCTTGCTGTGCTCCCAGGAGTCTGCTTAGTGTAGAGGCCAGACGTACTGCTGTGAGAAGATGCAACTTGTTCCTACCTAATTCTGCCGCAGCAATTTTGGAGTAAGAGCTGAGCAGGAGGCTGTGGGCAGGGATGCCTTCATTTCCTGTGCATGAGTAGAGCTTACGGTGGATCCAGTGCCTGGAGCATTCCAGGGGATGCTCCATAGCTGCGTGACGAGTTAGGACATAGTGCTACTGCCTGGACAGCTATTACCATCTTCTGACTGCAGGTCCCTGCTCTCTGCAGTGATATGGCCTGGATTAATCCCAGGATTGTGGAGATCATTGTGGAGTTTTTTCCTGGGTTTCTGTGTAGTTATTTAGTCCCTGCCTTTGCATTCACCTGCTTTTCTCAGTATCTCCTCTGTAACCTTTGGCTTGCACCACACTGCATGGATTGGGTCCAGGTGAAATATTTGTAAAGCCTCCCAGCTCAGGTACCTATCACAAAAATAAATGACATAAGGGGGGGATCTGGCACTGGGTTTAAACTAATTCTCTGTGTGTCTTAATTCAGGCCTCAATTTTTTTGCCTGTTTCTCTGGTTTACTTTACTGAGCTCATTGGTGTGCAGCTGATGAGGCTACACCATAAAAGCACAAAAAATAGTGACTCATAACCCTTTAGTAGCAGACTGTGAGTATAAAATACAGCACACTTTCATCATCCACAGTATTTTTTTAAACAAAACAACATAGGCCAGTGATTCAGCATCAGTGTGGGTTATAGTACATTAAGTTTTATCCTGGAGCCCCCCTGCATCTGATTTCTTCCTTCATTTTATGAGTTTAACACCACCCCATCCCCCTTCCTTCTTGGTGTTGCATGCTGTAGATTTCATAGTAGCTGAGCCCTTTGGCTGGCTTATGCATGCACATATATATTCCTATAAAATCTCCTCCACAGACAGATGGAATGCTGTCAGGCTGAGCAGTGCTTCTGTGTTTACAGTGAGCCTCCACGCTAAGGTTGTATGTGAAGGGTAGCAGGCAGCTGGTTACTTATTGCTGTAATAAGCACTGGCAAGCAAATGACAATATTTTGTGTTATATGCTGCTTACTGTTCTTTTCAGCATGTTGAGGGATTTCTAGCTGTGCTCTGTTTATGTTCCTTCCCGGGTAGAGGTGGGAGCAAGTGGCGGCTTGAGTTTTGCAAGTTGACTCTATTTTATAAAGATAGCGCTACTTATGTTACAGAGATCATCTTATTCCAAAAGTTATTTGTCAAGAAAGTAAGCCCTTTGCATTCCTACCTTCCATAAATGCCCACAGACTGCTTTATACATCTCTAAGTAATGATGTGATATGTGTTAGTATTAAAGGAGGTCCCAGCTTTTTACAGGCTGTGAGGCCTGACAGGAAAAGTTTGGTTTTTTTTAAATCTGAAAAGATGAGACAAAAAGAACGAGAAAAAAGTAAGCATGGGAAAGCAGGCAAGTACACTATAACTTTTTCTAGATAAATTGGGACTTTGGCATTGCCATAGTGGTCCATTTTATACGCATACTTCTATCTCAAAGAATTATGCAAAACTTAGTTGTTTGGGGTTTTTTTTTGCTACAGTTAAATCCAGAAAATAGTAATGACCTAGAGAGGAGTATGAATGTTGATTCTGCATATGTTGGAAGACAAGGAAAAGAAAGGGTAGTAGAATCAAAATCAAGCACTTCCTTACACAGCATGTAATTAGATTATAAAACCCAGTGCTACAGGAAATTATTGAGGCTAAGAGCTTAGCAGTATTAAGAAAGGGGATTATACACTGATTTCGATAATAAGAGCAAGGTAAGTCAATAGTTCTTGCTGACACAAGTGTTGCTGAGATATTGGATACATAGGATGGTGTTTCAAGGCTTGTACTAATTGCTGCCTAATTTCAAGTGTCAGATCACACCTACATATCCCCATTACCACATCTCCCTGTTATCACCTGGAACAGACCACAAGTGGAGGGCCACACTAGACTAGATATACTTCTGATCTGATCCTGCCTGATACCTCCTTCCTTTCCCTTTCATAAAAGGGGAAGAGATATTCCCATTCTGCAGATAGCAAAGCTTATACCAATGCTTAAATGGGTACAAGTCTTGCCTTCAATACTCTGTATGTCATAAGTAGTTACTTGAAAATAAATCCTTGGATAACCTGCCCAAAAGGAGAAGCAGGAGAGAAACTGAAGTAAGGGGGTTGTTGGAGTAGAGAAGCAGGCAATGGAGAGTTGGAGGAGGGGACAAACTTTTTTTTGGTCCACAGCTTAGGTTGTATTTGTGCATGAGTAAATTTTACAGTGGTATTTTACTTTCTTAATGGATAACCCACAGATAGCATACCTCAAAAATACAGTAATTTGTGCAGACGTAAGGAGCGCTTACGCTTAATATGCTGACCTGGTGCCTAGCCTCAAGTCCTTCTGTACTCTTCATGATATAAACTTATTCTGAATTTAATGATTTAAGCAGTTATGGTCTATAAAGATTGCAGAGAAATATATCATCTTTACTCCTGGTCATGGTATGGCACAAGTGGAATCTGTTTTGTGATATCTTATAATCTGTCAGTAATTTCTTGAAGGGGTGAACTTTCTGCTGAAGTGCTGAATTGAAGCAGAACCTGATCTACAGAGCTATCATCTGTAATCCCTGCTGAATTTAACATTGCTCTACATTGCTTCTTCTCTGGATGTCTAATGAGGTTATTCCTAGGTTAATTTTTCTCCTGATGCAGTTTTAATTAAAATATAATGAAGGCAACAGAAGATGCAAAATAAAATAACTTGAGAAAATCCATTTCATGCTGCACCAGTGCTTTGTGGTAGGATGTTTCTTATTGCTGTTAATTATTATTTTATATGAGGCACTTGTCTAATCGCATGTGTGCGCATGTTATCTGCAGAGCCTGTGGCAGCATTCCAGAAGTGAAGTTAGCTCCACTGGCTGAGTCACTGAGTTTGCGCCAGTGGGTTTCAGTCCTGTGTTAGATTGAATGTGAGGGAATATTAGTATTCTTCAGCCCAGCTGGAATATAAAGGGAGATTATTTTTGCATTGTTAAGAAATCACATATTGCTGTTAGCTCTCAACAGTCCGCTGGTATGGAGCTAGTAATTTACTCCTGATGAGGATCTAGCTCTGAAATTTTTTCTCTTAAGAGAAAGAAGAGGAATCATTCTTTTGCAGAGGATGAAAGCAAAAATGAGGTTGAAAGTTGGATCTGATATTCAGAACATAAGCATCATGCTGTATAATTAGCAACTGTGAAATGCATACCCACCAGGATGAGTTAGACCACATGGGGAAAGAGGGCGAACACGTGTTGGCAAATGTGAGTCTTCACGCAGAAAACGAAATGCTGGTTTTGCCCATGCTCTTCCCACGCACATGCACAAAATATTCACTTAAATTCTTCATTACTTCTCTCGTATTCACAATACCTGGCAATGAAATATTTGTAGATGAACCTTCCTGTTCAATTATGGATTAGTCAACTGCTCTCTCTACATCATGCTGAAGAGCTGGTCATAGAATGAGGTGATATAAAACCTAATGGTATCTTTCAGGCAATAATCCACCTTTAAGAACAGCATGTGGCTGGTTTTAATACTTCAGACTAGTAACCTGCTTAGTTACATCCTTAGCTGACCAAAGTCTTCCTGCCTGTAGCACAGAACAAAACTACTGTGCTGTTTCTAGATGCCAATGTCTAACTGCTTTTATGTTGAAGTGTTGCAGTCTGTGCTTTCTGGGATCATAGCAATGGTCTCCCCATTCTTGATCATCCCGTTAAGAAAATAAACAACAAACCAGTCTAATCACTTCTTAAGAGTAAGATGATTTCAGAAGGAAATCCTTTTGAAAGGATCTGGCAGGAGTCTCTGCCAGTTCACCTTTTCTCAGCTGTGCAGTAAAAACAGAATTTGCCTTTCCGAACTGGTACCAAATGAATGTGTAGTGGTCAAACTTAGCCAAATTCTCTGTGCAGCTAAGCCATGGAAAGGAACGCAGTATTACAGAGCTGTACTGCTGCAAGTAGGGGCAAATTTGGCCTCCTTAGAACTATTACAATTCTATGTGCCTCAAGATCCTGCTCACCTTGGAGTAGATATTGGTAAGACCAGAGTGATCCCAAAACAGTTGGGTGGCCAAATTTGAGAGAACATGGAAAGCTTGGTTTGGTTCAGCAGCTTTAGTGAAGGGATTTACTCTGAATCTTCCAAGATTTTTGAAGCCCTGCCAGGCAGTAGCTGGGCCCGCCCTTTCTGTTCATCTCTCAAACAGACCTCCATAGCTTTTCTCAGCCAATAAGTTACTGGCTTGTTGCAGGAATCTAGTTCCCTCCCTTGATTACTGCATGAGAAAGTAATCAGGCTTCACTGCTGTTTTGGAAGCTGTTACATCCGATAATGTGTCTGGGGTTTTCCTTTTGCAAAACGATGTTTACTGCTAATTTGAAAACATTTGTTTCTGCTGCTCTCTGAGGAACCAATATGTTCCTATGGATTTTACTTCTCTTCTGGACACCATAATATCCCTAATTGCTCTTGCTTTAGTGACTAATGAATGAGCAACAGAAATGGCCTGTTGCTTGAAACATATATGGACAGTTTGGATACATATCTGAATATCCATGTGCCTTGGGTCCAATATTGCGTTTTCACCTGTGATGAAAGAAGGGAGCAAGCAATGAAGCAGAAGGAGAGCCCATCTTCTTCAGGGGTGCAGGGACCAGACAAGGACTCGAGCTTTGGGTGAACGCTGTGGGCACCCCACTGCTCTGCTTGGACAGCTTACTGCTGCGTACAGTACCTGCCAGGCTTTCCCTCTCTGCGCCTTTCCTGTCTGCACAAAGAGGAGTCATGCTGTCAGAATAAACACTGTAGGGACTATAGAGTGTATGTCATTGGAAATATTGGTATATCAGCTGTCAACTCAATACTCCGGATGGTCACCTACCTAGACCACTTTACTTGGAGTCCAGTTATTGAGGAGTAATGCACCTGGAAGGGTGTATTGCCCTTACCCGTGGCAGGTTTCAGCAAGCCTTTGTTTTGATAGTAAGGCTGCAACAGTAAGAGGAACCAAAACAGGAAAGGAGGTGGTGTGCCAAGTAGCACTCTTTGGTCTCTGCTTCCTCTTCTCATGGTTGGACCATGACCACGACCACGAGCTGGGTGCTGCTTGGTCTTGCCAGATAGCTTGTTACCATTACTACATGTCATCGCAGAACATAACTAAGTAGGCAAGAGCTTAACTACTTATGGAACTTAAATTGTATCTAGAACTACAGCTGGTTGGTGGTAACTCACTAAAATTTTAATATAGTTGTCCCTGTCTCTTCTTGCTGCTGTTAGTAACCTGGAGAAGAGGTTAATGTTCTCAGTTCTGCATCTGTTAGAACATCATCTACATGACTATGCTCATTTAACTCTTGTCCTTTTCTGTAACACTTTGCCCAAAACCATCTTTGTTTTTCCTCTGGTAGTGTTGGCGGGAACATCTCTGGTTTCATTAACGTTCATGCAAATATTCGCTAAAGCTCAATGCGGTCTTTGAAAAATACCACTGTCCCAAATGTGCATTGGTGCACGTTAAGTCCTGCTTAAAGGCAAAAAAACTAAGACAAAAGAGATGCAGTAAACCATCTGTTGTACCTTAGCTATACCTTAATACAAAGAGCGCTCTTGGGGCTGGATGACATAGAGCACAACACCCTGCAGAGCATGTGCATCCAAAGGAGAGCATGGAAGTGAGTACTGATCGCGTCATTTTGTACGGTGTCTTAATCTGTGGATGCCTCTTGAAATCATACTGCTCAGTGCCCATTAGAGAAGACTTGACATGGATGGTATAGTTCATTCAGTGGATTAATTTCAATAAATAAAACCTACTGTACTTTTCCTGTCTGTGTAGAGCTCCAGGCACTAAATGCACGGCAGATGAGTGCTCGTGGAGTGGCATGGGTATGGGTGCTTGGGGAAGAGTTCAAGCCTTGCCTGGGAGATGACTAGGTTTCTCAGAAGCAGCCATGAACTCATTTGGTGGTCACATACAGCTAATGCTTTTGTTTGTCAAAACTGTGGAAACCTGCCTTGAGCCTTGGACCTTTAAAATGACGGTGAGGGCAAATAGGTTTGAGAAATACTTCAGATTTTTATGCAGGTTGTTTGACAGACACTATATTGGTAATATTGATACGCTGTTGGCCTGAGGCAGGAGATAGAGGGATGCAGGTTTTTTCCCATCTACTGATTAAATAGCCCTTTGCCTTAAATTTAGTTGAACTCCTCACAACTGTATCAAGAATGAACATGGATAGTTTTTGGCTAAAAGTATCTTTGGGAAAGCTGTCCAAAGAAGGATTCCTCTGCCTTTCTGGAGACTCCAGTTTTAATTCTGCCCACTAAGGCTTTTTTCTTCATAGTCAACTCTTGTGCTGACCCTATGACTATTTCCTTGGCTGGGACCTGGAGTGCTCCCTACACCTTGGGGGCTTTGAGTTGCTTGTGGGTATGCCCAGTGTCAAAGCCAGCCAAATAACCCTGAGCTGGTCTGGTAGTCCATCGTAAAACAGATGCTGGTGAACTGGGGTCCGGTATTGCCCCATGTGAAATGCAGCATGGAGCACACTGAGAACAGGAAAATCTTAGCACAGTCCAGGTCAGAGAGGCAGCAAATCCGAGGGGATCTGCCAGATGACGCATGAGTGTGACAGCGAGCCAGCGTGTTGGGTTGCAGCCGGCCATTTCGGTTAAACAGCTTGTGAGGCAGGTGATCGGGGGGAGGGAGCTTGGGTCAGTGTTTTGGAGGCTCGAGTTTGCAGCCCTGTCTGATGACTTAAGCTGTGGCCTTAGTTTATGCTGGCCTCTGTGTCTCCCCATCTCTTTGACTGCCAGCTCTTCAGTGCAGTCTGCTTTGCCCTTATTGGAAGAAGCCCCCAGCCCAGTCCTGCTGCCAGGGTGGCCAGTGTGGGAGCACTGCAAAGTCTAGTGGCTGCTGGGGATAGACTCAACACCCAGGTTAGGATGGGCTGGGGTGGTGCCGACGAATGTCGGCGCTTACTGTGCGATGATATTGCACTTTTCTCCTTCCCTGCTACTCCTGAGCATGGAGAGAGTAGGATGTCAGTGCTGCAGTCTGCAATGATCTGAGAAACAGCATTGGGAAAGTTGATATGAAGATATTTGCATCTCTTGCTAAACACTTTTTCAAGTCTGTGGATTTACAGTATACCAGAATATTGTTACCTAGATGCTCTGCTTTTTGGGTAGAGAATATTGCAGAATGAAACAGCACATTAGCTGTAAGAGGGTATTTTATTAAATACATCTTAGCTTGTTTCCAGGCAAAAAACTTTTAAAATATTCTCCCTTTCATATGTGCTCAGTAATCTGTTCATCTGTTTTCAGTCATCTTTTTAATATTTTTACAAAACTGGGGGATGTGTTTTGTTTTTTTTTTTTAAAGGAAATTAAACTCTGTTTTCAGCTAGGGAGCTTTCATTAGACTTAGTCTGTAGCATGTGTCTCTAGCATCAGGAGATCCTGATACTGGGCTGTAATTGAGTTTTGCATTCTGTCTGAGCAGAGTTCATCTCAAAACCTAAAATCTAAGGGAAAAAATAATTCGTGCAGATGGTCTTCATAAAACAAGGGCAGATTAAATCTGGAGCTGTCACAGAATTGGTCTTACAGATGCATCTGCTGCAAAATAATTACCTCTCTTGAGCCCTGTAAGTTAATCAGTGTCTTTTGTTTGTGTCTGCAGTGAAAACAATTAAAAGCTCATCTCCTATTTTTTAGGCAAACTTGCAGATTCTCTGATTTTTAAGGGTAATTAAATTTATTTTGATGTGTATCACAGTCCAAAGTGTTCCTGTTGGACAACTAGCTGTCTGTAATATAATTTACCTGTAGCCAGGATGTAATTTCTTTTCAATCACCTTTTTTTCCTTGGGCTGTTTTTTGCTAAAGAGTACAAAATCCTTTTGTCTCCTTTCACATAAATTGCATTTAAAAAGCTTAGGGCTTTTTGTACAAACATAAGAACTGACATTATTTGCATTTGTTTCAAATTTTCTTTAAATTCATATTTTGCAACATGAGGAAAAATTCTATAATGTGGTTGAGAAAATAAACACCGCTGCTACCTTGGTTGTAATCTATGAAAATCTGTGTTGGGAGTCTAATCTCTCAAACACGGTGAGACACGTGTGTAAGTGCACGAGGGTAGAGGGGACCCCACTGAGATGGGCAGTGGATGTTAGAAAGCAGCTACTGACGATGGCACCTAATTCCTAGAACCACATCTGAAATTCCCAGTGGACTTCCACTGTAAGATTTCCAGTAGAGATTTTCCTCAGTGTGATTTGCCAAGTCCGTCAGTATGGCTCAGTATCACACTGTGGTTTCCTGGGGGACTAAATCCCACCCCTCCATGTTGAAATGACTTCTGCAGGGTGGACAGTGGCAGACCTGGAGAGAGAGCGCCACTTCCATCGTGGTCCAGAGCAGCAGAGCCTGCTTCCTCCCTGGGATTGCAGCTGCCAGGGCAGGTGTGGACGGTGCTGTGGTGATTCTGCTCCAAAGGCTTCCCTGGAGCCTGGACCAGGCGAGCATCACACCTCACGTGTATGCGCTGTTTCAGCCATGGGAACGCTCATCACGCAGTTGACCGCACAGTGTGAACGCTGCCACAAAGAGTGAGGCTTTGAAAGGAGGCAGCATGGGCTGATGCCATCATTTCTGTCAAGCCTCTTTGCAAGGTAGCAAACGTCTTATGTCTTTCTTCCTGCTTTGCACAATCCCTGCTCCTCCAGGACAGACCACTCCTTTGCTGTCTTCAGATTGACTCTGCTTCCTGTAGTGTCAGTGTTTTGTTGATCAGGAGCAGATTTAAATAACGAAAAGTGCCTCCTTTTCCTCATGGCTTGGTAGGAGGATGAATAAGCCTTCATTGTTGCACAGGAGGTCAAAAAAAAAAAAGAAAAAGAAAAAAACCCCAAGATCTTTTAAACTCTATAGTACATGGCAGTGATGGTGCAGTTGTGTTTAAAAAGTAGAACAGGATCACACCTCATGATTAACCTTGCATGTATTCTTCAGGATGGCTTCACTTTGCTAGCTCTTTGTGCCCTGTTTGTGCTTGTATGTTGCCATTAGATCACAAGTGCTGCTGTCACTAAAATGCACCTTTTGTCTCCACCTCTGTTTGAATACCTTAATCTCTAAATTTTTTCAAGTCTGTGCTGCAGCAGACAGGCCTCTTACGTTTTTATTATAAAGAATGATGAGGGGGGGCACTAAGGTCACAACTAAGCCTCTGTGCAGACAGACAGATATTTGTTTTATTTTCATTCTCAGTGACCTTTATTTTATCCTGTTTCAATTGCTCGCTCAAGGGTGCCAGCCTTTTCTGTGCCCTTAATGCATTAAACATTTTCCAGTGAAAGAAAGCGTTAGATATATCTCCTGTTGTCTTAAGAGTCACAATTAACCTTCAGTAGTGAATGTGACCAAGAGGAAGTGGAAGAATGTGAAAGTGGAAAGTGGATTTGTTTGTAGAGTGGAGGAAATGAAGGACTCCAGTGCTATGATCGTAGAGGTTTTAAAACTTCAGAGATGAGGGTCCCCTGAATGTCAACTTTATTTCCTGACAGCTGTTCCTGACTTAATTTAATTAGTGGGAAATGAACCTACCCATCTTATTAGTAAGTTAACAATATTCATGTCCAAGTCACTCCTGGATATGAGCATTTTCTGGTATGGTCTTATACCTGTAGCTACACCTTCTTTAAGAGGCACAAGTGTCTATACACTCTGCAGAAATGTTCTCCCTTAGGAGGGTACGGAGGCTTTGGGGATGACTTATGAAAAATCAATCCACTGAGGAAATGAGAAAATGAAAGAGATTAAGGAAGCGGGTTGTCAAGGTAGCGGAATACAGATTAATTACTTACGCCCTTGGATTCCTCATGTTGTCCACACTCAATCTAAAAAAAACTGTTAAGTAGCCCTTGAAAATCAATCCTAAAACTTGAGCTAAATATGTTCACTGAAGTCTTTGTTTCAGAATTTTGGGCTTTATTTATAAATAAAACAGATGTATTTACTACAATCACAGAATCCAATCTGTTTGAATTATGTTTTCTTTAGGCCCTTTAAAACAAAATTCTTAAGCTGATCATAAATTTTGGGGGTTAAAAAAAATGAAAAGACAATTACCTGAATATACGATCAGCTAAATTATCTGGACTGTCAAATCCCACCCCACTAACCAATCTCAAATAAGAATGAGGAGACTTTAGCTTGCACTAGAACACCGTTGTCAGGAATATCTCCAGCCTAGATGTAAGAAATTGAATAGTGGTAAACTTACCATTTTATTTGAAAAATGGAATCTACCTTCACTGTTAAGGATCTGTTTTATATCATACTCATATCATACATATCCAATTTTATCACTGGATAAAGATGTCCAATATTAAGGCATTCATTGTGTTAAATATTTGCCTTTTTCTTTGAATAAGTGAATGACTATATTAATATGATTAATATTACTAGTTATGTTTGTATTAATGTTTGCCAGGAGTGGTGACCAGTCATTAATTAACTGACATTTATAAAAGGAGAGGAAATGTTACTCCAAAATATGTGTCAACTTCCATTGTTCAAACACCTGTCTGAAAATGAGATTTAATAGCTGAAGTTGGCAGCTATTTTCATTGCTGGAATGAGCAAGTTTCACAGTTTTATGAAAATAATCTTCAGTTTTCTGTATTAATTTTAGCCACAATATAATTTGACTACAAGTAGCAAGATCTGAAATGGTCCAGCAAAATCTGAACAGCCCTATCATGCCAAATTTTTAGGTGGTGTTAACCCTCCTTTCTCCATCACTGAGAAGTGGCCCATTGGTTCAGGCTGTGCATGTGGGTCTGGAAAACTTACCTGCTCCCAGAGGCTCCCTGAATAATTTCAGGGCCTGGATTGGTGCTACTTACCTAGGAACTATGAGCTCCATGGATTTGAAGCTATTTTGTTAATTGAACTGAGTTTTCAGCTTCTGTAACTGTTCTGCTCTGTGTTTCAGTGAGAGACATTCCACTTTGTAATGGCTTTTTCACCTTGTCTAGTTAACTGGCTCTCAGAGTACTAAACAGCACCCTGATGGGGTTTAATTTATATACACCTCTGCCTTCCATTTCAGTGTAGACTCATTCCAAAACATGTTCTCTTTTCTGATTATTTTTTCACATGGGCCAGCAAGCCTTTCTCAACAGGTAGAGCAATATTCACAAGCATGCTATCCTTCCCCATGCTCTTCAAAATGTATGTCCAAAAGCAAGATGCTGAGGTATCTTCAGTGGTTGAGGTCAGAGTTAAAAAAACCCGACTTTGAGCAAGGCCACCATATTGAAGGAATTTGTTGTTTCTTAAAGAATCCCCATCACTAGTCCAAGGATACATCTAAACCCATCTGATTGGAGATTCCTGGTGCAGAAAGCTGGTTACATGCCCAGGTAGCTGGGTTGGTTTTAGTTTGTGTCGGTTTTAGGAAAATAATTTTAATGCATTTAGCACTTGTGCTGCAGCCACTGATTGTCTGGACTCAGAAACACTCTAGAGAACTCCTGTTATCTGTGGATTGTCTGTTTGTTCAGTTTTACTCATGTTTATTATCATAATTTTTATTTCTTGTCTTTTTTTCCTCTCTGGTGTTGTTTTGGAGGGAGAAGGAGTTGCATGTGGAGATCCGTGTTCTCATTCAGATGACAAAAGAGCAATGGAAATTGCTAAATGTCCCAGTAACATTGGTTGCTTCACTTTTGCAAAAAGAGCCAGGCAATTTTGAGAGTCTGATCAATAAGCTACAAATTGTGAACTTACTGGTGTTTCCCAGTATCTGGGTGTCTGTTTCTGTAGTCTCTCTAGCCCACATTCAGAGAACAAATTGTAAACAAACATGATCATAATTCATCTCACTACTCTATTGAAAGTCATACAAACGCTTTCACATCACCTTGAAAAATAGTTGGGATGTTGTTCTTTACTGTTTGTAAATGGTGCAAATATTTACACTTGCAAATATCAGATGGATTATGAAAAACATACATTACAGTGTTTGTAGATCTCTGCAGTAACAAGCCCTAACTCTCCTATGTTTTTAAAAGGAGTTTTATCTTTTTCCCTATCTTGGTACTTGTGTGATTATTTTTGAATGAAGTAGGTATTTTCAGTTAGGCAATCTCATGGCCTAAGGTGGGTGAAAAATGTTTACTTTAATAGAGGAAAATCTGAATTGCCCTAACTTGATCTCGCTTATCTGTCCCTTTGTTTGCCTTGTTTTGCAGGAATGAATTAATTATTTTGTTCACAGGTATTTGTGTAAATGTTTTCAAGCTGTGTGTGGTAGGTAATGCAAGATCTTAATATATCTGGACTCTTCTGTATGGCTTAAAAACATCTGTGCCATAAAACTGTAGTGAAGAAACATTATGTGGTTGCAGTAACCATCACTAACCACAGTTCGTCAGTAGTTGAAGGTGTTACTGAAAAACTGTCCGAGCAAGTGGTTCACAAACAGCACCAGACTCTTTCCTGATAAAGTCTGTGCAGTCTCTCAGCAGAGCCATCCCAGTGCAGAATTGCTGTTGTGTAATACTCAATATGGGATGGGAAACATGGGGTTTTATTTTGTTTGCTTTTTAAACAGGATTTGGGCTCTCAGTGACCTCCATAGTTTACCGAGAGTTGTGTCCACTAGTAATTCAGGTGAAATGTTTGGTTTGGGGCAGAACTAAGAGGTTTGAGTGCACCCAGCTCTGCTCATGGCTAAGAAATTTTCTTAAAAAGCAGGACTAATAGGCTATGCAGCCAGCTAAAGGGATGCAAACAAATCCTGAGTGACTGAAACCTTTTACTGTTTGGCCTTAGAGGGCAAAGCTGAATTATAGCAAGGAAATGCCTGTATTGCCAAGCCTTTCCCGTGAGTGGTTGAGAGGACAAAGTGAGGAGATAGGAATGTAGATGGCTCTAGTTGCTTGCCCAGTGATTTTTTCTCCTTTTTAGCTTTTAAAGTCATACTCCTTTCTCCTTTCTTCCTTCTCCTGTGCCGTTCAGGTTTTTTTAGTCCATTTGGAGGCATATAGCGTCCCACAGCCGTGACACCGCCTGAGAAAAGTTGGCAGCTGCGTGCAGCCCATTAAGGGCCTGAGGATTTATTTCCAATGCAATTCATATGTGATAACCATTTCTGGTTTCAGTTTTCAGGTGCTTGTTTTATTAGCAACACAGCAATTCCTGCAGAAAGCTGAGTGATTAAATGGCAAAACACTGCTGTTCAAAACCTAATTTTCTGTCAAGGTGGTTTTGATGGAAGAGATTTTCAGTGATTCCCAAAACAGCATGTAGGTAATTAAGAAAAAGGCCTTGTGGTTCTCAAGCTTCCAGATTTGTGAATGGTCCATAAATGTGCCTGTCACTCTAGTCCAATAATCTTTCTACTCATTACTTGATTTCAAGTAATAGTGCAGCAAAACTAGATCGTTCAAATGTTTATTCAGTGTACTTTCAAAGTGGCAAGCCAAAATGCCACAGACTAGGGATGAGCAAATACTTCCAAGTTATTAAACTTGTGTATCTTGCTTGCTCTGTTGAAATTGCATTTTCTGTTTCTTGAAAATTTCCTTGATGACTGTTTGATATATCTGACTCTCTGATTTCTTCAATATGAGGATGATTCATTTATTACTCTGTGGAAAGCTGATAGCTGGAGATTGGTATCTTGCTTCCATTCTTATTTTTGAGTCTGGTTTTTCATTTTTGACCAATAGCTGATGCACAAGCTTCCTCTGGCAATGCAGAAGAAAGCAGCTCCAAGCTGTGTGATTCCACATCCCACATGGTGGGGCTGGGGAGAGGACAGAGCCGTAGGTCTGCTCTTTCTGTGCCGAGGCACTCTGGACTGGCTACATCTCCGCACAGCCTGTTCAATGCACACAGCCACGTCAGGCCTGCAGGGAGACTGGGAAAATGCCTCACTCTGCCTTCAAATCTGCACCAAAATATGAGTAGATTTCTTTACCTTTGTACCTGCTATTTGCCTGTGCTTTTTAAGATTATTTCTTTGTGGTTTTTTTTTTCTACTCCTGCTTCTAAAAGAAGTGCAAGCCTTTCTGTGCTTGTCTGACATGCAGCATATTTTCAGGAGCGTGACACAGACAAGAACCATGGTTTTAGAATCATCTTACTGCAAATAAATTCAGGAAACCACCTCTGCAAGTGTTCCTCCGTTGTTCTTGGTGAAAGATCAATCCTGACCGGAGGTGAAGAGCTTTGATCTGAAGAGGGACAGACTGCACACATTCAGCTATTTCTGTCACATCTAGAGAGAATCAGTCCATCTGTAAGCATTTCTTGTGGCATTCCCACACTCATGCTTTTGGCCTTAGACAAAAATGAAAGATCAGGACTGTAAAATAGGAGAACCAAAAGGTACCTCTCTTGATTTTCTGTTGTACAACTTGTAGTGATCTGCTGCTGAAGAATTAGTAAAATGAAAGCTTAGGTGGCATAGTCTTCAACAGAGCTCAAATCTCTATGGCTTCTTTTAAATTTGGTAAGAGCATCTGTGTATTCAGCACTTCTGAAAATCAATCCACTGGTTTGGGATCTGAACCTAAATAATAAGTTGGTAGAAAGTTGAACAAACTCACACAGATGCATTTGACTAAGTGACATACAGTTGTGCGGGTTGGAGGGGGTAAAGGATTGGGAGGAAGTTATATTTAAGTCAGTCTTCACCTTCATCTGCCTTATTTGACTCGTTTTTCAACCTCCACAGTTTTTAGAGCATTTTCTCTTCCATACAGCAGTTTTACAGCAGATGCCGTGTGGTACCCAAGCATCAATTCCACATCAGGATTCAGGCCTCCAAGTGCAGGGCCTTCCATGAAGATGGCTAATGGTGGTATAAGTGGTCATAACTCTCCTGGTCTCAACAGTGTTTGCAAATAGTATAATTTTACCTACAATTCAAGAAGGATGCTTTAAAAATACCTTGCTTTGCAGTATTTTCTTGGTCTAGAAACTGCCTTTCTGCCTATGATTCTCATGTCACTTGTGTCCACAGCTGTGCATAGCTGGTTGGAAGCAGAGCTGAAGTGCATGTGAATCTCTGCAGCGTAAGCTCTATCTATGTTTGTGGGTGCTAACATTGTAATGAATTGGACTTTCAAGTGCTATAATGGCAAGGAAAGGCAGTGTACGGCAGTGTACACTGAACAATGCCCCCCACCTCTCCTTTTCCAACTTCACACAATCTGTAAATAAAGCAAATCTTCTGCTGATTTTTATATATTTTGGTCTTCTAGTCTGTTCTTCTCATTAAAGAAATACTGTCATGATAGGCTCTTCCTCTTCCGTTTTAGCTAGCATCATATTCTTGTTTTTCCAGGCAAACTGTCATGCATGTCACTCTGCAAGGAGATGCAGGAGGTAGAATTTTTGTAAAATAATCTTGAAACTTGAGCTATTGATCTCCAGTGAGAGCTGTCTGCTTATTCTTATTCTTGCCAAAGGCATCAGCTGAGGATTGTCAGTCCTCTTGAGTACTGAAAACGTGTGACTCTGAATGAAAGACAAAGTATGTAATATATCGAGAAAGGATATTGCTTTGGGTTTTGTTTTCTTTTTAATACTTGCAAATACAGTGATATTGTCTTACTCAGTAATACTTGTAATCTAGAGTTGCTTCCTGTCATTGGCAGCAGCCATTACTGAATATTTCAGAATAAGAGGCAGTTTCCCCCTCTATTTCATCCCCATCCTCCAAAACGGGTGTCTGCGGCATCCAATGTGCTGCCTGTTGGGCCCCATTCTTGCCTCTAGCAGAGGATTTGTTAAAGCCCCGAAGAATGGGATTTAATGACTCTTCCAGATTTTTTTTTTTGCTAGGCTTGTCTATGATCACTAATTGCCATCCAGACAGATGTTCAAGTCCTCTTTTAATTTCAGCTCACAGCTTCATCAGTTCTGCATGTCAACATCTGCAGAATGTCTAAAAGTACAGTGTCTTTCCTTTGTGTGTCTTGCCAGAAAGAGGAAGGATTTTTCTCTGCTCGCCTTTTACCTTAGAACTATGAAGAATCTTGCCTTTCATCAGTCCCTCTTCGTCTCTTCGAGAGGTCTCCTTGAATGACTCAGGTTCCCAAAGGACTTTCTCAGCTCTTAGCTGAAGAGGTGGGCATAGCAAATCCTTTTCTGAATTCTGGAGTTAACTAGCTAGTAACCAGACCCAGACGCTGAATAAAAATTCCTTCCCTCTCAGTTAATTAGGGTTCTTTGGGAAATTTTTCTTATGTCAGAAGACAGTTCATGAAGACCTCACTCTATAGAGTCAGCTGGAAAAAACAGAGTAGACCAGACTGGAATTTATAATTTTTAGACAGGAAAAAAATATGAAGGGAAACAGCTACCATTTGCTTTAGCTGTGCAATGTGAATAAAGTACGAAAGCTCCTTCATGCACCATAAAACACAAACCCCAGTTTTCCTTCATAAAATTCTTTACAAATCTTAAGCAGTGAATCAGGCAGGCAGAATTGTTTCTCACTGGTGTCAAGGACCAGACTTTTGCTTTTATTCTGAAATAGGATGAGCTTAAAGACAAATATGCTCTGGGGCTAAATTAGAGCCTTCCATGTATAAAAAAGCAACACTGCAAGTTACTGATGAAAAGAATGAAAAATTGATCTTTTTAATAAAAGGCTTCTGCCTGCTCACAGTAGGAAAGGGATCAAACTTGACTCAAATGGTGTGAATCCTCCCCGTGGGCAGAGCCATGCTGTGGTCCTGGTGAGTAAGGGACTTGACAAGAGAGGATGGTTCTTACTTTTACCTACAGAGGACGCAGAGGCTTGGCGTGGGGATGCTCATGTTGGATGCCGTCTGTCAAAGATTGAAAGCCCATTGGGATGTTTTGCTGTGCCTAAGGACAGGCTGGTCTAGCACAGCACTGCTGTGTCTGTGCCCATGAACATGCATGGTGCTATTCTTGCAGTTGCTTCCCCGTGCTGTCCTAATGCCTAATTGGAAGCTGAGCAGTTAGCTTAAGAAGCCTTGTCAGAGTTTCTTTTTGGAAATTGGTGCCTTTAGCGTTACATAGACAAGGGGAGTTTGGCTATCAGTTCCCAAGACTGTATATGTAATAGGAAATCAGCAGATACTTGCAGTTTAATAAAGCCCCTTGATGCCCTCATCTTCTGGATAATAACTTTAATTGACAGTTAATGTTGTCAGCTACATAAACAGGGGTTTTTATTATTTATGTTCCAGAGAAAGGTTACTCGTGATAGTAGAATTTTTAACCTTAGATCTTAAGAAGCTTTTTTAAAATCACAGTTTGAGACAAATAGGATGCTCTAGGGGTTTTTGCTGGCTACAGAGTCATGTAAATTAAACCACTCTAAATATACCTATTTGAAGAGTTCTTAACTTTGCTATTACTATTTTTAGAATGGTGATGAGCTCCAAGGCAGGAACTTGCCTTGTAAAAATAAAATCTCAGACACCTCAGTTATGTTGCTGCCCATCTCTTCAGAGATACCTGGGATCTTTGCAATGAGAGATGTTCCTGTATGCTGTTTCACTTACAGCAGCTGCTCACAGACAGTTACATCCAATGCCCATTGCTCTGGGGCCTGGCTGAGGATATATTGTCAGCAGGCTCTTGGGGTACAGCCGCAAGTGATGGTTTTTATGATGCTGCCGCTGCTTCTGCCCATACCTATTGCCCTGGACCATGGGGCTTGGTTGCTTAGAAACAGGTTTGTGAGATGACAGTGGTGCCTATCTCTTGGCTTTCAGCAAATAAAGAGTGTTAATTTGTAGGAGTTCATATTGTAGCTGACTTGCTCTGTGGTTTATTAAATCTAGCATGTTTAACTAGTGCGTTCTCTGAAAGATTTCATTTCACTGAGTTTTCTAGCCGTCTTAAAAGTAGCAGCAGGCATCAGCTGTGAGCTCTTGGAGCAGGGCAGAGTTTAATACCAAGTGTGACATTTGGAAGAGTGTCGAGGGGGGTGTGCTATGCCTCCTTATTGCATTTCAAAAGCACTTTACCATTTGCCAGGCTTTTTATTTTTCTTGAATTTCAAATTCCTAGGGGAGTTAGACAGAAAGGGAAGGGTTTATGCTTCCCCAGAATAACTGCTTACGTCTTATCCCACGCAAATTAAAGCCCCCCCAACTTTTCACACCACAAATGTGCAGCAGGTAGAAAAAAAAAGCAGGGAGCCTGACTCAATACTGGGCTATCCCCAGTGCTATTCCTCCATCACTGCCTCCCTTTTCTGCTCCATACCCGAAATTTCTCCAGCCTCTTCCTTCCCTTCTTGCTGCCTTTCGCCCACCCTCCCATGCTCACCTCCTCCAGGTCTCCTGACAGAGCAGCCAGCATTTGCACAGCTCCCGGCCAGCTCCTCAGCAATCAGACACAGCAACATGTGCCTCTCCTGTGGGCTGGTAGATGAAGAATATAGCTAGTTACATCATGTGTAAAGCAGAGTCTCACAGATCTTGTCTTGTGAGCTATAGCCCACTCCATATTATGGCATGAAAAGGCTGGTTTGTGTGTCATCAGGGAGACAGCAAAGTAGCAAGGCTTATTATATTCTTATTTTCACTTTCAGTTCACAATTTAAATACCCACAGGAAAAAATTTTCCCTGTTTACAACAGTCTTTTTGAATGATAATGTCATTGAAAATTCCATTTTGCCTTTGCTTTAAATGCTGGAAGGTTTCCCAAACAACGATGCAAGAAGAAAGCAGCTGTTTTCTGCAGGGCAGAGATGTGTGCAGAGAAATTGTAAACTCTACCATAGTTCTTCAATACTATACAAGAAAGGCTTTAGGATCTGTCATTTACTCAAAATGATAGGTGTTTGTACAGCACCTAGCAGAATGATACTTGATTTTTTGATACTTGTTTTTTTGGTGCTATTCCAATTTAAATATTAGTAATGGAAACATACAATGCAAATATATTCCACTTCATGTAAAGGGATGTAATCAGCAGTTCACACATGGGTTTTTTTACCATGACGATATGCACACTCCCACTGGAAATCAGCCAGGTGGAAGGACAATACAGATGGTTTTCTCTGCATTAGCTGTCTCAAGTGCTCAACACATGTAATTGTAAGGTGCATGGACATGTAGGGAGCTCTGCTGCGACATGGGACCTATTCTTGCCTCCTGTGCAGATAGACGCATCCCCCAAATGTCGTGGTTTGGCACAGATTTGCTGTCAGTTGGGAGCTCTGCTCAAGCCCAAGTAGTATCACCTCTGCTTGAGCTTTCCCATGCCATATGGACATGGCTGATGGAGAGGCAAGAAAGGATTTTCTAGGAGTGGTGAGGCGGCTGTAGCAACCCTCAGGGATGGCATCTGTGTGCACTTGTCTTATCACTTAATAGCAACCACAAAATTAGGGACCCTTTCTTATTTGTGGATGATTGCTTTCACCCCAGGTACATCCTGGGAGGTTGATGAGAAAAGAGAAATAATAAAATCTGTGGGAACTTCTGAATGGCCCTTTTTTAATGGGTACCATCAACCAAAACAACTGGTCATTTTTGTCCTTTTTGTATGACTCATCATTGCCCATGGATGTTGAGAATGTGTTGACTTTAACTGTAACAAGTCACAGTGGGGAGAAGACTCATGTGGGCAGAAAGAGCATGCTGAGGTATAGGTTGCAGTGTCCAGGGTAGATGGGGTGTCCAGGGCAAGAAGTGGCTGATTTTGTGACCGACAGAGGACAGTCTTCTGTCTTCCTCTCTGAGGAAAAGTTTGGGAGCACCAATTAACTGCGATGTGCCAAGAGGCAGGGTCTGTGGTCTCTTGCAGATCTTGAACTTGGCATAAAATCATGGTGGTGCCTCGAGCAAGGCAGTATTTTAAGCTCTGACATGGGAGCCAATAGCTGGAGTTGTGTCTCACATGTCTCGTGCTTCTGCTCTTCAGCTACTCTGAAAAAAAGCTGTGTTCAGTTATGCTCAGCCCCATCTACTCCCAGGGAGAGTAGGTAAAGTGTTGGTGACTGTTGGGATAGTCTCACCCAAGGAAAGAGTTTCTCTCTCATCTAGCTCTCTCCTTTCCTTTGTTTTTCCTTTCCACTGTTGTGTTGCTCAATTCTCTGGTAATCTTTGTTCAAGGACATTTGTTCAGACAAGCTGATCCTAATGGTCTCTTCAGGCCTTCACAGCTGGCAGGATGGCTGTAGCAGGAAGCAGGCACGTTTTCTCAGTACATGATCTCAGATTTGAGTACCTGAATAATGTCTATCACTCTGAGATACTCTGGATAATAGTCCTATCATTGACTTTACAACACAGGGATGTGCTCTAGCATCATCTAACTAACATCCAGTTGAACTTCAATCACTGCTGTGAACATAAAGCCAATTTGCATGTCTCCAGATTAATTTAGTTCTGTTCAAAAAAATGATTCACTATTCTCAGTCTCATCGTTTTCTTGGTCCTTGTTTAGAGTGGCACAATAGAGGCTCCCAGAGAAATTCAGCCCTTGCTCCAAGTTATCCACAGTATGTGATCAATCAAATGGCTGAAAGGCATCAAGGGCTTGAACCATTTAGAGATGGTGCTTGCTGCCCTTGTTGAATGTGCCTGCTCCAGTGGTGTCTTACACCGGAGAGCACTAGAGCAGCTCTGAGGTAGGTATGGGATTGGCATTCATTTTAGTGGGCTTGGACTCAAGCTCCATCTGTGCCAGGGATGAGTCATTCCTAAGCCCTAGGGCAAATGATTCCTGCCCTAAAACAAGCGATATAATTGCCATTTTCATAGAACTGCTGATGACAAACACTGTGGTTTAGCTCTCCCATGCTCACATCTAAAGTGTAAATCTCCCAGACCCTGATAATAGGATGCGCCTTTGTGGTCTGGGCAGGAGGGCAACCACATGTCTTATAAGCAGGGTCCCCGGAAGGCAGTGAGACAGTGTGGGAGAGGGCAGGAGGCTTGGACAAATCCAGTTAAAGATGTTGTAACTAGAGAATTAGCAGCTGCTGGCATCCAGCTAAGCCTCTGCAAGGGACAGAGACAGAGATCACAGCAACACCGGCTCTAATGAAGCACTAGCAGCTGCAGGGATTGCAGCCCGCCTGAACTGGGGGGGATTTCTTTCCCCAGAAAGCTAGCCAAACAGCTCTGCTGTGTGAGAGATGTCTTATTTTACACTCTGACTGTTTGTGCTTGAACACAGTTAGAGAGAGACTCAAACTGCTACATGAGCTGCTTTTGTAGACAAAGCAGGATTCGGTTGTGTGCTTCGGGCGGTAGGGTTATGTGCTTGTACCAGATGGACACTTTAAATTTTCATCAGTGGGTTTATAAACACAAAGAATATCCTTTTATCAGCCCCCGGTCTTTTACTAATAAGCTGCAAGTGCTAAACTTCAATTAGCATGGAGTGGAGGTGCAGACAAAATAATATGCATTCTTACTGGTGATTATCTATCGTGTGAGAATGAAATCAAGACATGAGTAATGACCTGTTTCAGTTTTGGGGGCTTTTTTTGGTTTTTGTTTTTTTCCCTTTAACACATGCTTGGTAGTATAAATGAGTGAAAATTGCTAAAAATAATTTGGGCCAGATTGGTGATGAAACTCCATTTCAGGCGAATGGAGTGCGAGTTTTCAGCCCCGCTCATCTTTGCGTTGACTTCTGTAGGTGTTGGGGCAAGCCAACAAAAGGGTGTGTGTGACAGCTGTGTTGTTAAGTTTGCCATGGAAGGGTAAAGAGTTTACAAAACTACATTTTTCCTGCTCATGAGAGCTAGCCAGAGAGGTCTAAGCCTTGAAGCAACGCTGCTATGTGTTACTAGGGAATTCCAGCTTTCTTGAGGGGTGCAGGTGCATGAAGAGGGAAAGGGATTCATTAGTTTAATGCTGCCTTTGCCTTTAGCAGCATGTTTGCTGGCTTACGTGGCGTGCTTGTGTGCTGTACGTATGCCCCAGCTGAGAAGCTCTTTCTGGACCCTGCAGGCATCCAGCTACTGGGTTTGTGCCCACTGGTTTATAAATCATTCAGGAAATTTGTGCATTACAATAGCAGTGTCGGCTCTTTAGAGGGTGTCGAGGAAGGACCTCTACCTTGACTGATAGCTTTTAGGGAGGAAAAGGGTTGAGTGTATTTACAAAGTTCAGTCCTAGCACATAGTTTGATAAGGTATTGGAAAATTGTCAGGAAAGCTCAGGAAAGGTGCAACTTCATGGGATATAGATTGGTTCCGGGAATTCTGCATCTAACTTTTCATGTCTTGCCTTAAGAAGGCTTTGCTGGAAAAATAATCCACTAAGAGGATAGGGCCTACTGTTAAAAAATAGAGATACATAAATTTTAATCAGTAACTGAAAGAAAACTGTTCTCCCAATAATATAATTGAGTACTTTCTGGCTAATCAAACCCCTAAATATACCCCTGAAATACTTACCAGTCACTTCTTCAGTGGATTGTGCTTCAGCAGAGGATGGCTGCCTTATGGGGCATACTGGCTTAGCATAGAATAGAATAGAATAGAATAGAATAGAATAGAATAGAATAGAATAGAATAGAATAGAATAGAATAGAATCATTTAAGTTGGAAAATACCTCTAAGATCATGGAGTCCAACCATAAACCTAACACTGCCAAGTCCACCACTAAACCATGTCCCTAAGCACCACATCTACCCATCTTTTAAATACCTCCAGGGATGGAGACTCAATCACTTCCCTGGGCAGCCTGTTCCAGTGCCTGACTACCCTTTTGGTGAAGAAATTTTTCCTAATATCCAACCTAAGATCGCGGGAGAAAGGTAGAACAGCATTGCAAAGGTCTCCCCTGACACCATGAAACCAAGAGGATTTTGCTCTTCCTGGATCACGTAGGGTTGAGATTTGTAGCTGGAGGCAGCTGCTGCTCTTTTACAAAATACGGCTGTGAGCTGCGTGTAAGAAGTAGCAAGACGACAACATGGCACAAGGGTTTGCAATTGCCACAGGAGCCTGAGTGCAAGTGCCATTTGATTGAATTATCAGAGATGCATGAGGCTTCAGTTCTAACTTAACATAGGCACCAAGGCGGAGAGATTATTGAGGCAAAATGGACCTGTTCTCTTTGATTAGCTCTGATTCACTACTCTGATGGCATATATTGATGTTAAAAGAAGGCCACTAAGCTTTTCTTTGTACTGCATTGGACATGACATGTTGCAAGAGCAGGAAAAGTTCTATTTAAAATTGCAGAGTTGGAGATGAAGTGAAATTGAAAAAGAAAGATCAAAGCTAAAAAGTAGGGGGAAGAAGAAAGAGGCAATGTACAGTATGGCTGCACAGACATCTTAATTTCCTTTTAATGAATCTCTGACCACTCAGGAAGGGGAGGGTAGCTCTTTGTGTACTGGGAGGGAAAGAACAGCCTTCTGCCACCACACTGAGATTTCCTTTGAACATGGTCTCTTACTGAAATGAAGGACTGCACTCTGCTTCATATTTCACAGAATTAGAAAAGAACAAGCTATTTTCTGACTCGCTGCATCCTGCTTACATAACTTGCAGATGACGGCTGTGCAACCTCTGGCTGAGTCCTGGAAAATTTTCTTGTTGGTGACTCAGGTGCTTGGCAAACAGGCTGGCATTGGCGGGCTTGGAGATGAGATTGCAGTTAGAGGCACTCCCTGGGTACCAGACCCCAATTCAAGGTCCCTTTGTGGAGGCTCTTCATACTAGAAGCTGTGTGTGGCTTGCTGATCATCCTGGTCACGTCATTGCCAAGAGTCTCTGTGCTGATGCTGTATTAATTATGTGCAAGTATAAAGCATCCCCCTTGATTGCATTGGAGCAGGAGAACCATAGCCTTGACTGTTATCCAGAGATGTGGGTCAGCAAGGAAGGAGGAGAAGAGCTTGGCAAGAATAAGTCCTTGGCCTTTACATAAATGTTACCTATAAAAATTCCTGCAGGATGTGGAGAGTGTTTAGTGCAGCTGGACTGCAAAAATCAGACTTCATGGGGAAGCACAAGGTCCCTTTTCGCAATCCCCATTCCCAAACCCTATGCAGTCACCATAACAGTGTTGGTTTTGAGGTTCTAGATCTGGCTGAAAGCTGAAGGACAGGACTGCACATTGTGCTGTAAAAATAAAATTGAGAACTATGAAAAGGGAGGAATTAGACCCGGGGACAAAGGGAGAAAAAGGAAACAGAGGCAGAACTGCTTCAGCTGCAGACTAGACTTTCCTGTGGGTTAGCTGTTGTCTCCAGCAACAGCAGATCCCAATTTCCACATCTTTGGAAGTATGACTGAGAGGAGCTAGGAAGTGTGTATTACCAGGTAGGTTCAATCACTGCAGTAGGGTGAGGCTGGGGCAGCTATGAGATCCCTAAATACAGCCGATCTTGTATGAATCTATGCAGCAAGCCCCTCTGGCAATCCAGCTGAGTTTAATGCAGTACTTAGCTCACTCCTGCACAGAGACTGTTTGCCAGACTGCAGTGAGGGGGGACAAAAAAAGATTTTGCCACAGGGATGACCTGGTGACTAATGAGTTTCATTGATCTTGTGCTTGCAGGAGAGAACAATCTACCCTCTGCAGTTCCTGCAAGCTTTTCTGCTGGAGGCTCTGAGGAAGCAAACGCGAGATGTTATCCAAAAGCAGGGCTGTGTGAGCCCACTGAACCTAACGATGCTGCTCTCTCGTGGATGTATGAACGTGACAGTGCGGAAGACACCAGTGTCAGGAAATCTCTTGATGGCTTCTACAAAATGTATTGCAAAAAACAGCCAGACAGAATGGATCCCACCTACGAAGCTGCATCACGATGTCTGTTGCAGAAGATTTCAGAGCTAGCAAACCGGGATGGAACAAAATACGCATCGCGTTGCCTGCAAGTGGCCCAGGTGGTCTTGAACAGAGATGGGTGTAAGATCTTTCCAAACCACCCCACTACTGCTTGTTTTTCAAAGCCAGCTGAGGGAGAAGTTGTCTTGGAAGACAGAAAGAAAACACCCGGACTCTCAGATGACGTCCTGCAATTCCTCTTGAAACAAACACGGACAGAACATAGCCCTGATGTGCCACATGAGAAGTGAGCAAGGTGCTGGTTTGTTTCTGTCATTGGAGCCCGGCTTTACTCCGAAAAGAGGTGACTTTCTTGGAAAGACACTGTTCCTCTTAGCGCCACCTTCAACACCACATATTCCATGGAGGGGTTCATCTGGAGCAGACCTTGCCACCTTGGCCTCTGCAAGGCAGCACCGCATAAGGACCATCTGGGGACCCCATGCTTGGGATGTGTTGACTGATCGGGATGGGTGATGGGTGATACAGCGTCTGTTGCTGGGACATCAAACACGATGATTTTTACATACCAGGCTTTTAAATTGACCTATGTCCCTACCCCAGCTAAACAGTGGCCCAGCCCAAATTCAGCCCCTGTGTAGGCGTGGTTGTCCAAGTGCTGTTGACTGTAACAGACTGATTGAACGAGCTTGGCATGGTATGCCCCAGACCTAGGAAGGAAACTTAAGATTTTGTTCTGTATCTGACTGATACTGTAACACCTATGCCTCCACGGGGGTGCCTGATAGCTGTGCATGTTTACCTACAGACATGTGATTCCACAGATCATGACTGCAACGCGGGTGAGCTTTTTCGACAGAAAAAGTGTGTGTGTGCATGAGAGAGAGAAGAAATACGGCTTCTGAGCAGTTTGGTTTTTTTTAACAGGAGGGATAAAAAAAGAGAAGGAAAAGCTTTAACGCCTTAGTGGTGTTTCTAACACTTCAAATACGCCAGCTGAGCAGAACGGGGATTTTTTTTTCCTGTGAGCTGGTTTAAGAGCAACCCGAAATACCTCCATGAGTAAGGGCTCTGCAGAGGTATCCATAGGGAAGATGCAGAGTTGGTGCCAGCTGCCCTGGTAGCTGACTGCTGTAAGATGCAGAGTAACTAGGAAAAGCAGAGCTCACATCTTGGCATGCCCAAGACTGTGGGTTGCTTGGTTAATTCTGTAGGGGCAATGCTGCTTTCTCCAGTTCTCTCCCTACCCATTAGTCCCTGCTGATTTCTGCTACCATGGGGTCTGAGCCCAGAACTTTCACAGAGAGGAAGCCAATGCTCATTGCTTGAGTACACTCTATTATCTTTGTTGGCACTGCACAAGACCTTGTGATTACTTTCCTGGTGTGTTGATGGATGAAGGAAAATGTTCTGTGAGGTGTTTGAACCATGGAGGTGGTTGCTTTCCAGTGGGGATCATCTGGCATTGGTTGGTTACAGCAAAGTTTTGCTTCTTTTAACAAGCTCTGCTGCTGTTTATACTCAGAACTTTCTTGCTCTGTTTTTAGTTGTCAAGATCATCACTGGCTGCTGTGGGAACTCGCCTAATGCATTGGTTGCCCAGCTTGAGTTGTCATGACTATCGTTTGCCCTATGACATTAAGAGGTGACCTGAAGGACTAATTGCCAGCAATTGGTTTTGGTCACTGCCAAAGTGCTGTGGGTCTGATGCATCAATATGAATTTGGCAGGCCTAATTCTCCTTTGCTTTGTGCTTGTGGAAACTGGGAGTGAATGTATGATGTAGTTTTTGCTTTGTTTCACAGCTTGCTTGGGAGGCTTGCAAGTCAAAGAAACCTTCTGGAAAGATTCTGAGCTTTGTCTTCTCCAAGCTTTTATTGTTAGATTTTCATTAAAATTTAGAATAAACCTCATTATTTTATGGCAGATTTTCATATTTTAGGTGCTTACAGAAGCAGAGCAGAGCTCAGCTGGATGAATTAGGCTCCAAAATCCCATTGATTTTTAATGATAATGAAACATGATAGAGTTTAGAATACCTGATGATTCCTACTGTGAAATGAACAGCTCCATTTCTGGAGAAACACTTAATTTTAGGAGGTGTTTCACTGGGATCTTATAGTGCAGTCACTTTTACTCAGTTAAAGAAGACTGCAGCACAGAGAATAACACTCATCACTCCTTTTCCCACTCACTGCTAATTAATTTTTTACAAACCTGTGCTAGAACCTGCTGTATATATTTCCAAGTCTGCTGAAAGCCAAACTGTTTGTATTACTCATTTCCTTGATATACATCTCCCCTCGATTTCTTCAAGACACGGGGAGATGAATGTATCCCTCCCCTTTGCCAGGTGTTCCAGGCAAGACTCACCAATTGCTTTGAACAGGCTGTTCTTGAAAGAAGCACAATCCTATTTGGCATTTTGTGGTGCTACATAGAAGAAATTGTAATAACAAATATTACGTCTGGTGAGCAGTAGCACAGGGAGCCTAACTTATGTCTGTTTGAATTTCTTAAGCTGATTTGCAGTTATAACTAAGATGTGTTGCTTCAAATTAACTAAGTTGGATTTTTTTTTCCTCCTGTTTTTGTGGGTTCTTTGCTTTTTTTATGTGTTGCTTTTGTGACTTTTCTCAGCCTACCAGAGGGGAATCTACCCATGTTCTGGATCCACTAAACTGCTCTTTCACAGACTGCTTCACCCCCTTCTTGCAATGGAGTCCTCAGAAAGGTGGAAGCAGCTTTCAAGGAGCAATCAGCTTAAAATGTGTACGGCGCCAGGATCCTGTGTCAGACCAGTCTTCAGCACTGCAGAGTGAGGTGGCTGTGTAACGATGCCAGTGCACCTTCCACCACTGCAAACCAGCCATGGTCCACCACTGCAAACCAGCCATGGGTGCCTTGTCTTCTGCTGCCAGTTGTAGAGGCACGAACTTGGCCAGAGCTGCTGCCCCCCACAAACAACAGTGTCTAGCCAGTGATGGGAGAGAGGAGAAGGACAGACCCCAGGAAGAGTGAGAGCACAGGGGGAGGAGGGATTTGGCAGGGGGAAAACTGCCCCAGGAGTGCAGGTGGGTGAGTAGGTGCCATGGATTGAGCTTCTGGGCAGCTGCTCTCCTGGATGTTGCCCGCCCATCCCTCACCCACTCACCCCGCAGACAAGGGTAAGGAGGCAGCCCTTCCCTGGGGCAGCAAGGCTGTCCCAACAGGGCAGAGCGCTCCCAGGCTCCTTCCCCTGCCAGTTTAAATGCAGCTTGACAGCGCTTCTGTCCTGTTTCCCTGCCCACCGTCACCTCTCCGCTAGTCTCCAGTTCCTTTCTGTCTTTCATGATGGTGCTAATGAGATCCCCGGAGGAGTTTTCCCTTTAAAATAAACAGATCTCTCTGAGACCAAAGAGCCTGATGTCAGTCAGCAACAGAGCAATGAACCCCCATACAACCACTTAAGGTCTCTCTCTTGGAGGCCTCCTGGCTCAGTGGCTCCTTTGCTGCTTTACTCCCTCTGCCAGGAAGACGTGTGCCTTTGTGCATGTTTTCCACCCACTGGTTTGTCCAGTGAAGGGGTGGTTTGCTGTGGTGATGTTGCTCACTGGCTGGGGAAGCCATTCATTCTCCAGTGTGGATGTGTTCAAGGCAGCACAGAGAGCAAGAGGAAGGGATATACAGAAGGTGACAGCACATTAGCAAAGCAGAAAGAAGAAAGGACAGTTGGGGTCAACATCGAGGTTCCCAGGTAATGTGGTTACTCCAGTACAGCCACACCACTTGCATGAGTTTTAGCATTTGATCTTCAGCATTTCAGTTTGGAGATAGCTCTTACTCTGCCAGCCCAGCTGATGAGACCTCTTATCTGTTCCCTTTCCGTGCTGGCCAGATCCCAGCATGGGTGTTTGTGTTTCATGTAAGTCAGATTCCCTGCTGCAGTTTCACATGGGGCTGCTATTCCTGCCTCGCTGCCCCTGGCAGATTGGCAAGGCTGCTGTGCTCTGCAGGTGTTTCCAGGAAAGGCAATGGAAATTTGGCTGCTGACTTTAACCAGAGCAGGAAGAGGCCCTGCTGGCCCAGCTGGCTGCAAATTATGGCCAAGATCTTTGGACTTGGTGCAATCTCTCTTTGCAAATAGATTTATACTGGGACTGTCTGAGTTTAGGTTGCTGTCCTTGAATCATTGTGAAACTGATACATCTGGCTTCTTGGTGGTTCTGCTTGATGTGTTTGCTTGTTTTTATGGCAGGGGTGTTGTACACATGCTGGAGGGCACACAGAATATTGGAGGAGACCCTCAACTGCTCCCCCAGCTGCTCAAGTTAATGGTGCTAGGGGAAAAAAAGGAGTGGAGATGAGGATCCAGCATCATTTCTGTAGTAGTAAATATATCTGCAGGTGCTGCCCTGTCAGAATCCAGAGAAAAACATCCTGTGGGCAAAAATTATGGAGAAAGGTGATACCAGCTGCTTCAGCAATAGAGCTGGAAAAAACAAATGTGCTTTTGAGTGTGCTATCAATAATTACAGTAACAGTACCAGCCTCTCCCTGCCAGCTCACATTGCTTAACCACCACAGATCTGTCACAACTACAAGGGCATTAATACTGACGGATGTAGGGAGCTATTGCTAGGGATGTACAGGGAGGAAGAAAGGTCTTCAGTGTGAATCAGATGTTGTTGCTTATAATTTTTCACCAGCATTTATGCTGTTCCACACAATTCAATATGAGCTGCTGTGCAAAACCTTTTAACTGACATTTTAAGGGAAATAACCTCCCAGAAAGAGAGAGCTAGAAATGTCAGAGGACTGCATCTGAATTCCTTCAGTTGCTGTATTAGGTTTGGTTATGAATTGGTCTGTGCTTTGGGTTAGCTCTAAAACCACCTGGTCCCCTAGTCAGATTTGATAGGATGAGAGGAAATGGCCTCAAGTTGTGCCAGGGCAGTTTTAGGTTGGATATTGGGAAAAATTTTATCACTGAAAGGGTAGTCAGGCACTGGAACAGGCTGCGCAAGGAAGTGGTTGAGTCCCCATCCCTGGAGGTATTTAAAAGACGGGTAGATGTGGTGCTTAGGGACATGGTTTAGTGACGGACTTGGCAGTGCTAGGTTAACGGTTGGACTCAATGATCTTAAAGGTCTTTTCCAACCTAAACGATTCTATGATTCTATGATTTTTAAAAAAAAAGGAAAAAAAAGAAGCCAAACCCATAAAATTTCCACAAAGAAAGCTTGGAGCAAAATATGAAGGTCCTGTTCTTTAGGAGAGTCCTGCTGCTGATGATGTTTGAGAGATACCTGCTGGGTTTTGATGGAAGAGAAAGGAAGTCCTAATGGACTCTAGTCTGACCCTAGATCAGCCCCAGAGCCAGACGTGGCCTTCCCCACTCATAACAAATGTGAGGTATCTGCCTGGAAACCCCTGTTTGGGGCTGTGAGAAGAAAGGATGCACACAGGGTGCTCCTCCTGGGGCCTGGAAAAACCTGAGCTGCTGTCTTTTATCCGCTTTTTGAATGAGATTTAGAAAACGTTCAAGGGAATAGCTGTTCATTTGTTACTAAGGGTTTTAAATGATGGCAAAATGAGGGAATCTTAGTTTGGAAGGTGCGTCTCCATGCAGGAGGTTAATCTGGGGTCCCGCTCTGGGGGGATTGTGTTGCTTCTCTACACACTGGGGGCCAAAAGGGAGGCGAGGCACCTCTAGAGAGGTCATTCTTCTGCTTCAGCTCCTCTGGGCTCTTGGAGCTGCACAGACACCGCTTTTAACATCCCAGGTTTTGTATTAGAAATTTCTGATGCAGCAAGAAAAGGGATAAGAGGACTCATTACTCTTCAACGCTTTAGGAAATGAGATGCAAGTAATGACAAAACAGAGAATAGGTGGCTGCTGAAAGAGCATGAAGGTAGATACCGGCAGAGGAGAGCATGAAACTGTTCGATTTTAAAGAGCTATGTAGGCAGAACAGACTGGATGCAGCTGAAAAATTTGGATCATGACTCACATCTACAAATCTTGGCTGGCATCTTGCAGAGGATATGGTAAGCTCTGTCCTACTGAAACACACAGTCTTTTGAAAAGTTTGCGCCCCTCACGGTCAGGAGTGCCTGTAGTTCTTCTGTGCACTGCTCGCTTCCAGGTACAATATTCAGCTCATGCCAATAAGCCTGCCAAAAATAGATGTGTGTCTCACACTGAGATAGAAGGAAGGGCAGAGACAGCTCCTTGGAATAAACATCTCTGGAGCAGGTGATAAATTTGATGCAGGTCTTGTCTAGAGGACAAGTCTTAACTGTATTTGGTTTCTTTGGAGTATGAGTCTGATTCCTGTGTCCACGCTGATTTGCACGGTAGGTGATTGAGGCAAAGTTTTGAGAAAGGGTAAATTACCTACAAGGAAAATGGATAGGGGATGACACTCAGTTCAGCCCTTGTTTAGGTGGGTGATAATCTGGCATCCTGCGATATGGTTTGGAGATAGTTGGCCAAAGTGATGCTCTTTGTATGGTTGGAAGTGCTACTGCAAAACACTTCTAGGTTCACTGCCTTTACAGACAGAACCCCCACACTTGTTGCAAAATGAAGGAGAGGAAACTTGTGGCCTTTGTGCATAAAACCAGAAATCATGTGCTTGGGGCACCTTCCTAGAAAACAAATGAAAGTTCATGAAGCTTGAAATTCCCTCCTGGGATGGGAGGGAATCTATATGTAGGATATTTGAGTTCAGCTGGTTGTAGCAGTTACATATAGAAAGGCCTTGCACTGTGGCTATTTTTCACCTCTTTGGAAGTCAAAGACATGAACCAACCCATGCTCTTACTCCAAAGGCCCAATGCTTTTGAAGTGACCTAACTGTCCCTGTGCCCTATCCCTACATATGGAAAAGGATGAACACGCCCATGCAAATGTTCCTGCCCTTAGGCATGTCTGATCCCAATGCTCATGTCCCAGTTTTGCTGCTGCCGTGACCCCTGATACACTGCTGAGTTTACACTATCTGGATATCTGTTACTATGCGAAATATCTGCCGTCTCCTGTCATGTTGCTATTCCGTAAATTTCAAGCATTTCAAGGATTTTCAGCCCTGTTGCCTTTTGGGTGGGTTTTTTTTTTTTGCCTTCTGTGACTGGAAGAAGCCACAGAAGCACAGTCAGAGGCTCATTAGTTTTGATCTAACTCTGCTTAGCTGCCCTCGGAAGGATTGAAATAGTTGCCTAGAAGTATGGCCATCCGTGGGTGGATAGATGATGGCTTCTTCCAGGTAAAGAACATTTTTTTCTGGGTGTTTAAGTACCAAGAGTGGTACAAGGCCCTCACAGAAATGTCCCCATGTTCTGTAGATTTCTTCCCAGCCTGTGCAATAACCTCTGAGAAATTGTGTTTCCTTTTGAGGGGCTGAAGTGCTTTCCTATCTGCCTGGCTTGCACTTAGCTTTGTTGCTTCTGTGGTTTCAGCACTCGGCAAAGCACAAATCATCTTCTTCTCAGAGGCCCTTTGCTGTTGGTTTCTCTCCATTCGCTTTGTTTGCTTCTGTGACCCATCCCATCATTTTATTTTTTCTCCACTGCATTATTTAAGGCAGGAAATAACCTGTTTCCCTGGAGGCGAGGAACCAGGCGATGCTGGACCACTTTGTACCTGAACATGCTCCACCACCGTGAGCTCAGTAGACAGCTGGGCTGCTTTGGTTCAGCTGTCAAAAGCAGACCTAGCTGTAACCACTGAACATTTAGCCACTGGGCAAAAAAACACACCTGAAGTTATAGTCTCCTTGAAACTCTCCTGCCAGTTGTTGCCTGTGCTGTCTGCACGCTTTGGGCAGGATGGCTTGCAAGTGGCACCTTTGCACAGTGGGAAACATCCCTCCCTTGCTCTAGGCCAAGCACGACTTGCTGCTCAGCAGGGCCGGCTGTGTGACCCCAGGGCAGAGCTGCCCAGCAGAATGATCCCAGGTCCTCTCAGCGCCCTCCTGCCCTTTGCTTCCTGCCCTCTTCAAGAGCTGTAGGAGAGAATTTTCCCAGCTTTCCCTAAATCATACTGCTGCGGCTCTGGCAATTTGCACAGAAGGGAGAACAGGGACTCTTGATTCTTGTTACGAAAGTTGCACGTGTGCAAGTCACATTTGTTTCCTCCCTTGTTGCAATGACCCTGCCTGAAGCAGCAAAGGTGTCCCCTCCACAGCCCGTGTTCCCTCCACCCACCTCCCCTCCGTCTCCTGGCGTGAGCCACTGCAGCTGTGTGCCTTGTGCCTTCCCAGGGCTATTCCCAGGAAGCTGTGCCTGAGCCTTGGGCTTCCCATGAGCCCGCTGTCACCTCTGTTCATCCCCCTGTACGCTCTGGTAGTATGTGGAGGTTGCTTTTGCAAAGGCATTTGGTGCCTTCCACTGCAGAAAAATTCCAAGGGTTTGTTTCCTTCTGCTTGTTCAAGAAAGTGTCCTGGCTCACAGCAGAGGAGCAGCGCTCTGAGCCTGGGTTAGGACAACACCTAAAACCCACAACACCCTTCAGGGCTGGGGGTATACAAGATCCCACAAGATCTTCAAGTGAAATGTGTAAGTGAAGTAAAAGATGGGGAATAACATCAGCCCCGTAGGGTATGACAAGCAAGGCCAAAATGGATCCGTCATTGCCAAATAGGAGGAACACAAGACATGGTGAGGACTTGACAGCCAGTGCCCGAGGGGTTTCCCTGCTGCATGGCCCAGATCCAGAGCCCACCCGAGGTCTGTTTGAGATGTGTCCACTTCGGCTTGGGTATTTTCCAGCTGAGCTGGACCAGCGTCCCTCAGTGTCTCAGAGGGGTGACTCACACTGCTGCAGGCACAAAGCCCCCTGCCCATGTGCACCAGCCGCCTGGGTTGCCTTGGGGCTCATCTTTGGATTAAGTCTGGCAGGCAGTGAGCACTGCCTCTCTATTCCCAGAATGAACCTTATATAAATGCCTGATCCAAACTATTTTGTCATCCTTGACAAATCCTCCTGCTACTAAGTCATTCCCCGCTTTCCTTGGCTTGGAGCTCCTCCAGGATGTTTGGTATCTATGCCTACTCCAGCAGAATCTTTATTTTCCCTCCCACGCAGCTGCTAGTGGGAGGCACTGATTCATGCCAACGACCTGCCTGATCCTGGAGCCGAAAGGCAGCCAGGGAGAAAGCTGAGCTCCTGCAGCAGGCAGGTGCCGGAGCAGATCCTCAACAGGCATCAATGAAGTAGGTCCCAGCCTGTGAACGGAGCTGGGACCATTTACACCAGCAGAGGATCTTTCTCCATGAGTTTGAGGTGTTTTGGTATGTGTGGGTATATCAGGACATATAGTTGCTAACATCGGTGTATACTGCTATACTGCTATACTGCTAACAGGCAGTATACATCCTATATAAATGTGTCTATTTCATTATTGAGTGTAGGTGATTTTGTGTGGGGCATGTGTTTTCCCACAACACAAAAGTTCATTTTAAAAATACCCTGTTCTGTGGGCTTTCCCTAATGACTATTTTTCCCCACACATCTATTAGCCAACCACATATGCCAGCATTTCTTCCTTAAAACTAAAAACTGGCACATAGCACACAGAGCATGAAATAATAAGATGTGATTAAGCTGGAGCTAACCAAAGCCAGAAAACTCATGGCTGAAAGGTCAGACCTTTATTTAAATTGCCTTTGCAATGGCCTATTTATTTGCAGGCACTGTGAATTAAGAGGGAAAGTCTTGTAATGAAAGAACATCTGGCATGGAAAATCTCACCTCAGTTCGAGCTGAACAAAGTTTCACTCGCACTAGAAGGCAGATTGTTGTAACGGGAAATGTCAGTCAACCTCAGGGCAGGTAACACTATCCAGCGTTATCTGTAATGACTGCATTTCTGGGTAATATGCAGTACATGGGCCAGGAATGCTGCTAAATTGGTACTAAAATCAGCACCTCCTGCCAGGGAAACAGGATTATTCTGTGATTAAAGATACTGAGGTGGGGATAGGGGAGATCGATGCTATGCCCTGCAATGCATTTTCAGTGTAACCTTCACAAATTGGTTTGTTCTGCGTTCCCAGCAGCTTGTTCTGGGTATCTGAGAGCTTCAAAGAAGGAGTGAGAGGACAGGGCATTTGCACCCACATCTTTGCCTAACAGCAACTCCCCTAAAAAGGCTGCAGTTAGAGGTTGAAATATTATGGGTTTGTGTCTGTGATCCAAGCCCCCTTGTTTAAGAGGCGACTCAGCATCTGCTCTGTGAGGCCGGCATGTTTTTGCATCCTTGTCCCCTCATCCTCCCTGGGTCTGGGGGGTCCCTGAGGGAGCGTCACTGCTCTGGGCGTGGGCTGGCACCCAAGAGAGTCAGGACACAGCTGAAGGTGGCCACGGAATAACTGTCTATATATTCCCAAAGCACAGTAGCCTGTGGGCTGGGGCGGTCCCAGGCTGTCCTCAGGGCTGCTCAGCCTGCGTGGGACAGTCATCCATACATGCTGGCTGGGCAGCATCGGGTGCTCCTAACCTTGAATGAAAGTGTCCTATTAACTTTGTTCCCAGTGTAAGTTTGCCACACTTGACCCATTTGAGCTGAAATATCCTCCCTGAGGTGGTCACCCAACATGGGTCTGCATGGAGGAGGAGGCATGTGGGAACTCTCTTCCCAACGCCAGGGCATGATACTTTGCAGGCTCAGTATGCCTTGTGTGAGAGCTGGCAAAGTCACCCACTATGGTTTGCTCTTCCCCATGTCCAGGGTAGCAGAGGTCTCTTTCACGGTCACTTTTTCTGCTTTTCCCGCTGCATCACCTCTCCACACCCAGGGTTATAACTGGATGCTGGGCCTTTTGTAAGGGCTTGCACCAGCACATGTCTTGTTTTCTTCCCAAAGTGTTTAAAATGCTTTCTGCTCAGCCTTTCAAACGTCACGTGGAGTGGCTGGACTGAGTCACCCCTGAGCGCCTCCTGTCTGAGCGTGGCCAGCACTAGCTGCTAGCAGAAAGAATGAGGAAACCCTGGGGCATTGCTTAAGGCTAAGATATGGGGCGAAGCCCAAGGGAGTAGGCATGGTCACTGACTGGAAATCCAGACAGATTGTGCCAAGGAGTATGTCCTTTAGTTGCTTTTTCAAGAGACAGGTCTGAGGACCAGGTAGTGCCCAACACAAATGGCAGCAAAGGTGCTAAGGGCCCGTGGGAGAGCTGGCACCGCCCCCTTCCCATGAGGCCTGGGCTTCCAGCTGGTCAAAGCCACCTTTGCAAGGTCTGGAGAGGGAAGTGGTGGCAGGTTCCCACATTAGTACCCCTGAATAACAGGTCATGGCTCTTGGCATCTGCTGGTTTCCACCTTGTGAGGGCATTTAATCTTGAAAAGGCTTTTTTCTGTGTTCCCTGGCAGGCTGTATGCTGGCTCTATATCCCTGGCTGGGGGCCTGCAGCACATTGCAAGGGTTTTTGGCTGGAAAGCTGCAGAGGCAGACGTGTGATGGGATTTTGAATGTCAGCAAAGATGCCCATTGCTCTCTGCCTGGTCCTGCCTGTAGGCTGCCAGGTGCCAGCTGCAGTGAACCTCCGCTGCTTGCAGTAAGAGCTGCTCCTTGAAAATTGGTGCTTCTCCAGGGAGTGCAACAGGAACCCAATATCTGCTCTCTGACAGCCACAAAGTCATAAACCTCTTGTCGAGACCAGCTAGATGGATGGGATCGTGAATGAGTGCCAGGCAATGTGGAGGTGAGTTTCTGCCAGACCGTGCTCTTCTCTCTGACTAGGGAGAGATCTTTGGAGAAGGGACAGAGCGGTGGCCCTGGCGTGGGGCCATGGGGTCCATGTGTATCATCTGTGCTTGGAGCTTTGGTATGCCAGTGCTGCCTGTTTGTACAGAGGTGGCAAAGCCAGAAGGTTTGTGGTCATCCGTGTTTGAAGAGAAGGACCTAAATTAATGTTACTGGGAGATGGATAGGGAAGAGAGACCCAAATTAATGCCTCCCTGAGGGAAAGACAATTAAGTAAGTCAGCTCATGTCCATCCTGCCAGCCGGTTGCTCAGCACTTGTCCTGTCAGCCAGTCAGTACTTGCACAGCTCCAGACTGCACCATGCCCAACTAAAACGGTTGGGACAAGAGGGAGGGAGGTGGGGACAGGGCACTGGAGCAGGTGGATGGCCAGGCTGGGATGCAGGAGCAAGCTGGGATCCCTGGGGAGAAAGGGTACACATTCAAAGTCATTGAATTCATGTGTCATTAATTCTACCTCTTGCAGAATAGCTCTTCTACTCTGAAAAGATTCTGATTATCCTTGAGAGGTGCTTTCTTGGTTATTTCAGGGTTGGAGGGAAGGTTTAGATTGCGTTTGAAAGCCTTCACTTTTGGGGAGCCAAACTCTGGACACTTCTCCTGCAAGGAGAAGCAGTTACTGCCGCTTGGCTTGCAGAGCCGCTATCTGTTGGGTTTTTTTCCACTGATTGTTCTCACTCCCAGCTGCTCATTCCTACTGACTTTACGTATTATGGTGGTTGCTTTTCCAGAGGCTGGGGGGATTGCTCTCCCAGCTGGCATGCTGCAGTGGCAGGGAGCGTGTTTTGCCTGTTTTGAGGGTGTTTTCATCAGGTCAGCACTGAAATGCGGTTCCTCTGGTTCCTCTGCCTCGCTGTCAGGGTGAACTGTCTGAGGTCCTTGGAGTTGTAACGAGGGAGATGAGACTAGAAAAAAATCAGGAGCAGGAGGATGGTGGTGTCCAGCGAACAGGGTGGTTGTGTGTGAGGAAGGCAACATCCCTGACAGGCCCTACCTTGTCCGTATGGCATTTTGCAGAGGAATTATAACTATCATTTGCCTCTGGAAAATTTTCCCTACATCACAAATATAGGTAGTTATCGTCTTACCCAGGAGGGAATGCCTGAAAACACACACGTCTACAGCACAGCCTAAAGTGACAGTCCAGGGATGTGCTCTCTGGTCCTGGCTCTCAGCTGGTATCATTCGAATGTAGTCTCTGAAGTCGATGGAATGAGGCAAATTTACACTGATGGAGTATCTGCCAGGTATTTTCAGTTCCCAAGGCTGCCTTTAAACTTAAGCCTCTTAAGCCTTTTTTATAAGCACCACAGTGTTTGACACGGAGAGCCTAAAAGTCTTAAAATCAGGGTGTGCAAAAGAAAAAAAAGGATTTTCTAGTGGGAAGAGATCTTAGCAAAAACTCCTCTTGCATTTTGCAGGTTTTGCTCTCTCTTTCATAGGGTCTTTTTGCAGCTAGGTTTCTGTTTTTAGTGCCAGTGGCAATTAAAAAGAGGTGATTGAAAATTTCTTTGGCAATTCCTTTCGCCGTGTGCATACTGGTGTCATGAAACAGATCTCTCAGCACTGTCTTTTCAGTCTGGAATTATGTGCAAGGGCATAGTGGGATTTTTTTTTTTTTTCAGTACATACATTGTTCAGCAATAAAAAGTTTCCTTTGAAATCGTTACGGTCTGTTGCAAAAATCTATATATTTTTATCTTACAAAATTGAAATTTGCCTCTGAAATTTCCATGACAGTATCAACAACAGAACAATATTGTTCTTACCAAACAGAACCCTTGCTGAGAGTCAAAGTGCTATAAATATTTAAAGAAACGAATTACTAAGTAAGCCAGACTAGTGCTCCAGTCTGTAAATATGAAATGGAACATACACAGTTGACAAAATGCAGGCAGAAACATTGAATGGGGCTGTTTCATTGCCTAAATGAAATTATTTGCAGTGCAAAGGCAACTGTAAAAGCAATTTTTGCTTAATGACAAGCAGCACTCAAAATACAAGGCCTTAAGTCAGCAATTTGCTTGCTGAAAGAAATTTCCATCCTGTTTTACCGTCTACTGCACAAGCCCCAAACTTCTTCACCAGTGAGGTTACCAGTGTGGTTAATTACGTACTTTAAAAAAAATGTTGGGGGGGTCGGGCAGGGGTTGTTTTGTGGGTGTTTTGGGGGAGGTGGTGGATCTAGGTGTGCAGCTCCACTGTGCCCAGACCGGAGGGTGAGATGGGCCACAGCTCTCAGGCTGCTCTCTGGGCATCAGCTGCCTGGCAGCTCTGGTCCTGCAGCGGTGCCAAGCATCCGAAAGTTGGGCTGGGCAAGACACACTGGCAGCTTTCAGGGGTGCTATTGCTCTTTGTTCAGGACTCATCTCTGGTGAGGAAGGTGTTGGGGTGCTGTTACCCCACCCCGTTGCAGAGGAGGAGGCATCTGGGGCTGTGGAGGTTGCTCCTGTTGTCAGCAAGGCAATTTCATTACAGCTGAGGCTAGGAGAGGATTTAGTCATAGCTGAATTCATAAAGCCATGAGTAATCATGTAAGGGCTCCCGTGGATCCAACGCTGCATTTTCGCTTGATGATCGGTTCATCTGGAGTGGCAGGTTTTGACTGGGACTCCAGCACATCGTTTTATGACAGCAAATCAGGAATTTATACCCAGGTGAGAAGTGGCAGCATGGGTAACACAAAGAGACTTGTGACTAAAAATCCCGGCAGCGCAATGGTGTTTGTTAGGCAAATTCCTACTTTCTCTTGTAGGAGGGCAGGAAACGTGCATGTTGTTTCACATCAATGTCATCTTTCCCATGGATGCCATACCAGTGTAACTGCAAGAGCTAAGTTGCATTTACTGCCTGGAGCAAGCAAGGTTGGCAAGTTGCTGTCAGGGAAGGACCTAGGAAGTGGCACTGCTTTTTAGTGGTAATCATGCTCACAGTACAGTATGGAAAAACTGTCCTTCATTCTATAGGCCCCAAAGTCTGCTTTTTATTTGTGTATTTATTTTTGTATTGCAGCATAATCTAGTTTTCTCCCATCTGAGCTGACAAACACTGAGGGAGGAATGACTGGGGCAGGGAGGTAGGTGTGTGTGAGCGTATGTGAAGATGTTCATGTGGAAAACCTGGGATGTCAGGGAAGTGGTTGTGTTTAGACTCGGTCTTCCCTCTCTCACTTACCTGTGTTTTGGGTTTGGCTGTTTTTTTGGGTTTGGTTTGGTTTGGTTTTTTTTGCATTCTGGTGGTACCTTTAGAGCTTCTGTAGCCTGTGAGTGTATACAGAGGCCCTGAAGATTTATATCAGCTGGCATAGGGCTTTTTCCAGAAGACCATAGCAGAGTCTGTGCATATATTTTTAATATCCCTTAACAATTATTACATGTCTTATGGGCATATTTTAAAACTCTTTTCAGTTTGGCCACGTAACATTTGACCTTATTTCTGTGATATAGATATATCACTGAAGAGCTGGAGCTAGAAGGATCCTGCATGGAAGGTCAGAGGGTTACAAGTGAGGAAAATCATCTTTTTTTAAAGAAGACTGAGAAAGACAATTTGAGAAGAGTCCACCTGAACTTTTAACATTCTCTTGGTTCTGAAGCTGAAATGTCCTGCAGATTCCTTAGATTTTCTTTGAAGTTGAGACTAAAGACTAGCAGTCAGTTCCTAGCAGTTGTTTCTGTACTGCCTAAGAGCACGTGGCATGAACAAACCTCCACTGTGTGAGGTACTGTATAAATATAGAAAGGAAAAAAAGATAGTTGCCCACGCTACAGAAATTACACACCTGTACCACACAGGGTCTCTTCACAGCTCCTCTGTCTCTCAACTGGATCTCAGTTTGCTGGGCAGTTCATTGATAAGCTAAGGCCACAGGCAGTGACAGGTGTGTTTAACTTTCAGGGGAAAAATGACCCAAAATATTTCAGTGGAGGAAAAAGATGTGCATCTTAGATTTAAATTGGAAGCTGGTTATTGTGTAAATACAGAATTAGGTGGTTTTACATCTCAGTACATTCAGGTGATTTGCATCCTGTAGATTCAGTTCTCCTATGAGCGTGCATTTTTTTATTACTAATTGATTTTGGATGAGAGGGAGGCTAAGCCGAAATATGCAGACTGACCACCCATTACAAGTAACAAACTGTACCAGCCCAATCCACCCAAGCACAGGCTGCTGCAGAGTGTGCTTAGAAGCATTTTGCCTTATCTAACAGCGGTATCATTTCATCTCACATGGATTTAGCTCAAGCAGACACTGTTCCTGATACCTCTGTCCCTGTCGTTTGTCAGATCCTCCCATAGCTCATCAAGCAAGCTCCGTTCATCAGCATCACTGCAGGTGCCTGGTGCAGGATAAATAGTCTTTGCTCAATAAGAAGGAGGAGGTCTGAGCATGGTTCTGGCTGCCACCTCTCACAGAGGCTTTGGCTGGAGGCATGCAAAGATTTTGGGGTGTATACAGGCATATGCACCCCTGAAGTGTTGTCCTTGCTGCTTTGCCAGGCCCCTTGTCTGGATGCAGCACAGACGAGATCCAGCTGAGCACTGGCCTGTTCCCTCTCCAGTGGATGTGTCTGATGGATTTTCACTCCTCTGAAGTCCATTACCATACATGAACAGAGAGATGAGCCGGGCACCTGATCCTGCCTCACTGTAGAGCTACTAAGATGATAATTGAATTCCTGTGGCATGGTTCAACTACATGTTGCACCAGCTGTAAGCCACTGTAATAGTTGGTATTAGTGAGCTATGGGTAAATATATATACGGTAATGTATAATGAAAGCAAAGCCTATGCATCTGTGCAACCGCACCAGCCATTATGTTGCAACGGGCATTGCATATGCATGGACCTCTGAAAGGATTTTTGCTGCCATTAGTGAAGCTGCATAGATGGTGTCGCTGGATAGATGGTGATGGCTTTTCAGATTTGATTGATGTTTTTCTCCAGATCCATCCCCTTAGCACCTTCTGAATGAAAGAGATGAGTTTGTTCATGAAATGGGCTGCAGGATTTTCATTCTATGAAAACTAATTGGCATCCAAGAATGAAGATAATCCCACTAGCACATCTGATTAGAGGAGAGCAATCCTCATATTCCCCGAGCAGTCTCCTCTGAATTTAGGAGCTCAGACACAGAAACTCGCTTGTCTGCTAACTTCTAGCATGAGCCAAATGTGTATTTTTTAAAAAGCTTTTGTATTTGAGAGAATCCAGCAGGATAAATACTGTTTATTCATAAAGTGGTAGATTGTCACAACATTATGAGGCATGTATATCACTGCAATCGAAATTCTGACACATCTGAGAAGGGAGGTTGGTGTGTGCCACTCACAACCGATCGAGTGAAACATGCCACCGCCTGCTGTAATCCTCACTTAATGCAGTCACATCTCTTTCCTAATGTGAGGGGAAGCTCGTGCCAGCTAATACCTGGCTGTAAAAGTCCATGTGAAGCGACATTGTTTTGGAAATATAGGCTGACTTAATTAACTGCAGGCAAGGTGCTTGGATTCTCTTTGTCTGGTTTTCCAGTGCTGGCAGAAAAGTCTGTGGGATCATGTTTTGAAATCCTACCCTTAGGTGCTGAAGATGGAATTAGATGTACTCCATCCAGTTCTCTCCCTGCTTCTGTCACGGACCTCTTGGGTGACCTCCTGCAAAACTTGCAAATCTTTGTAACCTCAATTCTGATCAAATCTGAAGGCATTAACATGTGCTCCCAGTAGACCCTGATATAACTGATGGCAAAGCATGCCCCAGCAGTACTTTAACATCTTCTTTTATCAATGGCAAATACAAGACTTCTTGATTCTTTGGGATCAGCCCACACAGTGCTGAGGTGAGGGAGCATTTCAGGGAAATCCTACAAGTAAAATATAAATAAACCAACCAGCACAGAGAAAACAGCCATGAAGCCCTAGTGATTGCTGCTGTGGTGCAAGGGATGGATTAGAAGCCACATGAGGCAGGGGTGCGGGACTGCTTAATCTCAGCTGTCTCTTCTGCAGCAAAGAAGGCTTCCGCAGTAGTGGTTCTACCGACTATCAACAGGACTTGTGCGATACAGTTATTTAGTACAAATACCTCATAGATACTAAAATAGCTGCCTATTTTTATTCAGCATCTTTGTATCACTTGCCCCTTTTGACTGTCAAGTCCAAGATAAGTATAGCCAAGCAAATGCTGGAGTAGAGCAGTTACACAAGGATAACCAGAGAGTGCTATTTATACGCCTGGGGAAGCAGGGAACGCTTAAATGGCAAATGTTTCACCTAAAAATCTTTCTTGTGAGCAGCTGAGGAAGTTGAGGCCAGGCTGAATCCTCACTCAGACGGGGGAGGACATGGGGGCCTTGAAGCCAGTGAAATTCTTCAGTCTTTTGAATCCGGCTCTCAACTTCCCACAGTCAAGGCTGGTGATTTCCAAAGCATCATCTGCCTGGGGAGATGGGGCTTGTATAGGCAGTACGGGAACGGCATGCAGGAGGGGGAGGCTGAGGAAGCAGAGAAGATGTTGCAGTGTTGATTTGCTTTTCGTGGTGGCCGGGTAACCGGGTTCTGTTGTTCTGCAGAAATGGTAATCTGAATGCAAGGTGAACAAGGTATCTGGCTGTGCCTCCTGGAGTTGAAGGCTGTCTTCTGAAACAAGCTTCAAATGGAGCTGAAGTTCCTGGCTTCCTTATGCACAGATGAAGCTGCATGTGAGTTTTACTGGAGTGTTGTGTCCTTGTGTCCTGTTTTATATGTTTAAAGAATATATGGTTATAGCAGCCTGGTGTTAATACACAATATAATAGTACACAGAATGATAACAGAGATAACTGCCATTTTCGTGTATAGATCCATTGTCCTCCATGAACACTGGCAATTAAAGGGTTACCTGCTTAGCACTGAGAACAAAAAACAACAGCTGAAAAGTACAAATAATTTGGAGATGGCCCTCTGAGAGTTAATGAAAGGAAAAGCAAAACAAGTCCTGGTCTTACGTCTTTGCCTGGCTCTGGAGGGAACTGGGGGGAGTGTTCAGACTTGCTCTGTGGAGCGCTCATCATAGCTTGTCATTTGTGCTTTCCAGTCCATCAAGGACTAATCAGGACAGTGGGGGCTGTTTAAGAAAATTATGTAAAACTTGATCTCTGTAGGTTTGCTCTGGCTCCCCAGAGTAAATCACAGTAAATAAGAGGTTTGCCTGTGGAGACAGATGCTAAAAGCAGTGATTTCCCTGGTAAAACTCTTGAGGAGCACTGCGTGTCATTCACTCACCAGATGACATAAGTGCGGGGATCACTTTCCAGTCGTTCTCTGGTTCTGGGTTTGCTGTGTGCAGGGGCGGGCAATGATTTGAGTGGAAGGGACAGAAACCTTGCAGGAAAAAAAGGCTGCAGCAGCACCTGAAAAAGCTTAGATCAGAAATGGATGTGGAAATGCAGCGGTGATTTCTTGTGAAAGCTGTTCCAGAGGGATGGATTACCGCACCTCCTCCCTGTAGGCAGAGGCTCAGCATCCTCTGACGGTGGGAAAGACCCAAGGATGATGCCGCATGCTCTGAGCAGGAGAAAGGGGCAGGGAAACCCCGCTTTTCTTCTTTTCTGAGGGGATGGCGGGGCGGGGAGATGTAATGGGGTACGAGGAATATGGGGGGGGGGGGGGGGGAGGCAGAAGGAAGAGATGTGGTAGTTGCAAGGAAAGGGAAAATGAGCTCGGCTTTCTCAGCCTGGGAGAAACTTCCCCCGTGCTGGCGAGCCGCGGGGGCCGGGATGGAGGGGAGGGGAGGGGAGGGGGCGGCCTGCGGCGGGGGAAGAGGACAAGGGGGGGCGGCGGCGGCGCCGCCCCCGGGGGCTCGGAGTGACGCAGGCTCCCGGCGGCGCCCCCCGCCCGTCTCCTCCGCCCCCGCTCCCCCCTTTAAATAGCGGCGAGCCGCCGAGCCGCCCGGAGCCGAGCCGAGCGGAGCGGAGCATGGGGCCGCTGGCGCTGCTCCTACTCCTGGGGGCCGCCGCCCTGGCAGGTGAGCGGGAGCGGAGGCGCGACCCGCCCCGAGGGGAGGGCGGCCGTTGAGCTCCCTCAGCGGCGGGTCCGGCGAAGCCCGCCCTGGCCGTGAGGGAGAGGCGAGTGAAAAGCCCCACCGGCTGCGGGGTGGTTTGAGGGGGGTGGAAGGGTTTGCCTCTGAAGAGCGGTGGAGCGCTCCGCTGCCGGAGGGGTGGCGCCATCGGTGGGTGCATGACGTCATGCCCGGCCCGCCCTGCGTCACCCGGGGTCGCCCCTCCGGCCGGCCCGGTGAGAGGGAGGGTGAGGTCGGGCCGGGGCTTGAGGAAGGCGCCAGCGCCACAGCGGCGGGCAGCGGAGCGCTGAGGGGGCGGCGGGCCGCCGGGCTGCCTGCGCTGTGCCCCGGCCGCCGCCCCCTTCTGCTCGCCGCTGCCGGGCAGACGGTGTCCGGCCTTTCGCCTCACGCCGCGCCGGGGCTGGTCGGGTGCTTTTAACTTATTTTTCTCCCCCGATACGGTTTCTTTCCACAAAGACTCCTCGGTATAATTTTATTCTAGCGGTGTTGCTAGATTTTTGCCAGCTGGTGCTTGATACTGGGAGGTGATTGGGAAGTAGTAGGTCTGTTGCTTTAACTAACAGAAAATTTTTTTGGCTTGTGGCATTAAATATTAAAACCACACTGTGAAATGAAGATTAAACACAATAGGATGAGGTGATCGCTTGGCTTTATAGCTTTTTATGTGTATTACATCATTTCTTGAAAGAATCGGTGTCATTCTGGGTTGAGTAATTCAGCTTTAGGTATATTAGAGGTCTCCACATGGAAACACTTCTGGGACTTGTACAGAAACTCTGTAATGAAGTTGACTACCTTCAAGTGCCTTTGTTATAATCAAAGGGGAGGGTAGAAGGTGGGGGGGAGGGATGCCAACCCAGAGAAGCTCACCAGACTTATTCCACAGACCCCATGGCCATTTCTTACCAAATACTTTTTCCTGTTTATGCCATCAAACAGGTCAGGTATCTCTTTGCATCCTTTTTGGCTATCTTGCTTTCAAATGTCAGTCAGAATCAGTGGAGTTTGTTTGGGGCTGGGAATCAGTGAAACATTAACTTCAAGAACTTTCTAGTGCTCCTTCTGCAAATCAATATGCCAAAGTTTCTGTGATCCTTCCTAGGAAGGGTTTTTGCTGACATTTTGATGAGCAATGGCACTGCACTGAGTCATCAGCATTGATGAAACAAAGCCATGAGGGGATTTCATCAGGGACCCACCAAAAGATCTGTCCCAATCTTGGAGATGCAAGCAAACGCTGCGTGAATTTGTTGTGCATTTCTCATCCTTTTTTGTGATCTTCATCAGCGCTCAGCACTTCTGCAAAATCAAATAATCTGATTGTAACTGCCTGGGCAGATTTGGTTCAGGAGGAGGAAGCAGGCCCAGGGCTTTGCTTTACTTTGTAGGTCTGTGGTCTGGTTTTCTGCATGGGCAGGGGAAGGATTTCCATCTCCGTGTGTGCTGTGACTTTGTTTCTGCTGTGAAACCCCGCGGTTGTACCGTCTGCTGTGTCCCCGGAAGCCCGGCGGGTGGGTGCCCTGCCACCCGGCAGTGTCGGTGGTGCCGGAGTGATGGCTTCACCCCTCCTGAGCACATGTGGAGAGGAAGGCAGAGGCATTGGTCAGCCATCTCCAGCTGGCAGGTGGCCCCGAGGGAGCTCTTGCCAGCTGGCACAGGCTAGCGCTGCCAGCACTGGTTTAAAGTGAGGCATGCTGGCTCCCCATGGGCTTCCTATCTTGGCTCTGGCAGAGCAGCTGCCTCAATATATTATTTCAGGCTCTGGGATGAATTGGATACTCATTTTGTTCCTCCGGGCAGGTTAATGTGACATGTCCAATATCATTTACTTCTTCTGACATTGTTATGATAGCCTAATGCTTCCTCTTTGTCTGTGCATGTCAGCTTTCATCATTAAGCAAGCACTTGCTTAATGGTCATTAACCTATCTGTAAATCTCCTTGGAGAGTCGGGAGCTTTGGAATGACAGGGCAAAGGCAGTGAGTACAACCTGACTGTATATTTCTGCACCACTGACATAGTGCTCGAGAGGCAGCCCGACGTTGGCATCTCTTAAGAGCAAAAGACGTTCAGAAGTTTGTCTGTTCTGTGCTTTATCACATCAACTCGGTGTAACTCACAGGAGATGTGCTATGGCAGCATCACTAAAAGGACAAAACCAGATGTTTGCCCGTGTGCATGTCATGATTTCTCGTGGGCTGGAGGACCAGAGGAGCCTCGTCAAGAAGAGGCAATGAAGCGGGTCATCCCCTCTGCTTACATGTAAGTGGTGACTGTGGGCAGCTCGTGCCATAAGAGCAGTGTCCCCAACCCCTGTGGGATTGGGAGAGTGTCCTTTTAGTGCATAACACTTTTTTTAGTAGAAGGGACTTTGCTGCCAGTCTCCTGCCCCCATGTGTATGTACATCCTTATCCTCCATGCTCAGATGGAGGATGCAGGCAGGTTAGACTGCAGCGGCATCAGCGCTGTGCAGTGTGGTAGTTATTTGCATACTAGGTTAGTAAATAAAGTAACTTAAAGCCTGGCTCAGTCAGCACTGAGCACAAAAGATGGGGGAGAGGGTTGGCTCTGTATAGCACCATCTTCCCCCATACACCACCTGGCATTCTGGGGAAAGGATGGGGTAGAGATATGGTGCTATTTTAGGGGAATCCCTTCTGTGCTATCCTTGTGTGGGTTCCCTTCTCTGATTGCAGTTGTATACGCAGAGAAGAGATGGGGGCTGGAGAAGCACATATGTGTTTGGGAGAGCAAAAATAGAGGACAGTAGAAATATCAAGAGAGTTATTATTGTATTGTATTCGGTTATTACACAGTCACTGCTCAAGGGGATGCCTGCTTCCTCTGCAGACACAGAAAAGAAGAAAGGTTTTGCTGCTTTCAATAGTGCAAGGATACGCATTCCTGTCTGCTCTGCAGGAAACTTTCTTGGGGCCGTGTTAGTTTTCCTGATGCTGTAAGGTGTTTACCTTTGTTTACCCCCTTTGTATCCATAATCTGCTTTGTGTTCATCTGTTACAGAAGATCTCTCACTGTCCCAACCAAGCAGTATTGCGGAGACATGTATATAAATAGATGTATTTAAGAATATCCTGACTTGTGTAAGAACTTCAGAACTGCACTCCAAGCTGTACGTTTGTGTACTGTGATTATATACCATATGGTAAGTCTGTGAAGCCATGATACAATAAGCCTTGCTTCTATATACTCATGTGTGGCTGGCAGACTTAACTTCACTTCTGCAAATCTCAAGGTGGATGAGAATTGACATGGTTTATTAGTAATGCACAGCAGCAAGCTCATTAACCAGCTGGAGACATATTGCAGCAGTGATCGCAAAATAAAACAGCATGGAGGTTTCATTTGCAACAGCTTCTTTCCAAAAGCAAATACCTTGGACCAGGTATGGTAGAACTGGTGCAAGGAGGTGTTAATTACCCCACATGTCCTCAGGACACAGAGAGAGAGAGAGAGAGATGGGTTGTGCTGCTTCCTTCCGGAGTAGTGTTTTCCACTGGGATTGATTTTTTTGTTTACTTCTTGGGGTGATAATGGACCACTCAGTGAATGGAAATTTTCTTGTCCCTTCTGGCTCTGTCCTTCCCTCCAGGAGCCACCTCCTATCCAACCAAGACAGGATTTCTTCAGTAGGATTGGGACAGTAGTTGCTTTAAAGCCTTGAAGAATGTTCTCCTACTGGGGAGGTGGTGATGGGGCACTCAGAGCCCCTTGCAGAAGCCAAAAGGTTCTTGGGGTGCAAACAGGCCTTGCTTGTTTCCTGGTTTTTTTACCACCAAACAGGTACAACTACATGATGACCTGACTTGTAGTAAAGCTCCGGTCTTGGAATATAAATATTGCTTTCTGTTTTTTGGTGTATATTCTTTTTCTGATAGAAATGTCAACATGCCTCTTCTCTCATGCTAGGCTGCGTTTTCCATCCCGAATAAGAAAAGATATAATGCAAAATGTATCTGGTTTACTGACCTGCCAACACAAAACTCAAGCCAACCCATCAGACCAGTTTGACTGAGGACTCCTGTCAGTGATGCTTGTTGCTAGGATTAATGAGTAACAGTTTGGTTTTCTTCTAGGTGTCAGTGCAGTTCCAGTGGAAAAAGACCATATTGAAGAAATGGTGAGTAGCTGTATGTCAGAGCAAACTTCAGAAAATACCAGTCACATGCTCTCCATGTTTTGTCTTTAAACTCTCAGGGTAATGCTTTTTTTCCTAAGGGTAAACTCTTAAGAGATCATTGGTGATGTGGAACTCAGAGTCCCTTTAGCTGTCAGAAGATTACCTGCATGCGCTTCAGTGCATTTGATGAAAATGGAAGCTGTCTTCTTGTATCAGTGTGGTACTTTTGAAACTCTACGTTGTACAGCTGCCCAAAAAATGATCTGAAGTATTATTTGATAGTACATGTTATTGGAGTGTAAAAAGTGAGATGGTAACTTTGAGGAAAGATGAAATATCTACAGTTACCAACTATGTAATGGACTTTCTAATGCAGTCCTCTCATCTCCTGCTTTGGAAAGAGATTTTTAACCTGTTTGATTAAATAAATGCCATTAGCTGCTCTCAGACCCTGTAACCTGACATCAGACCCTCTCCACTGGTTGACAGTGTGATTATTTAGATTAGTAAACACCTGGTAATAACTAAAAACAGTTAAGACAAATGGCTATAGAAATGTTTGATTGTCTCCTCCCATCCAGCCACCGAGATTGTCAGCCTGAGACTCTCGTACCACTGACGCTCTGAGCGCTTGCTCACAACCAACAACTTGACCATACTTACTGGTATGGGAGTGAGGAGCAAAGCACTTGTTGCCCAAATGCACAGGAAGTTGTGGTAGAGCTGGGGATTACTCAAAACTCATAAATATTAGGCTGAACTCTAATCTTAAATTAGCTTTCCTCACTAACTGGGTCAGAAGTAGGATTTTCATTTTTGCCATGAGAATTTTTCCTCCCATTTTGTTTCTTTTAGGTAACACGGTGCATAGTGGAAGTTCTGTCCAACGCTCTATCTAAGCCAAATGCACCACCAATTAATCCTGAATGCAAAGAAATCCTGAAGAAGAGTAAGTACAATGTTATCTGAACTTGTGAAAGGAATTTGATAGATGGATTCTCTCTTGTGTTGGAGCTGGTGAACTGTTATTTCAGCCCGTGTGAAACTGGTGCCTCCAAATTTCAGTGTCAAAATTCTGATTTCCTTCTGTTTAGTCTGTCTTGCTCAAAGAGCAAACAGCCTGACCTGGTAACTGTCAGGGATTCTTAGCTAACATGTGTGGCTCTCTACTTAAGCCACCTGGAGAGTCAGAGAACTAGGCAAGCTCTTTAGGTAGCCTGAGAGGTCAAAAAAATGCGACCGGGTTTGAACCACATGCTGAATGCATCCCAGAGGGTAGGAACTGGCTTCAGATAACCGCCACTTAAATAAGTAGGGCTCCTGCGCCTGGTGGCAACTGAATCTGCACCCAGCTCAGGAGTCTTCTGCTCAGGCCACAAACCATTTAAGTTTGTAGTACTGATTTTGGAGGTCTGGAGACATGTGTTGAAAGCTCGCTGTGGGAGTGCTCATTTCAGATGAGCTCATTCCTGCAGCGTGGTGCTTAGCTGCCTCAATGTCGAGGTGTAAGCCTGTTTGCATGCTTGATTACTCTCTGTAGTGAAGTGTGGTTAAGTTTGACACTGTGCCAAACTGCAGAATGCACATCTTTCTTTTCTGCTTATATTTATTTGATTACAGAGCAATAAAAAGGCTCTTGAACTTACCTGCCAGCAAGAAGCAATAATGAAACCCATCTGTGTCCTGGTTGTTTATAGAGGGAATAATGCATGGCATTATACAGTCATCAGAAGAGGGTGGGGTTTGGGCTTTGGGAATATGCGTATTTGTGTTGAACGCATCCCCAAACTTCTAGGAGATGCTGAATGCCATCAGGCATCGAGCTTTGTTTATGACATTGTTAGTTTCAGAAATGTTTTGGAAAATGAAAAAACACTTACTGGAAAGAGAGGGTAAGGACCATATTTGTGCCATTAGACAGATCTCCTCCAAGAATATCAGATAATGAGAAGCTTTTCAGAAATAATGAACTATTTAAATCTGTACAGCTGTTGTCTGAAAACTTTCAGGATTTGTGATCTATTCCTGATGTTACTCAGACACAAGTGAAGCAGAAATGTCTTCATAGAAATATACTGTAACCATTGTGGTCAGAGTCAGACTTTGATTTAGCATTTTGGAAATAGTGGAAGGAGCATGATTTGGTTAAACATAATTATTGCAAAGTTACAGACTTCTTTTTTTTCAGTCAATTTAGAACTTTTAAAATTTGTTAAAAGCCCCAGATATTTTCGAGTAGCTTGAAATAGATGGTTGTCTTTTTTGTGAATAAGCATATGTGATGGATAAGGCCTGACATCCAAAGAACTGAACACAACTCCAGATCCCATTGATTTTTTTTTAATGGGAATGAGAGTTAATTAAATATTTAAATGTGATCACAAACAAAGAAAAAATCCAAAGAGGAAAAATAATTCTGGAAGTTTCAATGGAACTTTTAAAATGCCTAATTAAAAATTAAAAAATTAGTTAATGATTTTCCAGGCAAACATACAAAATATGAGAAAATGACTAATTTTAAAAGCAGAATTAAAAAATTAATTCTGTCCAAATCTTCTTGCTACTTTCGGAAGCCAGTTATGTATTTAAACTGAAATAACGCTTCAGTGGAGAGTTGGATTACATCATTATGCTGCTTTTGTTATTGTAGGTGGTAGAAATGACAGAGAGAGAAGTGAAAACGAACAACTTGAAGTGAGGCATTTGAAAGACCCAGTAGAGCTTGAAAAACATCATACTGGGAGTTTGGAGGAAGAACAAAGTCAGGCAGAAGAGGAATCTAAAAAGTACATGAAAGGACGTGATGAGGAGAAACTCGCTCACGAGGAAGGTAAAAACAAGGAAGAGGAGGATGGACACCACACACCTATTCAAGAAGAGAGACTTCATACAGAAGAGAAGAAGCACTATCAGGAAATTAGAAGAGAGGAGGAGAAGAGCTACCACAATGAAGAAGAAAGCAAAGAGAGCAACCGTCATGACGGAGAGGTAGAGCATGCTGTTCTCAACAAGTCCCACTCTGGAGGTGCGAGCACAGAGGAGTTACCTAATGGGAATGATCAGCGCCCCATAGGCCACTGGCATTCGGAGGAGGGAATGCAGAGCCCTTACAAAAGAATTCATGAAGGTGAAGAGGGAGAGGCAGAGGAAGACAGAAGTGAAAAATACCACCATGAGTCTAAGGAACGTGATTTCTCCCATCAGCAAGAGCATGAAGAATCTGATGAGAGTGAAGAAACAGAAGAGGAAAAGCAGCCCTACAAACCCAAACATTATCATGGGAAGCATAGAATGGGTGACTCTTCTGAAGAGAAGAGGGGCCATGGTGGCGAGAGAGAGGAACTAGCTGAGCAATCAAACACACAGGAGGCCCATCTCTGGGACAAAAGGAACCACTATCAGAAACATCATGAAGAGTCTGAGCAGCAGCATGAGGAGAAGAGTGGTTATCATGGGAGGCATGGGTCTGAACAGGTGGAGGAGAAGAGGCATGCAGACCAGGGAAGCGAGGAGTACAGAGAAAGGTGGCAGCAGAGTGAAGAGAGCAGTGAAGAAGAAAACAAGAGGCATCGCCACAGTGAAGAAAGCAATGAGAAATGGCGAGAGGAGAGGAGACACAGTGATGGATCACATGAGGCAAGGAGGCACCATCCTGAGGGAAGGACGTATCTTGGAGATGAAAGTGAGGAAGAGCTGGACAGGTATCTCAGCGGTGGCAGCAAGAAGAAGCAGCATCGTGCTGGAGGGAGATACCGCTTGTGGGACAGTGAAGACGAAGGGTCACAGAAAGTGTACACTCGAGAGCGCAAAGGGCAGGCCAGAAGACGCTACAGCACTGAGGACAGTGTAGAGCAGCAGCGCTACCCTGGCAACAGTGAGGAGGAGGAGGAAGTAGAAAAGAAGCATCACAGCAGTGATCAGATGGAAAATGAAGAGGAGACTATGGAGGAGGGAAGATATGCAGAGAGGGAAGAGTACGGAAGCCATTTCCCTGCAGAGAATGAGAAGAGAACCACGGCATCCTACAGCCCTTTCTACCCACTGCTGTGGTGGAAAAGCCGTCACTTTGAGAAAAGGGACAGCACAGGAGAGCAGCTTCTGGAGGGCAAAGAGGAAGGCAGGCCCACCCTGAACGAGAAGAGTCTTTTCCCTGAATATAATGACTATGACTGGTGGGAGAAAAAGCAAATCCTAAGTGCCCTGAACCACGGACGCACCGACAAGAGGAATCTTAGCAAAATGAACAGATACGATATGAAAAGGCAATACAACAAGATGGATCAACTTGCACAACTTCTGAATTACAGGAAGAAATCAGCTGAATTTCCAGAGTTGTACAGTTCTGGAGAAGACGCGAAAAGGCGTCACGTGATCAGGAATGACAGAGGAAGTCGGAGCCAGAGGCCTCTGACAGAAGAGGAGGTACGTGTGCAGGTGTTTTTCTGAAAAGCTAGGGGAAGCTGACTTTACATGCACATTTCTAAATCCATTCCCAAGGCAGCTGGTAAACTGCATGGAAAAACACAAACAAGATTAAGTCACATTGAGAGACAGATCTTCAGTGATTTAAAAATCTTTCTTTGAATGAATTCACTGGAACTACCCTAGGGCACAGTTTGTAAAATAAAGACAATGTGCATCTTCATTAGCTTCTGTCTGCTGCAAGACAGGAAGAGAAAGGAGATTTTATTCCTGTTTGGGCCCTACCTCTCCCTTTAGGGTTTTACAGACTAATAAAACAAAGGTGCCTGTTGCAGCAGGGGCAGACAGGTAACTAGCAAGCACCACTTGGTCTGTGGGGTTGTTTAAAATGTACATTTGAAAAGTAAGTTGGACACTGAGAGTGAAATTCAGCTGTCCATTGACTTCCCGGCTGTAATTGCAGAGCTTGCAATTTACAAATTACCTTGCTTGCGCTTGTAAGCCCAGTTCGTGCATGTGGTTCCCAGATATGTGAATCCTTTTCTTGTTGGACTTCCCATTCTGCTTCGGTGTCCAGGAAAACTGCGTCTACACGCATCAGCTGGATGCTCCTCATGTATGTCACTGTATCTATTGCATAAAGCGGAGCTGGGAGCAGTGGAGGTTTAATACTAATTTATATAGAGGTTAAATGGTGTTAGCAAGTCATCACAATAAACAAGAATTGGCTGCATAATTTTTTTTTCTCCCTAGCATCTGGTAATGTGGAGGTGTTCCTTTTGTTGCACACTGTGCTTGCTGTGTGTCATAAGCCAGAAGCACTGTGATCGTAAGGCTGTAGCCTCCTACAGGAGCTTCACCTGGGCAGAAGTGACTGCATGGTGCAGGAGGCAGCAGCTGTGAGATAGCAGGAGGTCACTACTAGATAATGGCGCTTTAAAGCTAAAAGTCAAGCTGTAATTAGATCCAGCTCTCAGAACAAGTATTTTGATGCTTTCCCCAGCCCTAATTCAGTTAAAAGCAGGAAATTGCACAAATCAAAGTATGTGCTGCACTGCTGTTAACACTTCCCACCCCAGCAAGCTGCCCAGGGACCAGTAAGTAGCAGGAGATGTCTGCCTCAGAAATGGTCTTTGTCTCTCATTTTCATGGAACAAAACATTTGCCAACGTTATTTGATGTGTTAAAACACTCTTTATGTTTTCACAGGAAAAAGAAGTGGAAAACCTGGCTGCTATGGATTTGGAGCTGCAGAAAATAGCTGAGAAGTTTAATGACAACAGGAGAGGCTGAAGATGATCTGCTTTTGCCTTTTAAAGCTAGATATAGCTGTACTCACAATACATGTATTTTGTGGTAAATTCACTGCCACTGGATTGTTGTTTGCCCTAAAAACAGGAAATACTATTTACTGTCCACTATAGTGTAGTGATTTATACAGCTGAAAATGTCTTTAATTTGCTATTATGCTATTGAGATCTGAATAGCATGAATTTTAGTATTATAACCTTTCCTGCAAGGCAGATATTTTTAATATGCTTGTGAAAATAATTGTTAGTGTTCTTCGGAAATATATTTGTCTGAGTTTGAAATAATAAAAAACATTGATCTTGGACCAAACTTTCTCCTTTCTTATTTGACTGATGGGGCTATTTCAAAGTGAGCTGTACCAGATGGATAGATTGCGTACAAAATGTTGACTTGTCATTCACCAGTATTTTTCTAAAAGTTACAGGGAGCCTGTCTGTGCCTTTCATTTGCCAGTTAGCAAGAGCACAAGAGGTGAGAAAGAATGCCAGTTAATTTGCTCCAGTAACTCAGAAATGTCCTGTGAATTACTTAGTTCTGGAAATCAGTCATTACAGAAGCAAAGAGGTTGCCACACCGAACGGATGCTTGCTAATTTGGAAAGCATGTGGTGCTTCAGAATCAATGCATTAAGTAGTGGATTGGTTTTGCCACTTAACTCAGACTAAGTAGTCCCATTAATTTAATCGCCTACTGAACACGGTTTGCTAACATGTTCTTCCCGCCTACTGCAGGCAAGCAGGTTGTGGTGAGAAGTGTTACAGAGCCTGTGCACTGCACTGGAGCAGGGCTGATCTTGCACAAAGCGAGTTTCCCAGCAGCCAGCGAGCTGGGGGCAGGATGGGCTCTGTGGAATAAACTGTACGATGTCTTGCGGAGAACGAGTGAGTGGTGTGTGGAAGGAGCCACTTGGCGATCTTATGATGCTACGAAGCAGTAAAAGAAATGATCCCATAATTAGTTTCAATTACTCCAAATATCTGTGGTTCAATTTAATTTAACTTCTCCAAATGTTTTTTAAAGACTTTCTGCTGTGACAGTGTCTTCAGTTGCTTGTGTAACACCACACAGGAGGCAGGAGCTATAACAAAGAATTCAGCTGGGTCACACTATCTGTAAATGTGATCTGTCATCCCAGCTTAACCCATTTAGTCCACCTGCTCATTAAAACACAAACATAGTCTCTGATTAACTCTAAGGCAATATGAACTGAAAATACTCAGTGAGCTACTGATCCTTGAACTGTGTGAGCATGTCTGCCTAGGGATTTTGGTAAGACCACTCAAATGTTTCATTTTGTTTGGTTAAGGTACATGAAATTCTAACCCTGGCTCAAAGAAGTTGACAGAATTTTGACTTCAGTAGGACAATGTTTTCAACAGACTTTTCCAGCAACAGTAAAGCAAGCTCAAAAGTGTCCCAGCTGCAGAAATACTTTGTTTGCTGTCTTCAAATTCTGAGACTCTCCCTTTTAAAATTTACAATCAGTATTGTACTGTATACAATAAGTATTGCAGCATGGTACTTTTTTCCCCCAGCTAGTATGAGTGAAAGCATCTGTGAGTATGTACATACCTAGAAGAAAATAGCTTTAGCTGTAGCACAGAAAACTTTCTAAATTGTTCAAGTATGTAACATTAGCAATGATTTCTTTTTTTAAAAGCTCAGCTTATGCAAATATACATTCATGAATCAGCACTGCTTTGCGTAAAAACATGTCCCTTGAAAGACGTTAAAATCAAATATTCCATGAGTTCCAAGAGCTTTGTGTCAGCCCTTCTATCTGTCGCCTTTCTCCATTCTGCTCGTGTCACTCTGTGGGACTGACGCCGCAAGCCCTGAGAGCCAAGTAGCTGTTCTGACTGCTCCTGCCTGGTCCATTTTTATCTACACATTTGCATTGCCTGTGCAAGATTTTTCGATGGGTAACACTAGATCTTTTTTTAAACAGCCAATACAATTTACATTTAATTTGCATTATTTAAAGGCAAATTGCCTGCTTTTGCCATTGAAGCTAAGTGGTACAATTTTTAAAAAAAATAGTATTGGTGTATAAGATGCATGACCTTGTTCCAGGAAATCGCATGAAGCAGAAATAGTCGTTTTGGCTTCTGAAAAAGTGTCTTGCTTCTGGCTCATGCACCCCTGGTTAATGGTAAATTTGATGTGTGGAGTTTTAGTAAAACACAAGAACGGAAAGCTTGGTAACTACTTATTCCTTCTAATCTGCTCCTATTTTCAGTGAATTTGCATAGTGAAGGCAGTTGCATGCTCTGCTCTGTGACTAAAGCTAGGCATAAAAACAGCTCCCGAGTCGCTAAGTGCAGTGGTACTGTTGCCAGTCGAGGCCCTGACCCCGCCAGACACCCACCATGTATTATAGAAGCTGAGGCTTGAGAACTTTGTTGGTTGTTGAGCTTGGGCGCTGCCAGCCTCTAGAGGAAGGCTGAAGTTCCTCTGAGGTGTAAACAGCACCCGGGTTGCCTTTGCCGCCCTCATCGTACAGATTCAAGCTTAGGTGAGTACTTCAGGAGATGGAAACGTGGGCAGACACACACAGCGCGCTCATTGCCAGACTGCAAAATAACGGCCCTTTTCTGATGGAAATGGCCCATTGCAAGCTGTAGGTGCATTTTTAAAAAAATCATTTGAAGGCGGCCGCAGTTGGGCTAAGCCACCTGTAACCACAGCTGTGCTAGGCCTGACGAGCGCCTGTGCTGTAACGTAAGGCGCCGTCCCGGCGTGGCCCTCCCTACAGCAGACGGGCCCGAGTGGCGGACGTTGGCTTTTCCACCTGTTCATCCGAACCAAGTTCTCTGCCCCTTCAAAAGGGTGGCTTCTGTACAACTTGGCGGTCTGGATGTTAATCCCGCCTTAAGGAACCCATTGCTGGTTTAATATCCACTGCCTTTCCCTGCTCCTTATCTACACATCATTGACCAAAATTAAATTATCCCAATTTATTATGTTCTATACCTGCGGAGATAACAGGTCTTGGGCATTCTGCCTTGAGGCTCTAGCGATTATCAGGTTCTTGAGCTACGCTTTATGGAGACTAAATACAGGTATGCACTTACCGCCTGCCTTTTCCTCACCCCCACTTTTGTCTTTTTTCTTAGGGATGCTTTTCAGTACATCAGTTATTTTTCAACTTATGTTAAGTTCTTTCTTACAGGGTGCACTCTGTTTCTTCTCATTTGTTCTGCGTTTTCCCTAATTTGCAACTTGTAAGAACATAAAGCCTCCCTAGAGTTTCAGACAATCATAACTTGCATTTCAACACTGCTTTTCTTTTATAGTTGTTAGTTCCGTTTATTCATGTGTTTCAGTTCAAACAGGAACAACATTACATCAAGATGTGCTCTTCCACTATTCTATATAGAATATGTTCCATTGGTTTGAAACAGTTTGAACTATTTCACATGAATTGTTCCTTACCATCTTTCATTGTTACAAGGATTGTGGTGCATTTTAAAAATGAGGGACAGGATTCAGTACGAAGAGCGTGTTCGTGTTAAGGCTCGTGAAATGAAGCCAGTTTGACTTTGATCTAAAGTAATTTTTCAGGTGCTCCAATCTTATTTATTTCTCAAAACTTATCTTTTTATTATACTAATAAAAGATTCCCCCCCCCCCAGTTATTATTTTTATTACATTATATATGATAACAAGTAGGATTTAACACATATGTTGGTTGCTTAACTTAATTACTGTGTAAGTTTTTACACCTTCGTAGTGCTATGATAGCTGCGTACCTACCAGTTCAATGGAAGCGGCAGAGCAGTACCTATGCCTGCTTTACAGGTAAGAAAATGGAGGCAAAAGATAATTTTTCGGTATTAATCTCCTGTCTTACACTGATTTCATAATTTTCTTGCCTTTCCCTAGCTTTCAGACTCCTATCCATTACTCTAAGCTAGGTCGTCTCAGAATTCCATCACATACTGGGTGTGGGCTGCTTTCAAAGTCCCAGTTTACCTTCAGTATGCACGTGCAGAGATAAAGGAAAACTTCTCTTCCCTCCCCCTTGTTTCCCCACTAATTCTTGAAAGAAGGTGAAAAATACAGCCATTTTTTAAAAACTTACTAAAAGCCACACATCGCATTTCTATTCCCTATGTCTGATGTGCAACACTTACACTGCACAGAAAAGTGAGAAGGGCAAAGCACGTTTTTCAAATCCACACGCTTGGTGGAATGCAGAGGAGATGGTGAAACCTACGATCCCTCCATTTATGTTTTTTTCACAGAAGTAAGAGAAGAAAAGAAAAGCTTTCCATAAAAACAGAAAAACAAGATGGGAAGTTTACGAAAAACAGAACAGAGGTAGACAAAAACCTGAAGGTATACCGTACCTGTTCACCTCAAATCTTTAACTGCTTCTTTACACAAAATAAGCCCTGGTTTGTTTTGAGCTAATGGTGTCCTAAAAGAGCATTACTCTTACCAATATACAGAATTTTACAGCTTTATGAAGTCCGATTACTTGATCCCAAAGCTCCAGATTCCCCCTGACGAGTAAGTTCAAGAATGGAAGGTAAGTCCTGCTGGCTCTACGAGCTCCCATATGGGCCTGAAGCTCCCCACTGGGGGTTCAACGAGGTGCAGTCAGCAAGGGTATTCTCCTCCTAAAGCCTCTGCTAGACCTTTTTCTTTCCAAAAAGAGGGAAAAGTAAGAAAAAGGAAATAAATCTCATAAGGAAAAACATCCTGCAGTTTAATTGAAATGGCAAATGCAAAGTTAAAAAAAATAATAAAAAAGCTACACATCGTGAAGGATAAAACAGTAGAATAAATATTTATACATATAGTGGTTTTCAAAATAGTCGTATCTTAAGAACATATAACAACTCTCAGGAAAATGACAGGCAATACTAATAGAGACATTCTGTTTAAATATTTGGTATTTTAATTTACAAACATACACTTCTCTTCTGTATTTATTTCAGGCCTGCTGTAAAGTTCTGGTATTAGTATTCTCTTTTTATTGTTCCTTTGGAAAGCAAAGTGTATTATTTTTGCTGTTCATTCTAATTCCTTAAATTACTGAACACAGCCAGGTTCTGTGTCCAAAGGGGGAGCAGATCACTACATAGAACATTTTACCCTGATGCTGTTCTGGGAAAATGGGAAGCTAAGTTAAATGTGTTGATTCGGACTCAACCTTTGAAAAAACTACTTCATCACATCCACTTTTGGCAACAAACAAACAGAATGCCTTCACTGATGCTTTATCTTCTCTTGTTTTTGAAGTTAGTGTGTTTTCAGTGAGATGTTTGCTTCCAAGGGTTTTTCTCATTCTGATCATGTAAACTGGTAAAGAGCGAGACAACCCTCCCTACCATGTAGTTCTGCTGCTTTTTGCTGACAGGTGTATGACAGGTACAATGTCCGTGCGGTCAAGAGCACAGAAAGCACACTTGTTATTTTACTAACAGTAGGACTCCCGAGATCTAAAAAAGAAATGAATTCTTCAAATGTTAACAATGAAGGTCTTGAACTTTGCATCTTTTAGATGATGGCTCTTCCATCTTCAGTGCTTCTAAATTACTGGAATCAGACTTGCCCTTATCCAAGACAACAGTTATACCAGATAGAAGGTACCCTCCACCTCCGCTCATTGTCAGTTTTGGATGGCTTCGATCAGGTAAGACCTTTAAAAAAACAAAACCCAAAAACAAACAAAAAAACAAGCATCTGTAACAACTCACTCTCTATGTGCACATCAAATTGTGTAATTTAAGCTTACAGTGTAAGACGCAGGGCTTTTTTTCCAGCCACCACAACAAACAGCCATTTGGAAAGTGTATTTATCTTCAAAGGGCAAAGTATCTGCATACCAGAAACCAGTTATAGAAATACATAAGAATACAGGCTACTGCCTTACTGATTACTTCTTCATGGCATTTCCAGCAAAATTATGAAGTCAAGGTTTGGGATACATGAAAGTCTCATTAACGTGTTGGGAACTGGTGTACTCTGCAAGAAGCCACAGCTGGTCTAACAAAACAGCATTAAGTAATACAGTGATTTCCAGTTCTGTCATTATAATCTTTACGTAGCTACTCTAAAGGTAAGGCATAGCAATGAACTGTCGCTTTCAGCTATGTTACGCTTTTCTGTAAATGCTTTCTCTTCAGTCATGCCTCCTCTGTGCTTTGACTGCCATCACAGCTCTCAGCTGATTTACCTGTGACCAGGAGACAGTGCAGTATTTGTTCCTAAGTGCACCTGGACATAGTAACCCTTGCCACGCCTAACTTGTGTGAATATCATCATCTGTGAATCTCCTAATCATTCCCAATTGCCTGATTAATAGTCAGTAATCATGGCTACCCTTGAATTAAATCATCCCCTAAATAATAATTCCTTATGGACTCCAGAAGCCTATGGGCAAGGAGAAAGTCAGTAAAATGCAAGAACCTCTTCAGAGGTGGTGAGCTGCTTAGAGATCAGACATGCTTCTGCGTCTTCATAGTTGAGAGGGTACTCCACATTTGCAAACATCTTGTTCAAAGTTAGTCGAACTGACATTTTTCACTGTGGAGATGTTTTCCCCTCTCATCTCGTTTTCATTGTTCAGTTCCCAGACCAGAAACTTCTTGTTACTTTACTTCCAGGAAAGGTATTATTTGAAGGCACTGACTTTGTAGGTCACCACTATTCTTAACATTACCGATTTTTTTTCAGCTATCAAACCAACTGGAAATGAATAAACACTTGTAATATTTTGCTACACTTCTCTTACATGACATTAAATTGTTCCTCACTTTAGTCCAGCCACTAAAGCAGCACAACTATTAAATCTGTCAGTGTGCTACAAATATTTCAGCAAATGTTTAAATGAAATGTTTTAGAAGAAGAAAATAAAGAATTTCCATTTGAAATTGTTGCAATGAAGCATTAAAACTCTTCAGAATATTTTCCCACTGCTTTCAGGTAAAACAAATGCACGTGCTTATACATAGTTTCAGCTTAAACATATTTTCAGAAAGTGTTTCGCTCTCCAGTATTCATGCAGTTTTGACGACTTACTGCAATCCTTACCTGGTAGTTTCGTAGCCAGGTTTCAGACAGCTTTAGGTTAATGACACCGCCTCTTTCCCTCAGCTTTGTGTAACATTCTAATAATGGCTTAAAAAAACCAAATAGTAGGTTATACAGCAGAATAGTCTCAAACTTGAACTATACCAGCTAAAATAACATGCTTGATTTACCTCTTTATACTGGCAGTAGACAACAAAAGGCCTTGAAGGAGCAACAAATTCCAATAAAGAAAGTAGTAAAGGAGTGGGATGAAACTTGCTGGCTACAATTAAGCTGCAAAAGAAATTTCATGCGCATTAGTGTTTTGCTTCTAAAACCTATTCATCAAGAGACATTTTCTCCTACTTAGCACAGCGATCAATTATAGCGTAAATGTTGCCAATCAGCATGTTTTCATGGCTCTAACAACTCCCCAAATATAAAAACAAATCACAATTTCCTACTTGCATAATTAAGAGGATAAAACACTTGTTCCCTAAAGTGCAGTATATTAAGTGCACTGCAGAAGCACTCACTTCAGCTGTGCTGAGCTCCACATTCTGTGATCCAAGAATTTGCATGCTGCTTTCTCTACCCTAAGACCATTGTCCAAATATAATTTAAGTTTTGTGACTGCTAATTGTTGCTTAGAATGTAACCTCAGTTGTGACTCTTTAAACTGGGTAATCTTCATTAAATACAGTTTTATATTAAAAAGTTGTTATTTAAGGAGAAAACAATCCCTTAATGGGCATGACTAAAAATCTGTTAGAAAGAAATTATGTCCTTGCCAACTTAAAGGCTTCATATTTTATTCTCTATCCTCATTTTAATATCATAGTATAACTTGGATTTACAGATGGTCAAGATTCTCTACAGGTATCTAGAGTTTTAATCAAAAAAAATCACTGCTAAACTAGATGCTAACAAATAGTTGAGTAAATTCGTTATTAAGTTGTACTTGTGCAGAAAGAACGAGCTAATTAAACTACTTCTTCAGTGTACAGATACTATATGAGACAACCCATCAACTAACATTTGGTCTCCAGGGGAATGTACAGCACTGGAGACACTGTTAAACTTACCTAACAAAAGGGAGGTAAAAATGGATGTTCAATTTTCTAAATACAATAGAGGTAAAGAGGTGAGACAATTCTTTTACAGTTGTTTCTGGTTTGGTTTTCTGCTGGCCATGGCCTTGCGGGCCATTTACTTCAAATCCACACTTCAAAAAATTTGTGCTCAGTAATTAACCAAGCATAAAGAAAAAGGACTCCAGACTGTGCCTCAGAAGGCTCGGAGTGCTGCACTGACACTGCCAGGAGCTCTGCCAGACAACAGGAAGCAAAGTGAGAGATGAGAGAGACCGTGAAAAATCAAATTCTGTTCTCTCGTATGGCAGCACATACTGCTGTCAGCAGGTAGTCCGGCCAGTCGCAAAACAATGTAATAGGTGAGAGGGGAGAAGGAAGAGGTAGAGGAAGGGCAAGGAAGGGTGGTGGGGGGGGGGGGTGTCTAATTCTGAACACATGGAGTGTCTATAAACCAATTTCTGCTTTTATCTTATCAGAGTTTAATAGTCTATCTTAAAAAAGTCATCTTTAGAAGAATAGCAATGAATGTCTTCCTTTTTTCCCCTTGAAGACCTATGACAGACAACAACTTTCATAAATGGAATTGAACAAATAGGTCTAGTAGAAGGACTGTTTTACCACCTAACAGCACAGAAGACAAATTTTATTAAAATTTTATCTTATCTTCTACATTAGGTAGTTAATATTGTAAAATTCAGGAACTCACGAAGTAATTCTCCTAAAGCTGGTGCCCATCTTTACCTAATGACCAGTTCTTCTCTACTCTGACATTAAGCCCTAATCTTTCTCCCCACCTCCAATGTTAACCAGCTTTTACCTATCCTTTCCCCGTTTCTCTCCTGCAAAACAAAACAAAATCCTGACTTCCCTGCCTGCTTCTACTCACGTGCCAAGTTGTTAGTTTGAAGCATTTCTTTATTCCATGCCAATTTTTCCTGGCTTAGCAGTGTATGTACCCTGTGGTTCTCAATCTAAACAAAGGGTGGGCTATAAAAGGCAGATGACTGAAGAAAGGTCATCCTGACTGAGCCATCTGGGACAGTGCCTTCAAGCAGCCACAAACCTCTCTTCCTCCCCATCATGCTGAAGACTTCCTAAAGCAAGAAATCACTCATCCCTTCAAGTATATAATTTATTATAGCTTTCGTGCATTACAAAGGACGTAAGAAGTAGACAAGTGATTGAAAACAAGAGACAAATACTAAATAGGCTTCCTTGAACTCAAACTTAATCAACAACCTAATGTTTTACAAATATTTTACAAATTTTACACTACAGGAAGAATCGAGTAAAGTAAAATATTAATTTTTGCTTTGCCAGACCATGCGCAGACATTAATTATAATGATGGGTGCAGGAGACAGCGGTAAAACTGTAATAAAACACTACCACTGCTGAGGCAGCTTAATGGTCATCCACAGGCATCACCGGTGGTGGTGCTGCTGCCAGACAGATGTGCAGTACTTTTTACAAACCTCCTCTACCGTTTTATTGCTTCAGAGAACACAGAATGACCTGTCTCTGCATCTTCACAGAAAACGCTAATTCTACCACTTAAATATGCTAGATGAGATATACTAAAATATGAATGAGCATGAGTTAAATCATTTCATAATAATAAAACCAAAAATTATACACAAGCATTTAAACATAACCAATAAACATGTATTAAAATTTATCCAAGCAGAACAGCTTTATTCCCAGTCAGCCAATATTCTTAGGAGGAAAAAATGAATATGTATGTTATTAAATTAACCAAATCAGTGTTACTTGATTAACTCAAATCACTTCAGCGTTTGCTAAGAACATCACGAAAAAGTCACAACCACCAAGTGCTCTTACACTATTGTGGGGCTGAATTTCTAGGAATATATTTATCGTATTTGTTTTAAACTTCTCATATTACATCTTCATGTTAAATTGTTCCTTGGGAACAATCGATCCTGTCTAAAGCAGGTAAAATGAAGTTATGCATTTTTTCCTGTGTAAAAAAGAAATGAGTTTCTAAAAACAAACCAACCAACCAAACTCCAAAACAACCAACTTAGTTCCAATTTAATAAACTTAAAACCTCAGGTTCTACTTTGCCAGTTAGAATCCTGTGATTTTTATCGGCAGTCATTTTGTATTAAATTCTACCTGGATTCTGTTTCTCACCGGGTAGATTTTTTTTTTTACTGTTTACTCATAGCTAGTCAGGAAACTGACTTTTAGATCATGAAATTTCAAACCATTTAAATAACAGAAAAAATCTCAACCAGTTAAGAGCCAGACAAGACCCAAGACACACCTGGGTTGACGGCTTGCTTGTAAAAATTAAGAAAAAACATAGGGTATTTTTAAAACAAAGCTTTTATTTGTTTGAAAGGAAATTATTTTCTGTAGATATGTTTTCGAACAGAAGACCTTTCTAACTACAAACTCACCCATCAGCATTCTTCTCTCTCAACAAAGCAGCAGTTTCTATTAGCTTTTTCCTTCTCTCCCATTGTTTTCTTTGCTTTTCCCGAACCTTTGAACAAGAAAACAAATAGTTTGCACTTTAACTGGTAATTATATATTGGACCACTATTGCATGGACTGAATTTTCATTTTTTGCATCTTAGATGGCTTAACGTAAGACAAAAGACAACTTTCAGAGTTCTATTTTAACACCCGAATAACCTGTATTTCAGCATGTCTGATTCAGACGAGAGAATTTTAAGTATGCAGACGTTCTAAAACTTCAATAGCCATAATAAATATTCTTACATTTTCTTTATCTTCTTTTTCTTTGTTCTCTTTAAATTCTACATCTTCAGCATTAACGTCCATTGTTTCTTGCTCTTCTGTTTGGTTGATCTCCATAGCTGCTTCAGTAGTAGATTCCTCTTCTGTTTCCTGTAGGGAAGTCTGCTTCTCATCAGTCAATCCATTGCTTTCTTCTTCCCCTAGCGCGTTATCTTCAGGTTCTGAAGGCAGGGTGTCTGTAGAAAATGTCCCGGAGAGGACACTATCCACTTTGCTGAGAGGAAATTCATGAAGATTATTGAAAAAAAGTTTTGGAAATCCAAAACAACTGGTAGCAGCTCTAACAGGTCCCCCTCCTGGATACATCTGAATAATGGATCCATAGCCTGTGAGAGCAAAAGAATCAAAAACACACTGGAAAGCCAGAATTTCTTACATTGCTTAAATCTTCTCAATTTCTAAAATGCTTAAATGAAGCATTCACTTAAGAATAGGTAAGTAAATTGCCTGCTTTTAATCTAACCATCATCAAATTTAACAGGCTGCTGAAGTATGCCTCAATGTAGAAAATCTTTATTGGAAGGACAACAGTTACTGCAACTCAAAAGAACAAGGTAACTGAAAGATCATGCACGTATTAAACATGTATTTAGGATTAGCACAGAACATATAAGCAGTGACAATTTGTTAGAAAAGCTAATTTAATTAAGAATTAAAAGACAAATTTTCTACAGTATTTGTTACTGACAACTATGGAGTGGTTTTGATAAAAACCAAAAGCTAACTTGAACAGCATTAATAGGCAAAGAATTTCTTCCACATCCAGACTCTAAAGGAAGAGATGTCAGATGCTTAAACATACTAAAAAGAACTTTTCAATAGCTATATTGAAATTGCATCTTATTTAATTCACTTCAGAAAGTATCCCTATGGCCAAAAGTTGCTGAAAAAACCACCATTTATAGTACAACTGCCCGTGTGCTTCTCAGCCAACAGACAGCACATCTGGGTCCACAATATTACATCACACTTCCTACCCTTCCAGTCTTCTGGAAGATAATTGTCATTTCTGTTTAGTGTCTTTGAACGACTTACGATGAAACTAATTAACTGAGTTTGAGAAATAAAAAACAAGTCAAACTTCTCCTAGAATATGCTCAAGAAAATGTCATATACTACTTTTAAAATACACATTTTGCAGACGTTAAATCTCTGGCACGGTGAACAAGAGGAATGACAACATTTTCAGTGCTGTGGGCTGTCTGAATTCCAGTGTTACTATTCCTGTTTTCTGCCATTCATTTTCCTGGACTTCAGGTACCTGGGAAGAACCTGCATACAAGCTCCTTACGGCCTTTTCTGAACACAATGTCATTATGCTAAGACAGAAACTAAAACAGATCTACATACAGTGATATCAACTTTAAATTTCTTTTTTTTTTTAAATAGTGAAAAATAAATCCAACTGAAACATGCAAAATACAATTTTCTCCAATGGAAAAAACAAGTATCTCTTTGAATACTGGAGACAGTAAAAGTCAATTTTAAAAACCAAGAAAGTATTTTGAAGTAGTGCCTTTTAAAAGTAGCACAGAGATGCGTATTTCTTAAGTTTCAAGTAAGCCCTCAGCCTGTACATTACTAAAGCTACCATGTTACTTGCCTCCCATTCGCTCCATCACGGCACCCAGCACAAGGCCTGCGCATGTTTCCATTACAATCATCTTGTTGCCAGCATGGATGTTTCCTAAAGTCAACATCTGAGCCAGGGTGTCATATCGCAAGTGGCTATAAGACAGAAGGTTTTAAGAAACACCAAATTAGTTTTCTTACAGTTAGAAATACTGTGTATTATTTCAGGACCCTGTCAAAAAAAAGTTGGATTACAGGTAGATTTTCAGAAACAGCATCAGTGGCCTTCAGAGTCACCATGCAGAAACTTATAATTAACCATCTGGTAATAAAAAAGCACTAGAAACAGAGCCAACAAGAAATTAGCAGGGAATGAGTGTTTAGGTTTACATGAAAATAGCAAAAGCAGGATATGAAGTAGGGTGCACATCATAAAGTGCACATCTCGTGCTGTGCCAGTCAGACAAAATATTTTTTAAACTTCTTTTCAAGTTTTTGTTGTTCTCTCTAACATGTCAGTTTTGTGAAGAACAAACGATACTTGAGCGCATTTCCTAATCCAGTAATGTATCCTCAGTGATTTTCACCTGTTTCGCAGTAGCATACACCACCTGCAATCCAGGATCAAAACCTAAGTCTACTGACTGCAGCGCCTGCACTGACAAGGCCCAGTCATGGCAAAGGAAATTACAACTAATCTTAATAGATAAATAAAGCCAAGTGAAGGAGAAGGAAAAAGGTTTGAGAAGACTTAAATAACATAAATAGTAGTTTTTTCAGTCTCAGCATCTTAGATCTACCTTTACTACTTTAAAAACAATAAATCAGTCCATCTTAAACAATGTCTGGAACACTGTATCATTTAATTTAGGTAAGTGAAAATCAAACGCAGCTAGATCTCTGCCCTGCCCCCCCAAAATTAACCATTTGTTTTTAAATTCTGGAGACTTCTGACTGAAGAAGATCTGATTCCCTAACATGTTAAAGACAAAAATTCCTGTTTCTGGTAGGTGGCTTGTTATTTTGATTACTGAGCCAGAGAAGAGAGACAATATGCCACTGACCAACAACAGATAAAAGATTCCTCTGCAAATGCCAAGAGCCTCTGTCTACACAGATAATTAGCAAGATGGTGGTGGTAGGGAAATGGTAAAAGCTGATGCTGCATGCAAGACAGTTTTCTCTTCACTGCAATAGCATATTGATTCCTCTTCTGTATCAACATTATTTTTCATTAATGTACAATCTTTCCATTAACAGGGAAAAAAGATGATGCGAGGAGTATTATATACTCTGGTATAATACAGGTATTTTGAAAAATATTAAAATATCTCTCTGTTATAATATGAAAAAAGAAACAAAATGAAAACATACTTAATTTTTCCAGGTTCCCTTGCATAATACATTGTTGAAAGAATCCGAGTGGATGGTTTCACAATTGTAATAACTGCCTCATATCTGTAAGAAACACATAGTAATAGTCTTATTTCAAGCTCAACAAATTAGAGAACTACTAAGTATTTTCTAGATTTTAAAATTCACTTACTTTTTTTTCTTCTTCTTTATGTATTTATCTTGAGCAAATTCTGTTTTGTCTCTGAATGTTGTACTATTCTCTATTAACTGTTGAACTATTTCCTTGGAAGAGACAATTTATTTTTATTATAGCTGGTATTTATTTCTCATTCATTTCATATATAGTATTTTTTTTAAACAAACACTGAAAATATTTTCTTCCAGTAGAGGCATGTATACCATTCACTTCTACTGACATTAATGGCAAAGTAAATTTCTACTGATCAACATGACAACTGAGGCACTACACTGACTATGTGCAGGAATTTAATCATATACTTCTGCCTCTAGGTGTTCTTTTCACTACATAATGCCAGCATAAAAATGATAAAACTGAAAATGCTTGTCCTGGAAACAGGATATTTTGTGGGGAAGGAGTCGGGTAGGTGCCAGAACTAACTCATGAGAGAGGGCAGACTTGGATGGCCAGAAACAAAGAAACACCAGTATCGTTCCTTTCAGAATCAGCAAGTCGTTACTTCAGCTCTTACTGTGAAGCCTCAGTACCTACATGTTCTTATCCTATGCTGAATGTCAAGGAGACTACCCTGCTTTCTCTATGTGATTAGCTATTTTTAATTTAATTTAATTTCTTTAGAAGGAAGCAGAGTTATGTTTATTGTCAGCTACTATGGAACAACTGACACATATTCTGTCAGTCTAACATTCCCCATAGTAACTGGTTTGCATGACAGTACCCTAAGTCCTGTGTGAAGCTATACAGGCAAAAATATTTCACAAAACCAAACCAAACCAAAGAACCTGATGTCATATGTAATATTTACTTTAATCCAACTCCCTCTTTGGGTCTCTTGTCTGACTTTAGCATCTCTATCTCTGAGGGTATCTTTGTTTCCATCTTGTGCTAGTTCTTCCCCTGTACTCTGGCTACTTATCAGACATCTCCCTTACCCCACTTAATTTATTCTGCCTTCCAAATTGTGCTAGACTCCTGTACCAGCTCCTTGCACGATGTCAAACTCCTTAGCATTTACTATTTCCTACAATACTCCCCCGACCTCTTTCTTCTCTAGCTCCTAGATTTCCCCAGAATTCCAGGTTTTGTCTCCTGGTCTCCTAATCTCCTCCTTTTGCCAATCCAACTCTTCTCCCTCATATTTTCAGGTTCCAGCTGGAGAGATCATTAAGACCTCCAACAGAAAAAAAGCTTTCATTGCTCAGGGTTTGTCCCCATGCCTGCAATACAAGAACAAATGCTGCAGAGTGCTACTTTGGTTGTGATCAAAGTAGTTTAACTGCCAAAATTGTAAGTTTTATTAAACTTGTAGGAAGAGCAATAGTATAACCTCACCTCACAGGAGTTTGGAGAGGGTGGTGGTAGCGAACGACAAAAGGAGCATTTTCAATGTGGACACTGCATCTCCCATTGCACTTTAAGAACCTGCTCCAAAATACTTCTCACATTCTATTGCTATTTTTCAAGCCATTATTTCTTAAAGCCCTTTGAGCACTTAAAATCTACTATTAATGGCACGAAACAGCACATCTTTCTTTTTTTGCCTTATTCTTGGAAAAAGTTAAATGCAGTGTCTGGGTTATCTGAGTTTTTGGTGGCTTTTTTTTTTCCCCAGTAAAATTTACAGCGAGGAAACTGGGGAGTATTTCTGCAGGGTAAGCAAAACAAGCCAAAGGGAAGCTGCAGCACTATGCAATGCCCTGGGAGTACATGCCGCTTGTACATGTCTGCATCCTAACACCTATCCCTCAGGACCTGGGAAGGATTTGGGAAGTGATGGGAAATCAAACCCCATTAACACTGCGGTTGCTTTATTTCAAAGAACAATAATCTCTAAAGTGAGCCTGCATCACAAAGACATGCCATTCACAAACATGAGTTCAAATTTTACCAGACATTTATGGAAGAATAATATCTATTACTGCTAATACAACACGGTCTAAAATGAATATTCAGGTACAGTTCAGAAGCCAGAATTAACAAAGTAAGATATTTTAATAATCTAAAATAACAGTATGGTAGATGTATGGCACAGACATGCTGAGGACATACAGAAAAGCCAGAATGATCTTCTGCCACAGATAATGAGAACGAATAGAAAACATCAAAGCTATCAGACTGATTAGTACATTCTTCTCAAAGAGAGACCACCACGAGCAGCACAACCACGGAAACAGAAGAAATACCAGTCTAAACTCCTTGGACCCATTAAGCAGGCAAAAGCAGAACAGCTGCTCTGAAGAGCAGCAGCAAACAGCAAGATGCAAAGAGGAGATGAACTTGATGTAAGCATGAGCAATTTCTTATTTTTATTAGAAGGAGTAAACCAAAGATGAGAGATAATTTTGACTGATAACATGGGCAGAACAGAATTGGCTACAATGGTTTATTAACGTTTAAGATGGCCTCACTTCTTGTTGACAAAACGCGGGGTAAAATCCAATCCCTTTTCTAACAGAACAGAACTGATCTCTTGAGAATATTCTTAGCTTCTGAGGTGCAGATAAAGCACAGGCATCACATGCGTTTGGTAGGTACCGCCTAGAGGCGCACTGATAGTACATTTGTTACATAGTGTTATGTGTTAATACTTTGGTGTTTATCCATAATCCTTTCCTCCTCCTTTGATAGTTTAGTTATTGCACAATTTTAATACGCCTGTAATACAGAAATAATATTTTGAATCTTATAAATAAACAAAACTAAAGGGTGATTAGGCAAGCTGTATTTCCTTAACAGTTTTAATATTTCTTTTTGTCTGTTATGACTTCTGATGCCGTAAAAATTCATACTTTACTCTCTATTGACAAAGTTGCCAACGCTACATGAAGTTTTCTCTGAAAAAAAATTTTTGTAAAAACAGATCTTTAGGAAACACATGACTTGAGCAGAAGAACAAAGAAAAAGCACTGAAGTCTATGCACCGATAAAAAGAATACCCTATTTCATAAACTAAAATATAACCATCAAGGTAGCACAGAAATGACACCAAAACCTTATTTTTACCTGTCCTTTAATACCCTTGTCCTTCAAAGCCTTTATGTCATCATGAGTCAGTTTTTGAGACTTTCCATCGTCAACTATGTTACGATTATCTGTACCTGCTTCTTTTGTTTCTAAAGGAAAAGGATATAGACTTGTAAAATCTAGCTCTAAATATCTTTAAGTTGGAAAACATATGATTTTAGTTTCACAGAAAGCAGACTTCTCAGGATTAAACCCACATGCTTCATGGCCTTGCAAAGTATTGCCCAAGCAATCAATGAAATGTAATATGTAAAATAAACCTTAGTATATATATTCACCCCAACTAAGGTTCAGATTTTCTCCCATATTAAAAAGCTGATTTGTTACAGGACTAGTGAAACAGCAGATCAAGACAAAACCATGCACTTTTATGACAGAAAGAATATAAGTAACATTAAGTTAACAAATGATTAATAGAAAGCTTTTCCATCATCTTTGGTATTATCAAAGAAACAAATTAAATAGAACTCGTTTTTCCAAACACCAGTCAATCCTCTCTAATACCTGTAGTAGTCTCTTCCACCTCTTGCTTTGGCTGGAGGTTTCCACCACTGGTTACTTCAAATGTAGTTCCATAGATATGTCCGATGGCATTATCCAGATAGAACCACTGCTTCTCAAAAATAATTTTTCTGAAATAATAAAGTTAATGATATTAAAAGCATTATTTTTACTATGTCTGAAACCCACCATAGTTGAAAGTAAACTATAGCTTCACATATGCCATTTTTATCTGTATCCTTGAAGAAAACCAGGACAAGCATAAAAAGTGAAACACCAACTACTATTAACCACAAAACCACATTAAACTGAAACTGGTTAGGAGAAGAACAAAGAACTTAAATTGAGCATACAGCAAGAATTTTTTTTCAGTTCAAAAGAATTCTAAAATGGCAGATAAAACAAGGATATAGCACTTGAATTATATAGTACCATTTTTGACAGAGAAAGTCAGAACAAGGCAAAGAATGAAATTAATCTAAAGTACATGAAATCTAGGTTGGGTCATGGAGATTAGTGCAAAAAGATGAGCATGAACATATATTTTGCAGAGCTCCTTTGAAATAACATTTGCCAAAGGACTATGAAGAAAACAGACAGCAGTGTCATGTAATCCTACAAAGGTTTAATAATACAAAAAAAAAAAAAGTATCATCTTTCATTTTGATTGCCCTAAGGGAGGTTTGCATTTTTCCTTCTTCACACAAAAAAGGACCCACAAAGCCTTTAACTTTCAGGCTCACCTACAAAGGTTTCCTTGCTGACCAGAGAAATACTGATCTTCTCAAATGAAACAGGTACTATGTCACACAGTCAGGTGTGAAACAGGTACTATGGTGGAACAGGTACTGTTTATGTCACACATCGACACAGGTCTATGCCGCACTCACATTTGAATCAAAACTTACCGATATGAGCTCTTATTATGCTGATTATACTCATCACTAACTCTGAAGCTGAGCAAAAAGATTGAGTTCTTTGTTATTTCCAGTTTTCTACTGACTGAAGTAGACAATTCATGCATATATTTTAAATACGATATTATTCATACCCCAAAATACAATGCAGAATTTAAATAAAGCATAAGAATAAAAAGGTCTGTCAGACATATTACCAAACCCTCTTAATAAAAAATTAACATTATACTTGCTCATGTAAAGTCTATTAATCCCTGCCAACACAGATCTTAAAAGACTAATAAATGATTATAAAAGACTTGAAATGACTGAAAAGAATTTATATAGATAAGAAATTGTGTACATGTGCTCAAATTTCATTTTGATGTCCCTTCTAAACAGAATATCCAACCACAGCTATTGTCACATGTTCTTGGAGTGTCCTTACCCTCATCAGATTATAGAAAAGAAAAAATTAATGCAAAAATTATTTAATTTCCTGTGACAATATTTACTTTTTGACTTTTTTACTCTTTCTTTCTTTTATCATAGGGGTTTTAAACAAAAACTGAGGAGGGACCTAATGAACAGATCTTGGCAGTGCTCTGCAGGCTAACAGAGTAACTACCTGATTTTGGTGCCAGATTCTACTGGCGAACATGAAGCCTATCAATAACCAGTACTCCCAAATTCTTAGGTCCAAGCTATGCCATTTTTAAACCAGTCTTATTCAAGCATAGTACTTTCAAATCTCCACGCTACTGAATCAGATGTCTGGCCACATTACCCAATACTGACTTCTACACATAAACTATACATACTATACACTATAAGACTGTATGCTGCAATGGAAAGAGACCAGACTGTGTCCACTGATTACAGTATTTCCTGCTGGGGTGCAGGCACTTCTTGCTATGCCAGCTGGCCTAGGAAAAAGAAATAGGAGACCTTTCATAGCATCCTCTCCAAAGCAGTAACTACCCAGAACTGACAGCTAGCATCTTCCTACAGTCTAACACCGATGAGACCACTGAAGCCAATCCCTATTATTAACAAGGCAGTGCTGGATCTCACAGAAATTACATGCCACAGTGAAATAAGTATGATGAAGATATGCTTCTCAGGCTGCTGCGCCTCTTCTCCTATTCAATCGGTACCAGTTTGACAATGACAACACAAAACCACATTAAATATCTTTCAAATTCTTACAAAAACCGCAGCCAGATCTTCCGGGATTTTTCAGTCACAGGAACGGAGACAGCATTAAAATTTTTCATGCTGCCTGTCACATGGGCCTAGCGAGGCCGTTATTTCTGACTAGCACGACAGGAAAGCTATGGGTCACATCGCACCAGAACCCCCCCTTCCCTCAGCTGGGGCCGCGCGACGGCCGCTGGAATCGCCTCACGGAGGGGTGGGGGGAGGGGAAGGCGCAAACCTTGGCCGAGGGGGGAGACGACAAGCGGGATCGAAAGCCCCAGACCGGCTCCTCACCTCCGCCGTAGCACGGCTACCGCTTTGAAGACGTCGTCCCGCTTGAGGACGGCGCAATCCCCCTCACAAATGCGCGCGCCCGGCCTCAGGCCGTCCTCCATCGCCACAGCCGCTCGTGCGCCTTCCGTCGCGGGGGCGGCCAGCGCGCGGGGGCCGGCGGTCCCTGCCATTGGCGGGAGAGCGGCGCATGCGCCGCTCTCCCGCCAATGGCAGGGACCGCCGGCCCCCGCGCGCTGAAGCAGGGCAAGCTGAAGAGGAGGGCGAGTGGGTGGAAGGGAAAGAGCCGACCAATGAGAGCTGGCAAGCCACGCCTCCTGCTCCGCGGCCACGCCACATGCTGCCTCGGGATTGGTTGCAGAGCCGGAAGTAAGGGATGGGCGCCACGCTAGAACGCTGAGGGGGGTGAGGGTTTCCCCGTCTCCTCAGGCGGCCCGCGGTGGTACCCTGTGGTGGGGAGAGGGAGACCGCGTCTTCCGCAGGGCCTTCGAGGTACCTCGGGGTCTCTACTCCCAGCCTCGCAGACGAAGTCCTCCTGGCAAATAACCCTAATTTACATTAAATATCTTTTGGTGAAACTTCTGCTTCTTTAGCTCAGTTTGCCGCCACGTCCCTAAACTGATGCCTGCAGAGCGAGATGAGCAGAGACGTCAGAGGCAGGGGATGCACCCGGGGAAGAGGCTTTCAGGGGTGGCGAGGCGGATGGCGAGGCAGAGGGCAGACAGGAGGGTGGAGAAGAATTCCCGAACCTGGTGAGCCAGCTCCTGTGATTCTCCCTGTTTTCTGAAGCCATAATGCTTTCAGAACAACCTTTTCTTTTGACCTACTTCTGCACTGCATGATTACAGCTGGTTGCCTCCTGGTGCTCTAAAGGATCACAGAGAATAAAACTTGCAAAGTTTAGTATCCACATTGTTTTAATACCAGGTTTAACTTTTTTTTTTTTTTTTTGGTAGTAAGATCTCGACTAGTTCAATCAACGTTGGACCAATTTATTCCCTATAAGGGCTGGAAACTTTATTTCTCTGAAGGTATTTTTAGACCAAATTTATATGTAGAAGTATTTTATTCCATTTTTTTCTAAAATTGGTTATAAGTAGAGGGGATAAGTTCAACAGAAAGCAACTGAAATTCATGTTTGTTATAGAAAAACATTAATACAGTAGCGATTTTGGTCTTGTGGTATACTGTAATCTCTGTGGGCTCCAAACTTTGGAAAGGAATCTTGAATAGTGTAAGATATGATCTTTCTTAAACCTGTTCAATTAGCCACATAAAACCTGCAGTCTGTCAAAGATTGGAATATACATACCTCTGCTGTACTTTTCTTGATCCTATGTGCTTGTCCTATGTCATCTTAGACAAAGTTCTGTTTTATAACAGGACGTTACTGTGATACTGTAGAGATCTGTCATCTTCCTCAGCTTTGGAATGCAGGAAAATAATGGAAGAGAAATTGCCTGTTTGTGTCATTTTGTGAAATGGAATTAATTATTTATGTCAATTATTAATGCAATTTGTTTCTAATTAGCTTATGCTGACAAGTCTCCTTTTGTCCAGAAGACTCAAGCCTTTGAAAAGTTTTTCATGCAACGCATTGAGCTTTATGATAAGGTAAAAGCAAAACAAAACACCTCCCCCCCACAACCTATTGTTGATACAAGAACATTACAGATTTTTTGTATTTTCTCCATCAAAAATAATCTCCATCATAGATATGAAATGTTTATGACATGATTTGGATGTGTTGTGTTTATAATTTGAAGTGTATTTCCTAACTGAAAATGTTTCACAGGATGAAATAGAAAGAAAAGGAAGTATTCTTGTGGATTATAAGGAACTGATACAAGACAGAGAATTAACTAAATCAATACCAAATATATCTACTGAGTTAAGGGATATGCCTCAGAAAATACTGCACTGCATGGGTCTGGCAATTCATCAGGTAAATATGATGTTCTAATACATAGAATAACCCTCACAAAGAATCAGTGGGACTTAAAGGTAATTATGTTATAAACCCCAAATCTCTGTTTTTCTGTCTCACAGAAATTTACTGTTTATTCAAAACTCAAACTCTTCCATCTCTCCACCATTTCTGTATGGCCTACAAAATCATGTTTTGAAAATGCTTTAGTCTTGGTGCATTTTGCTTACTCATCATCAAAGCAGTTGACTAAAACTAAGTGTGGTTCTAATATTTATGTTACTCCCTATTGGGAGTTCTAATTCCGGGTTGTTTTTTTTTAAATGTCCTGTGAGTTACCTGTGCTGTGTGTCCCACCTCATGCAGCGGAACCATGGCTCTGGTGGGTGAATGGTGAGCAGATTCAAGAATTCCTGGCTCTCTTGAATGTCTCTTAAAGTAGCAATTCACTGCTTCTTGACAGGCAAGTTCTCAGATGTTTGTGCTTCAGTCAAACAAAACTCCACACATTGGCCAGCATTAAAAAAATACTGTATACGTTCTTTTTCTTTTTTTTTAATTAAAGAAACAAACACAACAAATATGTTGATTTTAAATTCCATTTAAAGTGAAGCTTGAAACTGTTCAGAAGCAGAAAAACACTGTTTAGGGGCGGTCACTGGACAGCAGAGGGCTGTTTAGACTTCAGTAGGGGGTCTGATCTTAAAGGGTGGTAATCAAACTTAGTAGTAAATTGAATCCATACTACATTTGTGTCTGCCTTTCTCTTCTGTCTAGGTGCTAACAAAGGACCTTGAAAGGCATGCTGCAGAGCTGCAGGTACAGGAAGGATTACCCCTCAATGGAGAACCTATAATAAATGTGCCTCTCATTCATGCTAGGTAATGCATGTTGAGTCTTTGGTCTGTTTTCAGGAGGATCTATTTGTCTCTTGTCTAATGGCTGTCAGTGTCCATGCATGGTGCTGAAGGCTTCCTTATTTATTTCTTGAGAGACTTGACTCTGTGAAGCTATTACCAGGAAAAACAGTGTACATTTTGCTTTTTTCTTCACCGTGACAAAGGCTGAACTGTCATGAAGACAAAAGCGAAATGAAACCTGCTTATAAGCTGAACAAACAGCTTATAACTAGAAAAGTAACTTATAAGTAGAACAACTGTTCTGTGAAACATGTGTTGATTAAAAACAGAGAAATGTATTTAAATTTCTGCTGTTTACTGGAGAAGTTGGGAAGGCATTATGATCTAGCCTTTTGTTAGCAAAAGGCTCATCTTTGTAAGGAAGTTGATTTGGAGGGTGTAGACCTAAACTACAACTGGTAATATTTATTATTCCTTGGATGGCTGTTTTGACAGTGGTGTATGAGGATGTGTTATTTCATACTAGCTTAAATCTATTAAAGGATTACTGGTAGAAAGTCTCAAGAATATTAATTCTAATTAATTAAACTTTAATTTGAAATGAAGAAGCTGAGGTTACACTAATTCTGAACAAGCATGTGCTTAGAAGAATCATAATTACTGTTATTTTAAAAATGAGAGTTCCTTTGAGATCTTAATGAAACAAGCCCTTAGCACAATTATTTTTTTTTTCTTTATCAGGTGTAATGGAATCTCAGACTTCAGGAGTCTGAGAGGGACTAGGAGTATAAGCCCTATTTGAGTTTGTTTTGTTTTCTTTTTTTTCCTGCTGTTGCTGGTTTGCTACAAGAAAGCAGCATGTTTGTCACACTACATGGGGGTTTGTCACACTATAACATATTTTCAAGTTTTGCAATATTATAAAACTGCACCCTTTTAATTACACAGTAGAATGTGTTTAGGAAAAACTTGTGGCCAAAAAAATGTATATATATCTAAAATTCCAGGAGACAGCTATGGACCATTATCCTGTAGAGGAAAGTATTCAATAAGTCAATAAAATATCATGTTCCTAAAATGGTTCTGCAGCATAGGCAGGGTTGAACAATGAGATGGTGGTGTTCAGGGTCCTAAGCGGAGGGAGCAGAGAAAACCCTGGATTTCAGGAGCCAGACTCTTCTCATGGGTGCCCAGTGACAGGACAAGGGACAGTGGGTACAAATTAAAACACTGAAAATTACACGTAAACACAAGAAAACGTTATTTTACTGTGAGAGAAGTTGTCTAGTCTCCATCGCGAACATAATCAAAACTCAACTGGATGTGTACCTGGGCAACCTGCTCTAGCTGACTCTGCTTGAGCAGGAGGGTTGGACTAGACAATCTCATGAGGTCCACTCCATGATAAACAATTCTGTTTAAAGTTTGTTATTCTGAATTCTTTGGCTAGGTATTATTCTTTGTCATCCTTAACAAGGTGCAGTGTGTTGTACCTGATGACCGGTTCTTATGTCCTTGAAACACGAAAACTCGCGCTTCTTTTTGGAGCATAGACATAGTAAATCTTTGATCCTTTTGTGTTGCAAGACTACAAAAAATTCAGAGACGGTTACAGATGACTATAAAGTAATTTCTGTGGTATCACTAGTCTCAGTTGTTTACAGGAGGGAGATGTCACCATATAAACAAACTGTACAGCTGTCGAGGTATATACACTTGAGGAATATTAAACCTAACGCTACTTTCTAGAACAGGAATCAAAGACTATATGGTGGGTCCACAGACAAAATATTTCTAATCATTGCTCTGGATTACTGTTAATAGATTGGTGTGTAAGCTTGTTGTTGTTGGGTGTGGGATTTTTTTGTTTGTTTGGGTTTGGTAGGGTTTTTGGGTTTTGTGGGGGTTTTTTTTGTTTGTTTGGGTTTTTTTGTTCTGCATTCAAGTATGGTAAGCTTTCAAAATGTTAATGCCTAACTTTTGTGTAGGGTGTACAACTATGATCCTCTAACTCAGCTGAAAAACGTTCGGGCCAACTGCTATGGAAAATACATTGCCTTGCGTGGTACTGTTGTGCGTGTCAGTAACATTAAGCCTCTCTGCACTAAGCTAGCTTTTGTATGTGGCGCGTGTGGAGATGTTCAGAGTGTTCCTCTAACTGACGGGAAGTATACTCTTCCAACTAAGGTAAGTTAAAACCATTTAACTTCATACTTTTCCATTATCTGTAGTGATTTGACAAAAAGCAGCACCACTGGTATTAAAAAAAAAAAAATTCTAAAAAAAAAAAAAGCTAGGTTAAACAGCCAACACATTAGAAAAAATCAGACTTACCATGCAACTTTGTATTACTGCCTACTCTTGTTATTTGAAAAAAATGGATCCTGCCGAAACAAAAGCAGCATGTAGAAACTTCCTCAAATATCGGGGGCGGGGGGGGAAGGGAAATCTCTTTTCATTTCCATTTTACCAGTTATGTTTAAAAAGCCTCCTCCACCTCACTGTGGCGGTTTTCTATGCTTAGATTGGTTTTTTTGTGAGTTTTTGTTTAGAACTTTCTATTTTAATTTTACTGTTTATGAGTCAGGGTTCAGGTGTCTGTGCTTGATAGCTCTTCATTAATTATGTGCTAATTTGTGGTCCTAATTTAACTAGCTTTTTTCCTGAAATGGTGTTAATGAATCACATTGCTTTCTTTTTTTCTTTTTTTTTTTAAACCAAATAAGGCAATTTCAAATTATGATTTTAAAAAAACGTTGAGAATGAATTAGAATTACTGTTGTTACAGTGCCTTGTTCCTGAGTGCCGTGGCCGGTCCTTCACAGCTGACAGAAGCTCTCCTTTAACCACTACAGTGGACTGGCAGTCTGTTAAGTAAGCATCTCTTCCCTTCTGCAAGAATTTTAGCCCTATTTTTTAATGAATTTTTAAATGACTCTTATTACAGGACATTAATTAGAAAAAAACATATTTAGATGTCATTTGGCACAATAAGACTTTCGACACAGAGCACATGAACTTACAGAATCTGAATGTAAGAAGTGGAAAAAAGTAAGCAGATTCCTTTTTTTTCCAAGCTGACATCCTTACTGTAGTAAGCTAATGGGGTGGACAATAAACAACACGTCAAACTTTTCTGAACGTATATTATGGGGCAATAGTAGGATGGTCGTAGCGCTGATTGCATGTAGTAGGATGGAAGCTATGAAAACCAGAGCCATCATCCGCCTTCCTACACTTTAACATTGTTAATAGCTGTAGAAACAGTAACTTATCCCCTCATACCAAAGATCTCACAAATTTTAGGCATGCCTACTTGCTGATTAGACACACAAAGTAGATGAATGGACAGGTACAGCACTATTTCCTTCTACTGAGCGTACCTTAAGGACTGGGGAACACAATCAATACCGCTTCAAACTAAGATTATTTTTTTTTTTAAACCCTCAAATTTACTTTCAGTTCATTCAAGTCAACTGGCACAGCTGACCAATGTGATTTAATAGGGCTTTTCTAGCTGACTTACAGCTCATTAAAAGAAATCATTAAATAATAGATACAACCAGAAATGATTGAGAAAAGCTGCAAAGAGCACAAACTGAACATTTCTCAAAGGACTCAGTTATGGTAGGAGGAATTTCCAAAAAGCTATTATATTGAGTAGGTTTAATATATGAACTATACTAGTGCTCGGATAAAACAACTGCTTTGTAATACAAATTTTGAAGAGTGCTTGCTGCAAAAGAATAAGATTATTAAAATTACATGGTGTAACATGGAATGAGCCACCCTGTCACTTTTTGACTACCCTGTTGCATTACAACAAGAACTTGTTAATTGCCAGCCTTTTACAACTATACAAAGAGTGAGCTACTGTTCTACTATTCTTGTCATGGTCTGAGGAATTTTTTAGGCTTTGCTAGGGTTAAAATGCCAATTAAGCATTCATCAGGGCAATAATGTCTGACCTCCTTAATTTTTGTATATGAGGTCCATCTTATTTCATGTACTGTACTTATTTCTACACGAACATGCTCATCAGTGCTAGAAGATCTGAATTTCAACATTATTATTTCTGGAGTTCATAGTTATTGTCTTTCTGGGTTTTATGGATAATATATACCCATTTATTAAAGTCTGAACTAAAAAAGTCTGTTTCTTCAAATTCAGCCCTGCTGTTGCTAGTGTTTGTCGGGGCATTTCTGCTGTCTGCTGTCTCCCTTTTCAGTTGGGAAAGGATTGGTTGGAAGCACACAGCTGCAGATCTTGTATGCCGTAATTGAATCGGAAGTGCTATGCATGAAGTGTATGCTCACCTTGTGTTTTGCAGGGTGCAGGAACTCATGTCAGATGATCAGCGAGAAGCAGGCCGAATCCCTCGCACGATTGAATGTGAACTGGTTCAAGATCTTGTGGACAGCTGTGTCCCAGGAGATATGGTCACAATTACAGGGATAGTAAAGGTGTCGAGCACGGAGGAAGGTAAAATACATCATCTGAGAACACCTTGTTCCTAGGGTGGGGATCTTTCTAGTGATTACACAAGAGCAACAACAGCCATCTGCCATAATTTGAGACCTCAAAGTTGTAAACGCATTAAGTGTATATTTCCCAAAGTTTTATAACGAGAAGTTATTTTGAAAAAGCCAGAAGCAGTGCTGTCCAAGAGGAGCACTGTCTCTAATATCCGCTGATAGAGAGAGGGTTTCACAACCTACTGGTCTGTATGCAACTGTGGTCCTGAATCTGAAGTGCCAGTCTGACATCTGCTGGTTTAGTATGTCAGCTGATAGGAGAGCCTTCTCTGGACCACTAATGTAAGGGGGACATCCCTTTTTCCTAAAGTGTCTCTGAGAGACTTCTTTTTTTTTCTTTTTTTTTTCTCGAAGTGAGGCTGTAATAGAGTATATTGCAGAGAACTGCAGTACTGATTTACTGTGAGATCACATTCTCTGCTCAGTAATCATTGGGGGATATAGAAAATGATTATTAAGCTACATATTTAAATCTTCTGCACTATGGATTTTTTTTTCGTCTGAATATTGAGTGGAAACATTTTATATTCAACTTATTTGACTAGAATAATGTAATAATTCAAAATTCGTGGGAAAACTTCATTTATTCTGGGAGAAAATTCTCTCTATACACATATACCCTCTTAATCCAGCAAAATATTTTATTGCATGCCTAAACTTAAAGAACAACTGTAACTAGAAACTTACTTTGCATCAATTTTTGAAAATGTGATGTTCAGTTACCTAAATATGAACATTTTGCACATGACTGTACTTAATATTTCTTAATTACCCTATGCCAGTTGTAAATAACATCAGTACTTAAGGATATAAAAAATATTCCTTCATCCTTTCTCAATTTTTCTAACAGGAGCTTCTAAAAATAAGAATGACAAGTGTATGTTCTTGTTGTACATTGAGGCAAATTCTGTCAGCAACAGTAAAGGACAAAAACCAAAGAATTTTGATGATGAGACTCTTCAAAGATCGTTCATGGAGTTTTCACTTAAAGACCTCTATGCTGTTCAAGAAATTCAAGCTGAGGAAAATCTGTTCAGGCTCATTGTGAAGTAAGTTTTGTCGGACCTAGACTAGGTCTAGGATTAGACTTCTCAATCAGCATGACCAACTTCAGACAAATGTGACAGCTAATCTTAAAGCTATGAAATGTCTAAGGCTTCTGCAATAGACACCACAGAGATTTAACAAACTAGTGGGCAAGGGGCTTGGGAGGAAGTGTTCAGTTCAACCCTGAGACAGAAAGCCGCAGGTAAAAAAAAAAAAAAAAAAACAACAAAAAAAAAACCAAACCAACAACAAACAAAAAAACACCAGTTAATTTTGCTCATCACTGAGCAAATTCAACTCACAAGTACTGTTTTGTTCTCTGCTCTGCTTTTCTGCAGCAGAGGAAAGAGGTGTGAGAACTGAGCAGAGGGTGTGAAAGACCCTGCATTCAGACAGAGAAGTACTTTTCTAGCTGGGGTGTCCCTCGGGTCCTCCCAATGGAGTCAAAGAACAGGAAACTAGAACCTTTAAAATGAGGGTTACAGGTAGCTACTTGATTAAGATAATAGGTGCAGAAACCACTGGGAAACTGATTCTCCTCTGTATTTATGTGAACTCGGATGAAAGGCTTTTCTTCTTTCAAGCATATCTGGTTATCTGAAAAATTCAAGAAATTTGCTGCTGATTTAAACTGATTCTGTTAGAAATTCAGCAACAGCTAACCAAAAATTTTATATGTTTATAGAGGTATTGTATGACAAGAGAGACAGAACAACTGATTATTTAATAGTAATACAAGATTTATAGTCCCCTTATGTTAGTGTTCTTTGTTTTTCAGCTCTCTTTGTCCTGCAATCTATGGCCATGAGGTAAGTAATTTAACAGCTCTGCTTGCGACTTCAGTTTGAAATGTTTACGCCCCAGTAAACTTGCAAAGGATTTATAAAGCTTCTCTGGGTGGGGGGAAGGGGCAGGGACTGTATTTACAGGTGACTGTGACTCACAGTCACTTTCAGTGACAAGGAGGTGGCAGCCTTTTACCCTTAAGTTCAGACATCTGGAAGGAAAGGGTTATTACCGCCAATTCTAGGGAGCTCTCAGTATTGGTCACCATGATCAAATACTTACTAGTGTTGGTATGTACCACCACAGATTGTAAAGGCAGGTTTGGCCCTGGCGTTATTTGGAGGATGTCAGAAGTTTGTAGATGACAAGAACAGAATCCCGGTGCGAGGAGATCCACATGTTCTGGTCGTTGGAGATCCAGGATTAGGAAAAAGTCAAATGTTGCAAGTATGGGTTGACTTATTTCTATTGTCTGATTGTATTTTTCTCCAATTCCTTGCTATCTTGACTTCTTCTAAGCATGGTAGGATAGCTGCGCTAAGACCCAAGGGTTGCTTGAGCCTGGCTGGAGCTATCTTTTCATGTAGGATGCCTCAAATAAGGAATAGTACTCAAAGGGGTCCCCTGCTGTCCTCTCCTTCCAGGGAGCCTTGCAGAAGGGATCAGGCCTGTTAAAAGTTACAAAGCAGGTATACTTGCTCAAGCCTGTGAGCTTTCAAGTATAGGCTTGTTGTCCTGCCCTTATACAGGGTTTGTTTTTTTTTTTTTTTTTTCGCCAACACTTTTCCCCAGTCAGGAGTTTCACTCCTGCCTATCTTCATTTAGCTGATCCGTTGTCAAATAAAATAAGTACACTCTTGGAACTAATGCAACTTTAAATGCCATGTCACTGACCTTCTGTGAGGTTTACTTCCATTCTCTTACCTGATTTCTATGTTGCTAGCACAGATCTCTGCTTTTTGGGAAACGGACTTGCTGCTGCGTTTGGGTTTTAATCTTTGTGGGCATTTCTGCATGACTGTGACAAAATCAGTTAGTAACAGAATCTTTTCATCTTAAACTGAATGGTTTTAAAGTTGCATGTCATTTTTTTTCCTATGGTTACTGTGAAGTGAAAGAGGGACAGTTCACCTAGACCTGCAGCATTGCATACCTCATTTAAAAAGTCCAATTCTTTCTAATGTGGACATGTTACGTTAGGATATGACTTGCAATAACTTAACCAAAGTGATGGATTTGCATGCAAGCATTTTGGCAAACAAATTTTTAAATTATTTTTTCATTGAATGGGGACTCTCTAGCATACGGTAGATGATTTGTTTTTTCACATTGTTACTAAATAATGGAATACCATTCAAGAAAAGCTAGTAATCTGTTCCTCAGATAAGACCCTGAGACAAGGCTCCTCTCAGTCATTGCTGTCACAGGAAAAAAAATCCAAAGGAGAAAACCAAAGCTGTGTAGGAGCCAGGTTTTTTTGTTTGGTTGGATTTTTTTATTCAATACTCAGTGCCTGTCACATCTGGCACTGAAAAAATGTGCTTTGGGTGTCACCTTTTAAATAAAATAGAGGTACCAGTAACTATAGAGATCTACGGGGAAAATCCAGTTATGATAACTGTATTCTATGCAAATTTAACTGCAACATGTCTGTGTTTTGCCAGTCTATGTGAAATTTCTTGAAGCTTACCATGCTTTGCTTTTCTAGTTCATATTTCAAATTGTAAGCTGCTTTCTGGATACTAGAGGCATGGACAAGACTAGGACTGTCCTTCATCCCCTAGTTGTGGGGAGAGCTATGCATGCTTCCTTTGAAGCAGCTTGTGTTGGGCACTCAGACAGCATGTTAGTCTAAATAGACCTTGGGGTCTGAAAGAGAAACTCTATATCTGCAATTCCGTGACGGACAGCATGTCCCCAAGCATTTCAATATACTTTAAAATGTAAATGTTGTACCCAAAGCCCTAGTAGTTTTGATAACATGTAGACATGGTTGTGTGCAAATATTGTGACCAAAGTTATTTCTACTGTTTTGCAGAAGTAAGTCTTTTTGGGGTTGGAGGGAGTTATAACTTTACTGTTGGGCCACGTTAAGTAGAAGGGAATAAATTTGGATGTGCTTTGAATTGTTTCTCTAGAATAAGGCTTATCAAATTCTTCACCTTGGGGAGGGAAAAAGTATTTCTTTCTCTTCTAGGCAGTGTGTAATGTTGCTCCTCGAGGTGTGTATGTTTGTGGTAATACTTCCACCAGCTCTGGCCTGACTGTTACACTGTCTAGAGATGGCACTTCTGGAGATTTTGCCTTGGAAGCTGGTGCTTTAGTGCTTGGAGATCAAGGTAATACTTGTAATGCCACAGGTTTGGCATGAACAAACATGGAGGGGCTTGTGCTGCTGCGTCTGAGGTTAACTACAGTGCTTGCATAATTGTGGACTAAAAATGTAAATTTGAAGTATGATATTGGCTTTCCACATCTTGGGAAGTTCTGAGCTTCTCCAGTGACTTCTCTGGAGGTGGTTGCTGCTTTCCTAGGGCTTAGGATGTGCAGGAAACTGGAGCCTTACCTAATGTGTCAAAGAACTAGGATTTCCTTGTTGAGAAATCTCTTGACTTAATGGCAGCTACTGGATTCTTACCGTTTTTGAAAAATAGCTGGCTTATGAGATTTGTCATCTATTTCTGTTTTTAAAAAGCTTGTTTTGCCATCTTACTGTGTAATCAAGACACTGCTTCCACAAGCCAGGCCAACTTCGTAATTGTTCAGCTGCAGCAGCATGAAATGAAAACAATCCTTGCTGAAATGGAGACTTGGTCCGATGTCTCCTGCAGTCCCTAAGATGTTAGGCTGGACTTCTGATGGATTGTAACATACAATCTATCAGACTATACAATCAGCACTGGATTGTAGCATACACTTGTCCATCAGTTAACGTGTTTTCTAATAAGTCTTTGTCTTGTCTTAATTGGTTGCAGGTATTTGTGGGATAGATGAATTTGATAAGATGGGAAACCAGCATCAGGCTTTGTTGGAAGCCATGGAACAGCAAAGTATCAGCCTTGCCAAGGCTGGCATTGTTTGCAGTTTGCCAGCTCGGACGTCTATTGTTGCTGCAGCAAACCCAGTTGGAGGACATTATAACAAAGCCAAAACAGTGTCTGAGAACTTAAAGTGAGCACTTTCTGAAATGCTGCTTATATAGTTTACATTCAGGAGTAGGTGCTTCTGGAAGTCTTGTAGTTTGTATGTATTGCTTTCTAGTTTCCTGGAGCTTGAACACATACTTACTATAATAATTTTCCGTGGCTTTTGAGAGAGAAATTGCTGTTCTACTTTATTCTGAATGAATGGGACAGGATTTTTTAAGTGTTTTTGAAGTGGAGCAGAATTGCTGTAATTTTTCCACTTTATGAGCATTGTGTGCTTTTCTTGTCTTTACTCTAGAATGGGGAGTGCTTTACTGTCAAGATTTGATTTAGTTTTCATTTTGCTGGACACCCCAAATGAAGATCACGATCACTTGCTGTCTGAGCACGTGATGGCAATCCGAGCTGGAAAGCAGGCAGCATGCAGCAGTGCTGTTGTGACTCGTACCAACACGCAGGAGCGCTCTCTTCTTGAAGTCATTTCAGATCGACCATTGCTTGAAAGACTAAAGGTAGGACTTGCCCTGTGACTGTTGCTATGCCCCTTCCTGTGGTGTTCCTTGCATTGGAACCTGGCAACCCTGACCTGCTGGATGTCCTCTGTCTCCCACTCCCATTCTTCTCATGATAATTGGCTCTGAATTAAAGAGGAAACATTTAAAGCTCTAGCCACCGGTTTCTAGCTAACATTACCCCCTCTGCTGGAGCTGCTAAAGATGGGTCTCAAGCCATCTTCATCTCCACACAGAAGAGAATTTATTAGCTGAGCTGGTTTGGGGTTGGTTGTTGTTTTTTTTTTTTTTTTTTCAGTTGTGGTGGTGAGAAGACACTTTGCATGAGATGCTCTAAAGCAAATTTGCTGTGTTAGATTTCAATAAAGAGCTACAGAACTAGGCTGGATATAATAATTTGATATAACGCGATGTGCTGTGAAGTATTGAATCTGAATAAAGCAGTGTGTGAACAAATCCTTGGGCATCTGCAACTCATGACAGAATTGAGGATTATAGGAGAGAAAGCATATTTTCTTACTAAACTTAAGTGATCAGTTTGAGAGCTGGTATTGTCGAATGCCAGGTCTTGAAGGAATATCCCCTACTGGAGCTAAACACATGCACTTCTGGAAATGGGATATCAGCAGTGACGGTTTAATCTTCTGTGGAGATATATCTTATAACAATTGGGAAATTGGATTTTCTCTTTTTGAGAAAGAATTCTTGATATAGTTAAATCGTATTTGGCACTCCTTATCATTGGAAATGAGAACTTTCAGCTGCTTTTTCTGAAATGGCCAAATGTGTTTAATTACACATCTAAGCATAGTGTATGGACTTTTTAAGTACACAGTTCATATATGAAGCACTAAAGCCCTTACAGTGAAGATTTCACTCGATAAAGCATAGAAGATAAAGATTTTATGTTAAAATTTGTATTGTATAGGGTTCTGACAGACAGAAATCTAAGCTCTTTGTAATTGGGTTAGATCTTACCAGGAGAAAACTTTGATGCCATTCCACATCAGCTGCTGAGGAAGTACGTCGGATATGCTCGGCAGTACGTTCACCCAAATTTATCTCCAGAAGCTGCTCAGGTCCTCCAGGAATTCTACCTTGAGCTCCGGAAACAGAACCAAGGAGCAGACAGCACACCAATCACCACGAGGCAGCTAGAGTCACTGATTCGACTTACAGAGGTAAATGCAAGCTGTAATACTTGATTGAAAGCAAAGAAATTATTCTTAAACTACTACTGATATCCTATAATTTTTGGCAGCTTCTTCACGGCTATGTTTTTTTGTTGTGTTTAAAAAAAAAAAAAAAGTGAGAATGCAAGAGACTTACAAATGCTTAAGAGCTACTGTTGCTTAAAGCCTCTTATAAACTAAAACACCCTTGAGGGGTGGCAAGAGAATCTATCACATTCTCCTAAAAGGAGAAAAAGTAGGTGCAGGCAGGGACAAGCTGCTGCCCATCTTCAACTTAAACTGCCACTGTTTTCCCTAACACTATACCTTAATAACACTATTTGTGATCTGCTGCTTCCCAAGAATGCACTGTTAAAAAGAAAATGCACTCGAAGCTACAGCCTAATAATGTGAGTATGCAGGAGATGACATTGAAACACTATAAAAAAATAGAGGAATCTTCCTCTAAATCCTGTAGGCTCAGGTTCCATCTCTGCTCCTAAAATTCGTGCTTGTTGTAGGGTGATTGTAGCCTTTTTTCACATCAACTATAATATATCTGAAATATACCTTTGTGGGGTTTTTTGTTTTGTTTTAAGGCACGATCAAGGCTGGAATTAAGGGAGAAAGCTACCAAGGAAGATGCTGAGGATGTAATAGAAATAATGAAATATAGGTAATATACACTGCTTTAAAAAATAAATAAAGCATTACGGTGCTATTCATTCAAAACTTTTTTTTAAATGCAGATATGCAAACACAGTGAAGAAATTATGAAGAAATTATCAAGTTTAGGCCCATTGATACTAATATTCAGATTTGTTAGCTCTTCTTTAAAAACTGACAGCAACCCTAAGTTGATTGCTAAGGCCTTTGCGTTGTATCATTGTAGCGGTGATGTATACCAGTGCACAGTAACTTAGACACGAGGCGCTGCCAAAGGTTTTTCTCTCGTGTGATTACTCTCTGTTGTTGCAGTTGAAAAATTTAAGTTCAAAAGTGATTTGGACAGATGTTTAGTCTACGTTCCCTAGATAGTGACTTTCTTACTAGGAGATGGTTTCCTATGTGGCTTCTGAAAGCTTTCTCAAGCAGTTATGTTTCAGGAAGGAAATTAATGTACTCTTGCTTTTACCTCCTGTTGATTTTTTTTTTTTTTATATATATATTTTTTTAGCATGCTGGGAACCTACTCTGATGAGTTTGGAAAACTGGACTTTGAACGTTCACAGCATGGGTCTGGGATGAGCAATCGGTCACAAGCAAAAAGATTTGTTTCTGCCCTTAACAGTATTGCAGAGAGAACTTACAACAATCTCTTTGACTTGCAACAGCTTCGACAGATTGGGAAGGAGCTACAAATACGAGTAAGTTTGGAAATCAAGCATTTCTTCAACAACAAACTGCAAGACCAGTCAAAATTATTTATTGCAAAATGGGAAGTGGAAAAGGTACACCTGTTGTGCCTCTGCAATGAACAGAAATAAGCAGTGTTTGCTGCTTTTAGGCTGAACGCTCTTCCTGAATTGCCTTTGTAAGCTTTACTCATCTTACTAGCTGTTTGACAATAACTACTCCTTGCACTAGTAAGGGTTGGTTCTGCTTCTGAAGCCGGTCCTTAGCAAGATTCTGTTTTGTTTCATGAAAGGCAATTTTGGTTTCGGTATACTTTACTTCCTCTGCCTCCCCAGAGGACACACCTATTTTTTTGTTCCCTAATTTAGACTGTTGGGATGTCCGTGTTCTACTTCAGCAGCGCAGTGACGCTTCTGCTTGGCCTTCTCTGGCCCAAATATGCCTTTTGGGTTTTCATTCCTGCTTCAAGCATCCTAATATCGTAACTTGATAGGAACATCATGTAGGACAGATGGCCACAGATGTGGTTTATTCTGTAATTGATTTGCATTCTGTACTTGTGGGGGACTTCAGCCAGACAAAAATATCGATAGCTAATTCTACTTTTTGCTTCATGATAAAAAGCTTTAAATGCTAATTTAAAACTTAAAACTGGATTTCAGGTGTAATGAGTGAAAAGTAGTGACAATTTCTCTTTATGGAACTTAAGGGCAATAATGCTGTTCTCTCTATTACCTGGTTAACCTACTTTGGCCTGCTGGGGCGAGACGGCTTCAGTCTCCAAACTTGTTCAAATGTTGACTATACGTAATCCTGTCTGACAGAACATGTTATTGCCAGCTCTCTTATCGCATGATCATTCATTGATGCAGCGACTAGTTACCTATAGCTAATTCAATTAATTCTAATTTTCCCTTTATATATAGAATATTTTTTGCCCAAAGTTCTATACCTGTAACAAATACTTGGAAATCAGTGAGAGCTGTAGAAATCGGACTTTTCTTTGCTGGATACTTGTGTTTCAGAACTCAGATTTATACATAGGTTACTCTATTTTTTCTGCATGTCATAAAGTGCGTAAATAAAGCACAAAAGGGTGCAACTGACTGTATGCCACCTCCTAGTAGGTCAGCCGTTTGCTAAGGAAACTAACCTATTCTTAGCTCACTTTATTTCATTAAGTTCTTTCAAACTGTTTATGTTGCTTTACATCAGATAAAATGTCATTCTTCCAACTTGATATTTATATTTATCTTTTTCTTTTTTTCTCCCAGGTGTCTGATTTTGAAAGCTTTATTGGATCCCTAAATGATCAGGGTTATCTTTTGAAAAAAGGTTCAAGAGTTTATCAGCTTCAGACTATGTGAAAAGAGCCGCTGTGATAAACTTTCTTGAGACATAATCATTACATCTGGAATGGACGGATGGACCTGCAGCAATGAAGCACGCTGAACTGCAGCCTGCCAGGGTAGTTGATGCACTGCGGGTGCTGGCGCTTACTGAGGTGTGAGATTTGTCTGCGGTGCCCACAGGCTTGCTTTAAGCTGCTGTAGGACAAACTGACACATGGTATCGCTGCTTGACTCATCCCATAAGTCTGCTAGCCCAAGCGATTCTGTGTGAGACTAGCATGTACTTCATCATCCTTGAGGAGTGGAAAGCGTATTTTATATTGACATTATCACAGTGCCATAACAGATTTTACTTCTAAAAGAGATGTGGGACCCATGCTTTTAAAACCAGAAATCTTTCATGAAAAGATGATGAGATGTGGTTTTTGGCATTGTAGTTCATTTGAGGAATTTAAAGTATAGAAATGTTTCAAAAAATTTGGGAGCCTTCTGGTTGAGACAACACAGCTTTGCAGCTGTAAGAAGTGATACCTTATTGAAACTGATGTGATTTTCTGCTTTGCAGCTCTGTATTTATTGATCTTTGTAGCTGAGATTTTATTTGAAATGCAAGTCTGATTTAAGAAAATATCCTTATTACAATATTTAATTTTTAAAACAGGAATTGGATTTTATTTGTCTTTCATTAAACTTTATATATGAGAAATCTGTGATTTGTTCAAGAGTGTTAGACAGTAATAGTGAACACTGGTGTGGGTGTTAATGGCCGTTACAAGATGTATAACACAAACATGTTATGTATGTTTCTGTGTGTCATCTCCGTGGTCACGCAGGTGACACCACAGGGTGCCCCATGGTGTGTACCCTCTATATCCTCCCTCTTGAGCAGAGGAACATTTACGCCTAATAGCTGAGATACTGATCTGTACAAGTGGGGAGTAGGACCTATCCTCTTTGTGTTGCTGGACCTCCCAGGACAGTTTCTCCACAGCTGAGATGAGGGAGGAAGAGAGATTTTCTTCATATTCCCGGAGCTGGCCAGCCAATTCATCCACTGTTGGTTCCTCTCCATCTTTCCGGGTCAGTATTGCCAACGAGTTGGCATACAACAATGGTATGCTCCATACAAACTTCTGCCATATGGGTCGTGTGTACTGGATTTCATCTGGATCTTTGGATAACTGCTCGTTGTCCAGGTCACTATAAATCATTTCCAGCACGGCTAATTCCCTCAGGTACTGGATACCTCTCTCCATGGTGGCCCACTTGCCTGGGTGACATACAACATCTTCCTTGAAGGGATATCTTTCCTTCACGCCTGACAGGAGTCACCTCCAGAGGCTGAGGGCTTGTGCCCCTTTTCCAATCGCTTTGTCAATGCCCCCTTCCCTAGAAAGGGATCCCAGCTGCTTGGCTTCCCTACCCTCTAATTCCAGGCTCCTGGCCCTGTTATCCCAGCATCGCAGCAGCCAGGTGACAACGTGCTTGCCTGGACAACAGCTGAAATCTCTTCGCATATCTTGCAGCTCGCTCAGGGATAGGGATTGGGTGTTTACTGTCTTGTTTACGAGTTCTTCCTCTTCTCATGATGGCCCTGCCTTTTCATCATCTGTTACTTAAATGAGCTGACTTCCGCTTCCAAGATTTCTTCTTGTGTATGAGGGTGACTGATACCGGCACGGGTTGGTTCTCTGGTTCAGCTGCAGTGCTAGTCGCCGGGGCTGGCGTAGCCGCAGCGCCACTCATTTTGTCGTCGGATCTAGAGACCTTCTCTTCCCCTTGAGGCTACTGAATAGTGTTGAACAGGGCTCGGTAGGCATGGGCCAGGCCTCAGCATGTTGCAGTGATTCATGTCTCTGGAATTGCCAGGGTGACAGCATACTTTTTCTAAATATTTCACTAATTTTTCAGGATTCTGCACTTATTCGGGGTAAAGCTCCAAAACACTGGAGGTGCCCACTGTCCTAGGTACTCTGCCACTCCTAACTATCCAGCCTCGGGGTAGATCTCTGAGTGGTATTCTTAAATAGTTGTTGGAATATCCCTTTGGCCAGTTTGGGTCAGCTGCCCTGGCTGTGCTCCCTCCCAGCTTCTTGTGTATCTCCCGCCTACCTATGCCTAAACCTTCCTGCTATCCTAGGAAACCCCGCCTTTCCTTATCTTAGGTGTACAGCCAGTCAGTAGAGCATGAGAAGCTGACAAGTTCTTGACTTGGTGTAAGCACTACTTAGCAACAACTAAAACACCAGTGTGTTATCAACATTATTCTCATACTAAATCCAAAACACAGCACTATACCAGCTACTAGGAAGAAAATTAACTCTATCCCGGATGAAACCAGGACACTGTGTAACTCTGTTCCTGCCACAGAAGAACGTGTGTTCTGCAAGGGTAAAGTGCTGAATGTTTCCTGACTTTTATGACATCAGAATCATGGTCTAGTGCAATAAAATGGCAGATGAGAAGCTTTCAGTGTAAGCATTTGGGGGGAAAAAAAAAAAATTCAAGAATGCATTGCTGATCCTTCTGTTTTCCCCCTTTTATTTCTAAGGTAAGACATGATACATAAATTGTAAGGTAAGAAAATAAGCTTCATTATTTCTGCCTTTTTTATTAAGTGACATAAAGATCTGATCTACAGCATGCTTCCACAGCAATTTTTGTGTGAAAATACAAACTTTACAGAAGTGAAAGAACATGTTAAACTGCTCAATGCTGCCTCCGTGTGAACCTACTTCAGTATACTTGAAATTGAGAACTAATTTGAAGGATGAGATGCTTAAGAGAAAACCAAGAAACTATAGCTCTACATACGAACTCTTAAGTGGCAAGCAGTCTGCTCTTCCCAGGATTTGTTTGCTTGTTATGGTAACTGTGCTTAATGGCTTTTTTTTTTTTAATGTATGAACCGTATGGGCATACAGTAGTTGTCATCTGTCCGTGATTGTTAGCATTCAGGCAGCACAGGAGACACACCTTCTTGCAAATTGGGAGTTAATCCCACATGAGGAGGCAACCTATTGTATCAACCAATGGGAAGCAGGTGTTAGACATTGATTTTAATCTTTGCCAACAGATTAATGCAGGGTTTGGGTTTGTTTTTTTTTTGTTTTCCACATATAAGAAATCTTCTCAGACTTGGCCAATATAACCAGGATATAACGGGTAGGGAACAGAACTGAAATTTCAGGAGCGGGGTTCCACCACCCCTTCTCTGGAGTTCTGGGGCCTGTGCTCAGAACCACAGAATGGCAGAGGTGGGAAGGGACCCACCTCCCTGCTCAAGCAGGACCACCCAGAGCCAGGTGCCCAGGTCCATGTCCACTTGGCTTTTGAGTATCTCCACAGCTGGAGACTCCATTCTCCGCAGAGGTGCTTTCCAGTCGGTAGGCCACCAGCATGTCCTGGGGCCTGGGGTTACCCCTCCCCAGGTGCAAGACTTTGTATTGCCCCTTGTTGAACTTCATGAGGTTCCTGTCAGACCAATTCTCCTGCCTGGTGAGGTCCTTTTGAAAGGCAGCACCACCCTCTGGTGTGTCAGCCACTCCTCCCACTTTTGTATCATCTGTGAACTTGCTGATAGAATCATAGAATCATTTAGATTGGAAAAGACCTGTAAGATCATCGAGTCCAACCACAAACCTAACGCTGCCAAGTCCACCAAGATGACCAGTTCATTCTCCATAATAATATTTTGGATTGAATTTGACTGTTAGTGAAGTGTTTATAAACAGATTGCAGTTTTCCTCAATTTGCTATTTGAAATAGGGTCTGATTTGTCTTATGGTTCTTGATCTGCAGCTGGTCTGGGACAAGTGAATACCAGACATGTGCTGGTGTCGGCTTCTTTTGAGGATGTGTGTGTTACGTGGTGTGGCAATGGTGCACCCTGTTCCAGCGTCCAGGTCATGTTCTTTTACTCCTGCCTTCATCCTCCCCACAGTTAAAAAACACAAAAGAAAAAGCAACTACCTCTAATTTGATGTGGTAAAGGAACCAATAAATTAACAAGGTCATATACATTTTAGCTTTCTCGAGGCTTTCAAACATCTGTGCAAGAGGTACAGTTAAATATCCTACATGTGATTGGTTGGGTTTGTTTTGTTTTTTTAAAGACTACCTTTGTTTTGCCAGTTATTGACTACTGTGTGTAATTAAAGTTGATTGAACACCTGGGGGTCAAACCTTTAGCTGCATGATAAACTGATGCCAGAAATATGAAACATAACAATGTCTCTTAGTGTTAGGGAAGGTGGGTAGGAGCAAGCCTCAGGAGCAAATAAATGATTGTACATGGAAAAGTAAACTCTTCTTTCTCCTTAAGCTAAAGTAAACGTGGGCGAGGGAGGGTGAAGAACAAGTACCAAGAAGAAGAGACTACTTAGGTCCTCTGAGAAGTCTCTTACGGTAAAGCAAACCTTCACCTTCCTCCATTAAGGGCTCGTAAGAGAACAGCTGGAGCAAAAAGCGCGGCCCCACGAAGCCGCCCCGCCGTGAGGAGGAGCACGGTGACCCCGGGCAGCCGCCCACCACGCTGCCATGGAGGCTGCCATCCGCGCCCGGGGGTCCCTAGGGCAGAGCCTCCATTGGCAGGTAGGGCGGAAAACGGCGGAAAAGCTGTTTTCCTCCGTATTTCTCCTCACAGCTGGGATTTTTTAATGCAGCCGCCGCGCCCGCCGCTGGTGGCAGCCTGCCGTAAAGCGCGCGGCCCGGCGGGGAAGGGGCTGCCGTAAAGCGTCGCAAAAAGTCGCACGCGTCGTCATCGTCCCCCCGCCCCGTCGCCGCACACGCACATCCCGCGGCTCGTACCCTGTCCCCGAGCCCCCGCCACTCTGTCGGGGCGGCGGATGGCGCTAGCGGCGGGAGGCCGCTCGCTCCCGCGGGCAGAGCCGCAGCGCGCGTAGGGGCCGCGAGCAGGCGCCACCCCACACCATGCTGGCCGCCGCTTGGCTGGGCAGGGGCGTCTGGGGGCTCCTCCGCGGCGCGGGGCGGAGGCGGCCGGGCGACGGCGCCGGGCCTCTGGCCAGCCGGCCCGGGGCGGCGGCGGCCGAAGCGGCGGAGGGGCGCGGCGGGGGGGCGGGCGGCCGCCGCCGTGGCAACAGCGGCGTCTTCTGCCTCGCGGCGGGCGCGGGGACTCTGGCGGGGCCGCGCGCGGCGCCCGCCCTGCGCCCGCACCAACGGCTGCTACGCGAGCACCAGCGGCTGGTGCGCGCGCCCGCCGCCGCCTGGCGCCTCCTCAGCGGCGGGGCCGCGCCGCCGGAACCCCCCCGGGAGCGGCGTGCGGCGGGGCGCTACGCCGAGCTGGTACGTGACCCGGGGGGGCGCGGCGGACGCTTTCTCGCCTTCCTGGGTGCGGGAAGCTGGCGGGCGCGCTCCGCCGCTGAGGGGCGGGGGCGAAGCGGTGCAGCGCGTGGGGGAGCACTTGTTACCCCGTAGCACAGCCGAAGGCGCGCTGCCTGCTGGAAACAGGTGTCACGCCCAAACTTGCAGCCGAACAAGGGTTTTCTGGGTCTCTCGGTAGCAACGTGCTTTCCTTCTGAAGCCGAAGTTAATGTTTAGTAGTTAGAGGCCATGTCCGCATGTATTGCGCAAACGGCAGGTTGCTTCCAAGAACTTGGAAGGCTTTCTGGCCAGTTCAACTTAAAGCGGGTATTTGTCTTGATTAATTCTGTTACGTGCCAAGTTAGGGTTTGCCTTCCTGGCCTGAAGTTTTTGCTTTCTTGCTTTACAGTATGAAAACCCCTGGACGATCCCAAATATACTGTCAATGGCAAGAATGGGTTTGGCGCCAGTTTTAGGCTATTTGATTGTTGAAGAAAATTTCAGTGTTGCACTAGGTGTCTTTGTTTTGGCTGGCGTAACGGATTTGGTATGTTTACACTAGTTTGGAAATACTTTGGGGATAGCGTGGGTTACGGTGATCCCATTAACGTGCATTGAAATTTATACTCTAATGTAGAATAGAAATGAATAAACAGATTAGGTTTTATATTCATTGTTTTCTAGAAATGGTATATACATCCTTTGTGACATTGCGAAGGGAGCTCGCAGGTAGCTGAAGGGGACTTAAGTGCTGGTGGAGCAAAGGCTTCCCTGACCAGCCCCAGGTGGGCATTGTCCAGTCAATATTTATGCATCTAGTGGTCTGTTACCATATGCAGGTGTACACGGTGCACCCATCGTGACAATAATCGTGTGAATTTTAGAACATCGGTTACCTTTTTTCCTTCTTCCTGGTTTTTTTTTCCTTCCTTTTTATTTTTTTTTTAATAATGAGAATTTAATATGTTCAGAGGCTTCCAGAATCTGTAATGTAATTTGAAAAAGCATGATAGAAATATCAGCTAACAGGTATCATATTTCACCTTAGTTACACTAGCTGTATTATGTGATGTCGTTCATGAAATATCTCTGTAACAGCACCATGTATAAGCTATTTTTATTCTTAGTTTTCTAACAGAGGAACATTGAACTTTGTTTTTCCTAGTTGGATGGATTTATTGCACGAAACTGGGCTAATCAGAAATCAGCTTTGGGAAGTGCTCTTGATCCTCTGGCTGATAAAATTCTCATCAGTGTGCTCTATGTAAGCCTAACTTGTGCAAATCTTATCCCAGGTGAGAAAATGTCATTACTTGTGTGTACTATACATGGTAAAGAAGCTGATTTTATGCATAGTAATATTTGTTGTGTTTCTGTGAGGGCAAACTGTGTATGGCTTGGAACTCTTGCTTTGTCAGTTGCACTTTGCTCCTATTAAATACTGAAAAAACACTCCTCCAGTAGACCTCACAAAAACCATATGCTGCCATATACAAAAATAACTAGCATATACTGCCATTTTCAAATGTACTTTCTTTAAAGCAGTGATAGTTAGTAGCTATATCAAAAATTTTCTCATAGACTGGATTGTTTTAAGACTTCAGATTAAACCCTTTCAGAAGGCATGTTAAAAATCTTCAGTCACGCATAAAACTTGTTCAGAAGAATTTGGGAGTGGTTATTTCTTCTTGCTTCGTACTTTGTTTTCTTTTTGGTCATGGACGTAATTTTTCACTAGATCCTGTTGGCTTGGTTTTTCAGTTTCACTGACTTCCATGATTATTCTGAGGGATGTAGCGCTCATTGCTGCTGTTTTTTATGTGCGATACAAAACTCTTTCTCCACCGGTAAGTGTATAGCATTAAACAAAATTGTATGAACATGTAATCATTTTATCTTGATTAAATCTGCTGTATTTTTGCAAGTATAAAAAAAATGAATAAGCTTTAACAAAGTTGCAACCAAGAGATTTTCATCTTGAGACTTGATGGTTGCTCAAAACTTGGGTGGATAGCCTAAGATGTAAGGCTGTGCTTGTTCTTTTGCCAGATAGATTTATAAGCAGAACAGTATTTCATAAAATAGGTTTCATAAAGATGAGTCAGAGCTATAGATAACTTTTTTCCTGTGTACGATGTGTAATAAATCATATAAGAGCAGTAGCAATATAATTCTTTAGTGCTACAATTGACTTTTCTGTATCGTGTAAAGAGGTATATCAAATTGCATATACTAGAATTGCCTTTTTCCCCCCCGCCCCTCTTTTCTCACCCAACAGAGAACACTCAGTAGGTATTTTAACCCCTGTTATGCTACTGCCCAATTAAAACCAACATTCATTAGCAAGGTAAGAGTAGTAACTCGTTGCAAAAGGTAACTCCTCAGTACTTGGGGTGGTGTGTAGTTTGGAGGGAGGGGGCTGTTTACTACTTCTGCTGAATGCAGTTTCAAAATAGTGCTGACTGATTTGGAGGCAGCTTAAATCCTGAGAGATTTTCAACTACACTCTGTCAGAGCACGTGCTAATTTCAAGCGTGTAAGATGCTTCATTAAAAGAGGTTTCTAAATAAATTTTCTGTATATAGACTAATACTTAAACCAGTAATAAAAGTGTATATTGGTATTCCTTGCATAGTACACGTCTTCATTTTGGTCACATTTCCTATTTTGCTTTCATCAGATGAATACAGCGGTTCAGCTAATTTTGGTGGCAGCTTCTTTAGCAGCTCCTGTTTTCAATTATGTGGACAGCATATATCTGCAGACATTATGGTAACTTCTCTCTTCACTTTTTTTCAGATAATTTAATGTACTCCTAAAGAAACTGGTAATTGAGATTAATCTAATTTTGTGGAACAAAAAAACTGTGCCCAGATGATGTAGTAGACCCATACAGCTGAATTTTTACACGTTTATTCTTAACTGACACAGGAGCTAGATATTTATTGGTACTTAATTTATACAAGCAAAAAGTAGCCAAATTAAACTAGTTAAGATCCAGGAATAACGGCTTAAGAAACAAGTCTTCAGAGAAGACATGATGTACATGCAAAGTGTAAATTCAGATTAATAGAAAAGAAGGGAGTGGGAAGAAAGGCTGTGTGGGTTCTTTATTTATTCATGCTGTAAGTGTCCTTGAAAAAACAACCTTGATACCAGTAAAAATATATGGGAAGTGTTTTCTTATTTTTGCTTTGTACTGTACCTGCTATCTTGAAATCTAGGTTTCTGAAGCCTCTTTGAAAAGCACCTGAAAAAAATGGTGATTCCTGCTAGACTGTAGGAAGGAAGGGGCGGGATCGAATGAAAACACGCATACCGGAGCATACCTCCCTAAATAATGGCTGTTCCTTTCACTGTTATTGGAGGTCTGAACTGTGTCTGAACCTCAATTGCAGCTGAGGGCAGGTGTTACAAGTGCAGTAATTTCTCCTGAGCAGTTAGGTAAGAGTTCGGAACAAAAAGGCTGAATAGCAGATAGCAGAATTACTAAATAACTTAAAGTAGTGGAAAATCCAGTGTTACTTGTCTTTTGGATTAAAAAAAAAACAAACCAAACAACAACAAAACAACAACAAAACAAATGCAAAACTCAAGCTTCTAAGGCGCTAGGAACCTTGATCTTAAGGGTCATTGTGGTTTTTCATCCTGTTGGAAAGCCAAATCTGGAATGGCACCTGTGCAAGATGCTGACCTTGCTGCTTGTCTGGGACTCTATGAGAGAGTTACCATGTTGTGAGTAATGGAGAGATGCTGGGTACAATTTAGCAGAGTCCTCTATAAACACTGTCAAAAATGACCTGAATGAGTCTGGCAGCGTGTCCAGGGAGGGCAGCTGTAATGGAGGGGCAGGACTGTAGCAGTGGCTCGCACCCGAATGGTGTCAGCCTTTGACACAGAGGAGCACTGCTAATTTAGAAATATATATGATTATTACCCAGCGTCTGGGAAGGGAACAAAAGAGGCTGAAGCCAAAACTTGTGCCTTAGCTTTGGAACTTGGTAAAATTATAAGTTCAAGTCTTGTATGATTTGAATGTTCCCCTTTCATACTACCAAGGGATAGTTTCTCACATCAGTCAGTTCTCAAGCTGGTAAAAATTACGTAGGCTGCAAATACTGAATCTTTTGCCGTCTCTAAAACAAGTGCTAATACGGTAAAAACTTGGCCTAGTATGCAGTTAACAGAAGCATGCTGCTTAGCGCTGGGTGGCAGTTCCTTTGTTTATCTAATCCTCCACTTAGAACCAAATTTCAGCATATAAATTGTAAACTGCATTTCTGTAGGACATAGTCCATGACTGTGTACTGAAAAACAGGGAAAATGCTTAAAAATAACACTTTTTATTATCATACTTAGACTCAAATGACTTACGGGAACTATTTTCCCCAAAGGTGCATCACAGCTTTCACAACGGTAACATCTGCGTACAGCTATTACCACTATGGCCGGAAAACGGTTCAGGTGATAAATAACAAATGAAGTATTCCTGGAAGGGCCGGGCCTTGGCAGCGTGGTGTGCTGTACTGCCGAAGATGGTTGTAATGCAACTGAGTTTTGGATCAAGAACTCTTGTTTTTCTGCTTAAACCACGGCATCACAATGAAGTGAAGTTTGAACATGTACTGTGTATATATAGAGAGAGACTTCTCAATGTATTTTTAATTTGTTAAAAATGAGGTTGTTTACAAAAACAAATAAATAATATTCATAAAGACACAGGTTACTGGTTGCTGCCATGTGCATTCTGAATAATTTTATACTGTTTTTGAAGTCAAAATACGCACTCTTCACCAGCTTTTTTGCCATCTTCATGCAAGGCATTGAGTAGGCTGAGATCTGAAACGAAAAAGCAATTACAAGAACAAATTTGTACTTCAACCTAAGTCAGTAAACCAGCATTGCTCATTAGGACTTAATGATGTACGTCAGCTTGCAGCGGAAGAAAGCATGTAATCGAGGAACAGTATCTTCAGAAATTTACACCGGACTGATAGAAATTTTACTTCGTATTCCGTGGTGATACGGATAAGCCGTGAAGAGTCACGACCCTGCTCCCTTTTCTTTTTAAGTATGAGCAACAGTGAACTGTCCTCATCAGAGGAGAGTTCTGAGTCCCAGAAGGGTCAGCCATGCAGTGAAGAGTCTGTACCCAAATGGAGTTCCATTTCTCATGCTATGTATTCATTTCTAGTGATCGAAAGAAACTCTCCTCTGTCTCCAGATTCTTTAAAGCCTCTAAAGATGCTGTTTAATCTAAGTACCATGGGAGAGGAAGGACTTTTTAAATACTGTCCAAATGAATGGGGAGAGTGGAAGAAACTTGTCGGTGCACGTACTATTCATTCTTCCTGTACCCTAGCTTCAAGAGGCGTATGCTGGGATCCTCTCCGACGCGGAGAGCTGGCGCCTGTTCTTTGCGTGTTCTCTGCTTACAGCAAGATGCAGAATAAAGCACTAGGCAGAACAGATCATGTTGATCATAATCTTATGTTTTCTATTTTGGAGCAACGTGTGATTTCTTGTATGTCATAAAAACCAGTGCAACTATGAAGGGCTTAAATCATTGCAATCAGGTGGTATGTGATACCAGTGTATTATGAACAGAAGAAAATTTGCTGTAGACGTCTCTTGAGAGCACACAGTCTCTTTTGTGACTGCATATGCTTGTATATACAAAGCATTTTAATATTTTTTATATTTAAACTTGTATAGAATGGTGCACAGAGAAAACACTTGATTTTTATTAGTACCTTCTTCTTAACTGTCCCCGTGTTTTGTGGTTGATGCTACACCTTATAGCGAAGGGACAGAGCGCAAAGCCTATGGAAGTTTCCTTAAAATACCTGAGTATTTAGTAAAATGGAGTACTTTTTCTTGAAGAAACAGATTAGAAAGCAGAAATTTATTGTACCCAGTCAGGTAATTTTTGTTTGGTTCTGGTTAATGGGATTGGGGTTTTTTTGTGTTTGTTTTTTTGTTGTTTTTTTTTTTTTTTAAATCGCAGGTACGTTTGAACCATTGCATGAAATCGTCAGGGAAGGGAAGAATACTGGTCAGCGAAGGGTGTGCGTTCCTGTGTGTCATTGCAGTTGTCACTGCCTGCGTCGATAACAAGTTCAGTGTGCGATTACTCGGTGGTACGTGCCTAAATATTTGTGTTAAATAAAATTCGTCTGGATGGTAGAGCCGCTGCTTTTGCCACGTACGTGTGTGGTCCTCGATAGGCACGGTGAGCTCTCCGTGAGCGCCGTCCGTCTCACCCCCGTCAGAAAGCTCGGTACACGCGTGGGCGGGCGCGGCCTGGGCTGTCCCGGCGCGGCCGCCGTACCGGTAGCCGCGGTCGGGGCGGGGCCGCGAGCGGCTCCGCCCTCTCCACCATGGCGGCGCCGGAGCAGCCGCCGCCGCCCGAAGGCTCCAAGCCGCTGAGCGCCCTCCTCAGCGGCATCGCCCAGGCCGCCTACTACGGCAACGCGGACATCACCGAGGAGCTGCTGCGCGGGCAGCTCTACCCCGAGGCGGCGCCGGAGGAGTTCCGCGCCCTGCGCGCCAAGATGGGCGGCCTCCTCCAGGTACCGGCCGGGGCGGGCCCGGGGCTCTGGAGGGGGGACGCGGTCCCGCTCCGGGGCGCCTACCCTGGGGGAAACCATTTCCTCGTCCTCGCTGCCCCTGGGTGTGCGGCGTGTGTCCCCCGCACAAGGAGGAGGAGGTGGGGGCGAAACCGGCCGCCGGCAGCGTGGGGCTGACCTGTACCGGGCGCTTCTGGTACAGGGCTGGCGCCGGGCCGGGGCCCTGAGCACAGCCCTGCCCTGCCGCGGCCGCGGGATGGGTGAAAGCGGCCGGCGTAGCCTTGGCTTCGTCCCTTACGGCGCAGGGCGCGGGCAGCAGGCGGCTCGGTGGGGAGCCGAGGCCCGGGCGAGGTCGGGCTCTGCCTTCGCGTCTCCGCAAGAGCAGGAGCCCGTCGGGCCAGTGCGCCGTGAAAGGTGAAAGACGGCTCCTCGCTTTTACGCTCCTGGAAAGAAGTACCGCTCTGTGAGAACTTTCTGAGAAGAGCTACTATTCAAAATACAGGTTTCTTACGGGAAAACTGTATTTTGGGAAAAGCATCACCAAGTATAAAGTAAGCCATTTTAAATAGAAAACAGATCTTGCTTTATGCGTAAGAGAAGGTATTTTTCTCCGGAATGGATTTTTCTGCACTCCATTCAGGGACAAAAGGGTAGAGTAGCAGCTCGTTGTGGCACAGGGGGGCCTCCAGGGGCAAAAAGCTTGGATGGCCGCTGCCACCTGGTGGTTAAATCCGCGACTGTTTAGCAGGGCTTGTACACTTGGTCGGTCGTTTTTTGACACACTCGTGTGAGGAAAAAATATAACTAAATGCAGTAACGTAGTTCCGGCTGGATAATTTTTCATGCCCAAACCCCTGTCTTTAGTAGTGAGCTTTTTATGATGGCTTTTTTCCTTCCTAAAGTGTCCTTTTTTTCCATACAAGTAAAGCTGCAACATGTCTGCTTGCTATGCTTTCCTTGTCACTACACGTTATTTTTACTGCATGCTGTTTGTATTGCTCAAGATCATTAATATGTTTTGCAAAACAACATCTTTTAAATTACTGTCCTCTGAGGAACCTTTGGGATTATGTTGTGTTGTTCTGTATGATGAAAAATATCAGAAATTTGACAAGGAGTTGCCTTTGCTTGCTTTTATCTGTGTTCTTATTTGTTACAAGGTCAAAGGTAAGTGTGTATGTGCTTTTTAAAAGAAAAAAATACTGTAAAATGTTCTCTCTTGTTTTTTTCACTATATTGCTGCGTCTGTATCAGGAGTCAGTATGTTAGTGCAAACATGCATGTTAGCCCAGCAGATGAACAGTTAAATGCTTTAAATACCTGAATCATTAAGTGCAGTGTCACCAGATTCAGCAGAGAACACAGCTTAGTCTCTCATAATTATGCTGTGCCCACAGCGCTGTTAGCAGCAGCCTCCCTTTTTGTGGATCAGGTAAGGAACTGTGTACGTGAAACATACCACTTCAGTTTGACGCTTCTTTGTCGTTGCTCATGCGGTCAGGTCTGCCACATGTTCTGCAAGGTGTAGGATGCCCGTTGGGAAGTATGTTATTGCCAAAGAGCAGGAGGGCAGGGGGGGGCTTGTTCCTTTTGCACTATCTACTGCCGCTAATTCTTACCTTTTGACAACTACAGTGCTTTCTGGGCTGCTCTGTGATCTGACAGTTTTCTGTTGAATTACTGACTAACTCAAAGGGAGGAAGAAAAAGCAAATTACTGTGAAGTTCCCGAGTTTAAATTCTCTCATGAAAAGATGTGACAGGCATCAGAGATGATCAAAGGAGACAGTTGGGACTGTATAGCAGGAGTGAAGGGGAGCGGGAAGCGAGATGTGCTCTTTTATATGTTGCAAGCTATTTTGCTGGCATACTGAAGTAAACTGAAATCAATGGCTGTTGATATACTGAGCAGTGAACTAGAGTTTCTCAGAATTGGACACACTGCGTGTTCTCTGTGATGTTTCATGAAGTGATGGTGACCAGAGCTCAGGAAATGAAGCCTGGTGAGGATCAGTGTCTCAATCCATGGCTAAAAGCCAGGATGTTTTGAGTTCTACCTGACAGTATCACTGGGGGAAAAAAAAAAAAAAAAAAAAAAAGACAGCTTTCTCCTGATTCATATTCTTTTCGAAAAAGAAGCTAATACTCCCTACATTCTCTCCCCTGCTTCCCGCCCCATGTATTCTGGCTGATATTTCAACAATTGTAGGTTCCTGTTCAATTCTTGATTTGCTTTTCAGTTTTATTTTTAAAATTATTTTCTGCTCTAAATCTGCCTAAGCCAAATTTTACTGTGATACCCATTCTTCCCTGTTCTGATAGTAATTTTTCAGACCTGGTGGTTCTCTCTCTTTTTTTTTTTTTTGGCTTACCTGTTTTTTCCTAGTGTTTTTTTTTTTTTTTTTCTGAGGTGCTTTTGACTTACCTCTGAGAGTTAAGTTTGGCAGATACCTGGCAAACACAGGTATTATTTTTCTACTTATTTCAGGGCAGTACTTGAGTGCAGTAACTTTAGATAAAAGAGAATTTTATATGAATACTCTCCAAACTCTATATAGGCTTTGCTTTTTCTGTTTGCAGGAATGGGTAGTTCTTTAGCCATCGCTGAAATGTGACAGCTGCTCAGCCAGTACGATGTGTTTGAGGCCAGAAGAAAAGACAGTGCCACATCCAGAGGAAAGAGCTAGAGAAACTTAGGTAGGCAAATGTAGTTATAGAATCATAGAATCATTAAGGTTGCAAAAGACCCTTAAGATCATCGAGTCCAACCGTTAGCCTATCACTGCCAAGTCCACCACTAAACCATGTCCTTGAGCACCATGTCTACCCTTCTTTTAAATACCTCCAGGGATGGAGACTCAACCCCTTCCCTGGGCAGCCTGTTCCAATGCTTGACCACCCTTTCGGTGAAGAATTTTTTCCTAATATCCAACCTAAACTTCCCCTGGCACAGCTTGAGGCCATTTCTTCTCGTCCTGTCACTTGTTACTTGGGAGAAGAGACCGACCCCCACCTTGCTACAAACTCCTTTCACGTAGTTGTAGAGGGCAATAAGGTCTCCCCTCAGCCTCCTCTTCTCCAGACTAAACAACCCCAGCTCCCTCAACCGCTCCTCGTAAGACTTGTGCTCTAGACCCCTCACCAGCTTCGTTGCCCTTCTCTGGACACGCTCCAGCACCTCAATGTCCTTGTAGTGAGGGGCCCAAAACTGAACACGGTACTCGAGGTGCGGCCTCACCAGTGCCGAGTACAGGGGCATGATCACCTCCCTGGGCCTGCTGGCCACACTATTCGTGATACAAGCCAGGATGCCATTGGCCCTCTTGGCCACCTGGGCACACTGCTGGCTCATGTTCAGGTGGCTGTCGACCAACACCCCCAGGTCCTTTTCTGCCAGGCAGCTCTCCAGCCACTCCTCCCCCAGCCTGTAGCGTTGCATGGGGTTGTTGTGAACCAAGTGCAGGACCCGGCGCTGAGCCTTGTTGAATCTCACACAGTTGGCCCCGGCCCAACGATCCAGCCTGTCCAGGTCCCTCTGTAGGGCCTTCCTGCCCTCCAGCAGATCAATACTTCCACCCAACTTGGTGTCATCTGCAAACAGATTTGGAATTTGATGAGGATGCTGGCACTCATGTTCTGCTTTTATGAAGGATCCATTGTTTCTTTAATGATCAGATTCATATGATGCCCTGAAAAGTCTGGAATGAAAGCTGAATCATAAAGAGTGATTCTTGCAGGACTTAAGACACTCTGGTTTTGTCTGTGGGTTTTTTTTTTCTTTCCCTCTCAAATACAACTCTTATTCAAGCACTATTGAGGTGTCATATTCTGGATATAATGTTAATTCAGGCCTCAGAAAACACAGATGATTAAAATTATTGGATATTTACCAATTGTTGTAACATGGGCATATAGCTTAGGAGGATGGCAATATGCTGGGGAGAGGATATCACATTCCCTGTGTGCTGCTTGCTTTAAGAACCAAAACTGATAACAACTGTGGTCTTTGAGGTCATGCCTTCCAATGTAAATTAGCATCTCGCTTTATCAGGTGTGTCTCATGGTCTTCATGGCCACCGCTATTCTCATCTCCTTATGAATGAAATTCCTGGGAAATAACCAAAGTTTATGCAGTTCAGCACACCTTAAAGTCGAAGTTGTGAGCTAAGCAATGCAAAAACTGCTTTGTACAGACACAACTTCATGTCGCGTACGTGTGGATTTTGGGGTGCTTATTTCTAGCACATGACTTAAATGAAGTGACACCTAAGTCCTGTGGATACTTTCAGGATCTCTGTTCTAGAGCGTCCTAAAAAATCCCTTGGCTTTCTGGTCATTTTGAGGGCCCTCTGTCTTTCACACCTCCCAGTATGGGGAAGAAAGGTTGTTATTAGAGTTGTGCTTCGGAAGTAGGGAGGCTTAAACTTACTTTCCTCTCCCTCCATCTACCTAGCAGAAAAATCCGTTGTCCTAGCTATTATTTGTGATACCTTCTTTTCAGTTCTCACAGCTAGCCTACAAATCTCTGCCTCTTGCATAAACTGAGTCATCTGAAGCCATCATGTAGAGATATGGTGTGCAATGTTTCCTTTTGTTTGAACGATGTGGCAGAGGGAGGGTGAGGGGAAAGTGTCTTGGCCCTACAAGTTGTTTAAATCTTTAAGCAGCTGAGAACTGCAAACCACATACGTGCATACTTCAGAGAGTTGCCTGGAATACTTTTAGTATCTCCATGAATTTAAATGTGGGGGTTTTGGTGTTATATTGTGTTTGCTGATAACAGCAGACTTCAAAAGTGTTCCTCTGTGCTTATAACATCTTCGTCTTTGGACACACGTCTTGGATGCTGGTGTTTCCTCAGCACCTGAAGGAGCAAGCTCCACTCAAAGATCTGTGGTGTCCCTTCCTTGTCAATTGTCACATGAACTTCTGAGCAAATTTATTTCAGTCTTGATATTTAATTCATTGTGAAAAATGTGCGTTATTAAAGTGTTAACAGCAACATTTGTGTTATCTTTTCATGGTTTTATTTTTTCCTTCCTCTGGGTGGTAGAGGAAGGGGAGCAAACAGAATAGCAACAGAAAGTCAGAGTACTTGTTTATGCAGCCATTTCCCTTGTGTGCAGTGATCTGCATCTAAGTTAAGAAGAAGACAGGTAACTTTTTAATGTCTCCATTGATGATAATACCTAATCACACTAAATAGATTATTTCGGGAGATGGCCATACTGTTTATTTTCAATTACCTCATTTAGAAGCCCAGATCCTTTGTATGGTCAATGTGGAAAAGATTAGATGTCTTATACAGTCTTCTGTTGCCTTTATAGGGAATGTAAGCACCTAAATTGGATGGGATGAATAATGCCTCATTCCTGTCTCTTGAGGATTTTTTTTCACTGACACCCATGTTCTTGATGGTTAGAAGCAGAGAGATTAATTGCTTTTGTGACTTAATTGTACTTAAATGTCTTCTAAGTAGTAATCATAGATCTGTACCATAAATCAACCACTTGCTTGTATTAGAGCTGAGTATAAATAAGGTGAAGGACTTTCCTGTACCCTGCTGCATTCCACCTGTGCAAAGCATGGCACCTGTGAAAAGTATGGAGATGAATAAGGGCCACAAAAGTGTATCATATTTACTGCAGCAATAATCATTTAAATGTTTCTTTCCCCCTGGTTTGTGTATAGAGTAGTCCTGGTTTTGTATTTCACAGAATCATTAAGGTTGGAAAAGACCTTTAAGATCATCGAGTCCAACCGTTAGCCTATCACTGCCAAGTCCACCACTAAACCATGTCCCTAAGCACCACGTCTACCCGTCTTTTAAATACTTCTAGGGATGAGGAATCAACCACTTCCCTGGGCAGCCTGTTCCAGTGCCTGACTACCCTTTCGGTGAAGAAGTTTTTCCTAATATCCAACCTAAACCTGCCCTGGCACAACTTGAGGCCATTTCCTCTCATCCTATTGCTTGTTACTTGGGAGAAGAGCCCGACCCCCACCTCGCTACAACCACCTTTCAGGTGGTTGTAGAGAGTGATAAGGTCTCCCCTCAGCCTCCTCTTCTCCAGACTAAACAACCCCAGCTCCCTCAGCCACTCCTCGTAAGACTTGTGCTCCAGACCCTTCACCAGATTCGTTGCCATTCTCTGGACATGCTCCACTGAACACAGGATTCAAGGTGCAGCCTCACCAGTGCTGAGTACAGGGGCACGATCACTTCCCTAGTCCTGCTGGCCACGCTGTTTTTGATACAAGCCAGGATGCTGTTGGCCTTCTTGGCCACCTCAGCACACTGCTGTCTCATGTTCAGGTGGCTGTTGACCAACACCCCCAGGTCCTTTTCAGCCAGGCAGCTCTTCAGCCACTCCTCCCCAAGCCTGTAGCATTGCATGGGGTTGTTGTGACCCAAGTGCAGGACCCGGCACTGAGCCTTGTTGAACTAACTATCAACAACTTGATAGTTCGCCTCGGCCCATCTGTCCAGCCTGTCCAGGTCCCTCTGCAGAGCCTTCCTGCCCTCAAGCAGATCGACACTCCTGGCCAACTTGGTGTCATCTGCAAACTTACTGAAGGTGCACTCGATCCCCTCATCCACATCACTAATGAAGATATTAAACAGAACTGGCCCCAATGCTGAGCCCTGGGGAACACCACTTGTGACTGGCTGCCAACCGCGTTTAACTCCATTCACCACAACTCTTTGGGCCCGGCCATCCAGACAGTTTTTTACCCAGCAAAGAGTATGCCCATCAAGCCACGAGCAGCCAGTTTCTCTAAGAGAATGCTGTGGGAAACGGTGTCAAAGGCTTTACTAAAGTCCAGGTAAACGACATCCACAGCTTTTCCCTCATCCACTAAGCGGGTCACCTTGTCATAGAAGGAGATCAGGTTAGTCAAGCAGGACCTGCCTTTCGTAAACCCATGCTGACTGGGCCTGATCCCATGGTTGTCCCATACGTGCCGCGTGATGGCGCTCAGGATGATCTGCTCCATAACCTTGCCTGGCACCGAGGTCAGGCTGACAGGCCTGTAGTTCCCCGGATCCTCCTTCCGGCCCTTCTTGTAGATGAGCGCCACATTTGCTAACCTCCAGTCAACTGGGACCTCCCTGGTTAGCCAGGACTGCTGATGGATGACGGAAAGTGGCTTGGTGAGCACTTCCGCCAGCTCCCTCAGTACCCTTGGGTGGATCCCTTCTGGCCCCATAGACTTGTGTGTGTCTACGTGGTGTAGCAGGTTGCTAACCATTTCCCCTTGGATTATGGGGGCTTCATTCTGCTCCCTGTCCCTGATTTCCAGCTCAAAGGCCAAGAACAACTGGTCTGACTATTAAAGACTGAGGCAAAGAAGGCATTAAGTACCTCAGCCTTTTCCTTGTCCTCTGTCACTATGTTTGCCCCTCATCCAATAAAGGATGGAGATTCTCCTTAGCTCTCCTTTTGTTGCTAATGCATTTGTAGAAACATTTTTTGTCGTCTTTTATGGCAGTAGCCAGATTAAGTTCCAGCTGTGCTTTAACCCTTCTAATCTTCTCCCTGGATAACCTCACAACATCCTTGTAGTCCTCCTGAGTTGCCTGCCCCTTCTTCCAAAGGTCGTAAACTCTCCTTTTATTCCTGAGTTCTAGCCAAAGCTCTCTGTTCAGCCAGGCTGGTCTTCTCGCCCCACCAGCTCGTCTTTTGGCACATGGGCATGGCCTGCTCCTGCGCCCGTACGATTTCCTTCTTGAAGAATGTCCAGCCTTCCTGGACTCCTTTGCCCTTCAGGACTGCCTCCCAAGGGACTCTGTCAACCAGGCTCCTGAACAGGTCAAAGTCTGCCCTCTGAAAGTCCAAGATGGCAGTTCTGCTGACCCCCCTCCTTCTCCAAGAATTGAAAACTCTCTCATTTCATGATCACTATGCCCAAGACGGCCTCCAACTGTCACATCACCCACCAGGCCTTCTCTCTTCATAAACAACAGGTCTAGCCGGGCGCCTTCCCTAGTTGGCTCCCTCACCAGCTGCATCAGGAATTTATCTTCCACACACTCCAGGAACCTCCGAGACTGTTTCCTCTCTGTTGTGTTGTATTTCCAGTAGGCATCTGGCAAGTTGAAGTCCCCCAAGAGAACAAGGCCTAGCGATCATGAGACTTCTCCCAGCTGCTCATAGAATGCTTCGTCCGTGTCTTCATCCTGGTTGGATGGTCTATAACAGACTCGCACTGTGATATCTGCCTTGTTGGCAGATATATTTATAAAAGATGTCATAATGATCTACCTCTTACACATATTTCCTTTCCTGCCCATAGATCTGCTGAATGCGCATGAATCATCTGACCTCTTTCTAAAATGCTGAATTTATTTTATAGAGAAATCATGTTACCTTATTATATTTACCTCTAGTGAAATTTATTTTTTTGTTTGTTTCTTAATTTAATTTATTTTCTTGTGTGGAATATCCTGGAAGGTAGAACAAAGCCCTAGGAAGGCTGGCCCTGGAGAGCTGTACCCTTTCAATGTTCTTCTATCAATTGTTTTTTACCCTCTGCCTTCATGCTTCCCAGCCTCCTATCCCATAAGGTTTCCGAACATTGAGAAACTGGGGTGATCAGCTTTTGCAAATTCTCACCCCCAGCTTTTTTTGGTTTTCAAAGACTTCTTCATCCTGATTAAAATACTATATTTGTCTCTTCCTTACATAAGTTTAATTTACTGTATTAGTTCCACTGGTAATAAAAGTTACTTTACATCTGGAGTAATTCCAGTCTTTTCCTTTTGGTGGCAGTAGGCTATTGGATTTATTGAACGTGCTCATTTGCTGGAAGTGTCCTGGTTCGCTCTTCTGCTGCAGAACAAACTGTACGTTGGCTAAATGACAATAAAAATCCCAGCGTGAGGAGTCTAAATATTTTATTACATTTGATTTATAAGTATTTATTTTCACAAATACTGAGGGTGTCACCATCTGTAATAAATACATTGGTATGTTATTGGTAAAATATTAATCAGGCTCTACCTATGTAATATGTGAGAACCAAGAGCTTGATATCCGACGTAAGATGCACCCAGACTCTATGTATATGCTTTATAACATTCACTAGCCCTCTCCCATTGGTTGTTTTTACTATAAATCATGCTGATATTTCTACCAGGTTTTCTAATGACTGTTACATTTCATTTCGCTGTCATTCAGCCAAGAGGCTGATGGTACCGTCGTTATTTGGCTCTGCTGTGCCGCTGGCACACGTCGTGTATGTAAGTCCCGTCTTGAAGCTACTTCTATATTGAGAAATGCCCAGCTATTTCTAGTGATTACTTTTCTTTATGCCTTTGCAGAATATCTGTTGAATAAGAAACCTTTTGATCAAAATCTGATCTAAAGACTTATGCGGGAAAAACTGAGTGCCACTAGTGGATAAAACTTCTTGGTGTGTAAAATGCTCTGGAGGAGCACCAGCAAACTGCAGGTGCTTTGGAGGCTGCTTAGTGCCGTTATCATGTGTTGTCCCTAAAGACTGTCTCTCTCCTGTTAGAGACTGCAGTCCTTTCCCTATGAAGTTGCTGGTGTTACCCAGAGAGGAGGTCCCAAAGCATGACTGCCCCTGCTTGAGAAGAAAGTGGCTTGATCTTCATAAAATGGGTCTGCTGTTAGATGAAAAGTCAGAGCTGAAAAAGTCATAGGGTCCACTCAGTTGTGGAGGATAAAGGCCTTTGCATCTTCTTCATCAGGATTTCTGCTGACAGCCACTGGTGGGAAATAAATGACTTCTTGCATTTTCTAATAACGGAAGAGAGTTGTCAGTCTTCCTTCTCCCCAGATACCTTGTGATTCCTCAAGTACGTGGGCTGTCATGACCTCTTGAGCGCTTTGTAGTTGTCCAAGCTTCTGCAGGGCTGAGAGGCAGAACAGCCTCAGTCTGCAGACTGAGATAAAATTATTTGGGAAGAGTTAACAGGAGAGACTGCTTGCTTTCTGCTGTTTAGAATTGCAATTGTGCCTGCATCTGCTAACTAAAAAGAAAAGTAAGCATGCTCGTTCTTCTCAATTCAGGTAAAAGGAAACAAGTTGCTTGTAAAACAGTATCAGCAAGTATCAACTGTGTACGTATGAGGTGCTTTCTACCCAAATATGCGTCCTGCATAGTGTTATACCTTTCACTCCAGTGAATGACTGGGCTTGTTATGAATAATTGTATTTGTTATTGGGCTAAGTGAAAATATACTAACGATAACTTTGCACAGAATTTTGGGAGGGAGGGAATGTCTACAGTGGTATAAATGGACATACATGAGGAAATTATTATTGTCTCGATGGTTGCCTGGAATAACTAAATAACAATCCTAGTCTTTTTTTTTTTTTTTTTTTTTTTTTTCAGTTTAGCGAAACACCACTATTATATAGCTCACTAATCTGAACACAGCTCAATTGCCACCTCTGCAGTGTCTGGTGTTGCAGCATACATTTTCTCTTCTCAGTATATAAACCTACAGTTACTGCTTCTTTTTTTTCCCTATTTCAGCATCGTCTTAGGAGGGTAGAAAATTTAGTGTTTACTTGAACTAGCACCTGCTGTATTGCGGTGATGAAAATGTTCATGGATACTGCCCCAAAGCATTCTTATTAGTGCTTCCAATATGAGTTATTTTAGTTTTTAGGTATGTGTACGTGCAGTCAGTTCAAATAAGGACTGGTGCAGCTGGCAGTTGTAGGAATAACATAAAGCGGAGGGGGAAAGTTCTTCAAAAGAATGAACTGGAGAGGAAAGTTGGCTGCAGGATGTTAAATGGTTGAAGAGCATTGACAGGAGCAGTAAGATCAGTGCTTCACTGCCTAGAGCACCAATTTATTGCTTGTATGTGTCAGCTAGAAAGAACAATGTACCTGCATCGTTCTGGATTTTTTTAATACTCCTTTTTTGTGATTTCTCCAGTTGCAAAACTTGGTGTATGTGTTGTTAAAGCCTTTCGTATTTGCAGTACTGTTTTCATTGCTATTGTAATTACTGAAGAGACGTGTAGAAGGCGGTGTTACTGCCGGTAGCTGCGGAATCTGGAGGTGATGGTATTCTGCACTGTGAGCAGATCTATACAAATTGGGCTGTCATTTAAACAATGGAGTGCGAGCAAGGAATCCACACCTCCACATTACAAACCTCATAGTCTTCCTACTGCTGTGCAACTACAAGTGCGAATCCTGAAGGCAGGCAGAAACATGAGGGCTCCCACCATTATAATGTTGTTCATTTAATTAGTAGTATTTTCTATAACTCAAGCATGAGACAGAGGTGAAAGGTCATTACCTAATGAGGCCAATCCAAGACTCATTTCATTTGAGACTGTAAGGTGTTGATATGCTATAACTGTGCCACTTCAGTGAAAATGGCTTACCTTAAGTTTAATGGCTTACTTGACCTTTTGTGTCATATTATTTTTTTTATGTTCTTACCTACAGAAAAGTGGTAAATTAAAAGAAGTTGGCAGACCTGCGTCATTGATGTATAATAGGTGTGGTAAACTCTGTATTGCCCAAACGAGAAGCAAGTCTCTCTCTGTGTTTTTCCTCGATTACAGTGTTGATTTTTATCTCTGCAAGTAGAAATCTAGTTGCTTTGTCCCAGTTGCGGAGGTGAGGGCTGCCCTATCTGTCATGTCTAGAGCAGGCAGGGCAGTGCCAGCTCTTCATGTTTATAATGACTCTGCATTACGTCTTAGTTTTATAATGCCCTACCGAAAATCTGCTAATTGTGTGTTAATGGACTTCCAGAACAGTGTGCTGCTGAGGAAGTTGGATTCTCTGGTGGTCACGATGCTTTGTATCCTGTTGATTTCCCTTTTCCCATCCAAATGTATGGTTCAGTTTGTTGCATTTGTAGAATTTCTGCCAGTAAGTAGTATTTTCGTCATTAATAACACCAGCAAGTTTTGGATGCACTCCTTATTTCTCAAAAAAACAATCCCACACAGGTATAATTAGCACAAGTTACATATATGTATGTGTGTGTGTGATTAGCATGTGTTGGGTATATATACGTGTGGGTGTGCACGCACACGCACATGCATGCGCAGAAAGGCAAGTATTTTGATTATGCTGAAATTCAGTAGTCCAGTCTGATCCCTGCAGTGTTTCTCTTGACCTTAACGAGAGTCTACTCTGGTTGAAGACTGGGGAGTCAGATCTTGCCTTTGAAGTTCATTACTACAAATTAAATGCTTCTACTATTCTTGAATTAGTATTCATCAAACACAGGCTGTATGGAGTGTGTTTGAAAAGGGAAAAAGACTCCCTTAGGCTTCACGTGTAGTTTCATGCCTTTATTTCAGTAACATTAATGCTCTGTTCCCTATTCCCCAAAGCGTGGGGGAAATGCTGAAGAGGGTAACGAAGTTCACTGCCATCATCTCAGCACTGGTGATTTTCTGTACTAGTATGAATTGTCTTTCCTCTTTAAATGTGGCCTATGAAAAGGGGAGAACTTGAGTTGTCTCTTCTTCAATTTGATGCATAAAGAAGGACTAAAAGGAAAGGAAAGGCTGTACACTGAAATAATATTCTATGATTCTATGATACTTTTAAAATTGTATCTGTTACAACTGATCTGAAGCAAGATTGGTGCTTGCTTGCTCCAGGAGAGTACCGATGTTGGCAATGGAGTAAAAATTCTTATTCCCACCTTGCCGGTCTCACATGAGGCTGCCACACAGGTGAGCCGGTAATGGACTTCTTTCTTTCTTCAAATAGCCGTATATTTTTTCATTGTAAGTAAAGATTAACCTTATTAGGAAAAAAGACTAGTCAATGGATCCTTTACATCGGGATGAGCATAATCTCCTCTGCTAACATATACATCCTCATTTAACAGAAAGTTCAGAACAAGAAGAAAGCCACAGAATGATCTGTTAATGCATTGAATAACCAACACCCTATTAAAGATGCAGAGCTGTGGCATTCGGTTGAGCCACTGAAGTTCACAGCTAGCGTATGAAAAAGAAATTTGGATGACACTTGCAAGTCAACCTTTTTACAAGCTGAACATCTGAAATTTTCCATTCCTGGTAACGCTTAGCAGCTACAGTCTTGGTATGACATACATTCGTTTTTCTACTGTACTAGTTTGTAGCAACTGGATGCAGTATATCCAACAACTTGGTATAAAAAAAACCAAAAATCTTAGTGCGGTGAAAATGCTGTGTGGCTAGAATTATACCATTTTGCAGCTTGTACTCTCTGGATATCTTCCAGTCTGGTGGCCAAGTATGATGGAGTCTTGAACTCTTCAACACATTTCGATGTCGTTGATTTTTGCAATAGTTTATTTAATTTAAAAAAAAAAAAAAGGCATTCATGACACAAAATAACAGGCACTACAATTGTTACATGAAGTCTTTTGTTCATTGAGACCAATGGGGCAGAAGTTGTCAGGTAAGAACCTCTGGCAACTTGAGCTCCAGTCTGCACGGGCTGGTCTGGTTCCCTGTGAGCCTCCCTGGGCAGCAAGGGCTGGCTGCAACTTACTGAGGGGGCTCCAGATTCATCCCTGGAGGATCATTGGCTTTAGAACAAGATGAAGTGAGTGACTTTCTTTAAAGGCAGAGCCTAAAATATCCCATTTTTAAAATTTTATGTGTATCATAAATATATACTTTTACGCAATAACTTAGAAAAGAAAAAAAAAGGATTTAATACATGGAGTAAGTCAGAACTGACTGGTACAGGGATGGCCTCCATTGTGAAGGATTAGGAGTTCATTATTGGGAAAACCAAACTCGGTGTCTTATTTTGGGGCATTTTTGTTGTGTATTCTGAACACCTGAAGCTTAAGCACAGTAGGTTTTCCATAATTGTGTTCCATTGTATATAGTAGTCACATACAAGGAAACTACATCTTACAAATCATACAGGGAAACCAAATCATCCTATACTGCTTTTAGCCACCCAATGATTTAAAATTGGACTGTTTGAACAAAGCAAGTGGGATTTACCTTTCACTTTGTTTACAGTGCACGAGCACCTGTTTATAGCTGATAGTCCAAGATCTAATTCGGAGTACTTGATCTCTTATGAAGTTGGTAGTTTTATAGTTGTAAAGCAAGCCTGTGACTCCCTCTTCCTCCTCACATCCCCATGGAGTTTGATACCTGTTTAATTTGCTCTCCTTGAGGACTGCGTGTTTCACTTTTAAAGGTGACAGTGATCTTGGAATATGCTTTTTATTTCTCTAATTCTTTAGCATCTTCTATATTTACCTCTTAACAATGCTAGTTTATGTGTGATTCCACATAAGTAAAAATAGATACCAACAGAATCTCACTGAAAGAAGACATAAAATATACTGTGCAGAGCAAATGTGAAATAATAGCCAACTTGTCAAAAAAATTTTTAGATTTAAAACAAGTGTTTTTCTAATTATTTTTTAAAGTATTTTTGTAATTATCTCATTTTGCATACATTAATATATTTCTGAAAGCATGTTTTTCATCTCTCTCTCTCTCTCTCTCTCTCTCCCCTAACAATAAGAAGTGGCAATACAAATATAGTTTGAGTGAAATTCTGTGTTTTTTTCCAAATAAGGTTAGATTTTTTTTTTTGAGATGTTTTTGTTGAGATGTTTTGGGGTCTCTGCCAAAAGATTCCTACCTCAGCTTGGTGGGTAGTTTTTTCTTTCCTTTCTTTGCAGTCTCTATAAACTGTGAATGCCAAGATTATGAAACATGTTCTGAAGATATATGCAGACACTGAAGTAGTATCTGTGTAAAAGGCAAGTAAGCAACAGACATTTTTACTCCTTGTCTGACATTTACACATGGCTTTGTTGTCTCTCTTCAGACTGTCGCATCAGATGTGCCGTTCTCTTATACTTTTTGCCATTTCTGGTTCAAGAGTAGTTTATATTGTGTTCTAACAAGCTGTTTGTATAAGTACCCTTCAGTTCTAAATGGTCAAATATGGTAAAAATATTTTATACATTTGAATTAGTTGTGATTTCTTTTGCATTTTTCATTAAACTCAATTTTTACCTGTTTTGAAGTAAACAAAGTACGCGTAACTCCCTTTTTCTGCAGAAGAAATGGCACATTTAGGCAGCGTGCTATTATTTTAGTAGATGTTCATATGGTTCATATCATTTCAGGTATTCACATGGTGCTCACATGTACCTGTTACAAAATATGTATGCATGTATGTAGAGATAAGAAGAGAGGTCAGAAATGAGTGCCCTTCTAACACCATTCAGGGACGGACACAGTTTGTATGCATTGCCTAGGATGAAGATGACAAGCTGTGGTTCTGAGGTTGGTTGGGGTCTTGCAGTATGGCCCCGTGGTTTGCTTTCCACTGTTAACGGGTGAGATGCATGGCTTGCCTGAGCTTTGCTTTACTTGATGGGTCCTCAAGAGGCTAGAGGTTGTTATGCTGCTTCGGACCTCTTGAGACCTCTAAGATGGTCCTCTCTTGCGGACTCTAAGGAGCCCAAAGACACGAGTGGCTGATGCAACTTTGCAGAAGGACTCTTCCCTCATCGGTTACTGGACATGCTTCCTTGTATGCAACAAGTACCCGTGTGCATGCCTCTATTTTGTGTCCATTGTATAAAGTCTCCTCCTGCGTGACCAAAAGAGTGGGATCTGGCTCTGGTTTGTTGTGAACCAGGTTGGAAGAGTGTCAGTTGTTCCTTGCTCAGCAGGTAGAGTGCTTTTGTTCACAGGATTCATTTTATGACATGTCAGTTTATGACATGGCAGGAAATCTATAAAAAGTCTCGTAATGAACAGAAAGCACTAGAGAAATGTTCCAGTTTGTATGGAGAAATGGTAGGGAGTTTATTGAATATGAGTAGCCCCCAGTTTAACTAAAAGCCAAAGAAAAGCCATGGGAAAAATTAATTGAATTCTTTTTGATGGCGTGGGCTGCACTGTCTTGGAGCATTCGAATGCTGAAGATTTTAGCTGTTTAGGCCTGCAATGGTGAAATCTAAAGCCAGATTTTGTTTGGCACCAAACAGTTTTCACTGGTGGTGTGCGTTTTGCGATTTGGTATGCTACTTACATAGAACTTGCTTAGCATTAGTAACTTAATTTGCTGAAGCCTTAGACCACAAGCTGTGAACTTTCACCTAGATATGTTGAGTTTTTACCTAGTCAGGTAAAAGAAGGCCCCAGAGCTGGTTCAAGCCAGAAGATAAGGAAGCTACATTCATTAACAGAAGCTGCAGCCTTAGAGATAAGAAAAGAAACGGCCTGCTTAGAGACAGCGAAAGGGCCCAATGAAGAATGGGAAGACCCCAGACGCTAATATTACTACTGGTCCTAACTATCACATGAGGGGTGGGGGATTTAGATTGTAAGGGTATAGTTGCCCAGGGATTTCTTTGTTCGAGGTCCCTCTTTGGAGGCACCCAGCTCGAGCTGTAGCACTATTAATAAAAAGGGCTTTTTAGAAGAATCTCTTTTCGGCTCATTGATTCAGTGGAAACCTAGAGTCGAACCCTGTTATGGTGGCTGGCATGTGTAATTACCATAATGTGTGTCTACAAGCTCTGCAAACCACTGTCATGCACGTGCAGCTCTCAAGGGCAGCGCATGTTGTCTGTGAAGGCACAGAGGCGGGGAGTTGTTCCTACAAACTTGTTGGAAAACCTGATTACTTGGCCAGGTCTACCGATAGATGTCTTGGTCAGGAGCCTAACCTGATAGAAATAGAGAACCTGCTCTGGGGTAACTAAAGCAGTCATTAATATTTAATGTGATTCTATTGGAGAATGCTTTCAGATTGATATTTTGGCTGTTTCATTAAGGCTTTAGCTTTTTTTTTTCCCAAAAACATTTATTACATGTAGTTCTAAGAGCATTTTTGATACAGCAAATGGTACTTAAATCTTTATGGGAAAGTGAGGGATGATTTCGTCTGAGCTCCCCAGGTTGGGCTTTGCTCCTGATCAAGTGTTGTTTTCCAGCACCAGGGGGTGAGTGGGGACCTGCACAGAGCAGTTGTGATTGCTGTGGTGGAGAGTTTGACCTGCTGCTCCTTTCTCCTCATAAAGGCCCAGCTGTTAACAACCACCATGTCTGCTACTGGTTTGGGGAACGTGTTTTTTATTTCACTGAGCCAACAGGGGGGAAAACCATTTTATCCATGGCGAAAGGAAGACCTACCGCTGGAAGCTTACCTCTTGCCTGTCAAACCTGTCAACGGGTAACACGAGTTGTCAACATAGGTGATGAATAACCAGATGGTAAAGTGCTCTTGCTTGCTTCCCTTGAAACAGTGTAGTCTCTAAACTTGTCTGATTTGCTTGCTGATCTCTTTGCTGTGAAATGTCTCTGCAGGGTTATAAGCCAAGGCAGTGATGGGCTATGGTGTGAGCCTGGTTTAGGAGTGCAGGAGCCCTTCTCCTTCCAGGTAGGAAAATGTAACTTTAGCTATTGCCCAGAATAGTACAGATAATATACAATGGTGCTGTGAAAGGAAGGAAAGCAGAGCCTGGAGTCAGAGTTTGGCTCTGCATCAGAGCATATGGCAACACATCATAGAGTTGAGGGGTGTGACTCGTGTTTCATGTTGTTCGCTGCTGGAGCATCTATGCTTTGCTATAAAGGAAGCTGATGTCCAAATGTAAACCAAGAGGGAAATTAGCTCAGTTAATTATTAACTTTTAAGATGCAAACAATCAAGATACACTGAGTAAAAGTGAAAATTAATTCATGCTGCTAATTCCATTTTCTGTGCTTGGTTCATAATAAAGCAAGTTTGCACTTTGCCCGATTTCACTGACAGGATTGCTGCCTGCACAGAGCTACAATAACCTCTGCTAATGTCTGCACCATCACTGCGCACAGGGTAGGGCTACAACTTTTTTTTTGTTCCATGTGCCTTCAAAATACGTGCTGCTCCAGCTTCTATTTTTAACTCTCCTAAGTGAAACAAGATTAAACTTGAAGCAGCAGTCTGCGGCAGCAAGTAATTTTCCCAGAATGATTGTAGAAACCTGATAAACACAGTTCTCTTACTGTAAGAGAACGGAGGAGCAGAAAAAATGCCAACCACGTGGTCTCTTAAGGGAACGACAGGTCGTGTCACCAATCCTGGGACTGTCACTGTGTTTGTCTGTCTGTCTCTCTTTTTCCTGCCTTTATTTCGTCCCTTGAATTTTTTTGTATTTACCGTCTGGTATTTATTCTGCCCTGTCTGGATTTCTCTGCGTCTTTTATTGTCCTTTCCGTCTTTAGCAATACTGCATTAAATGGCTTCCATCTGTCGACAGTTCTTATTTCTGAATCCAGCTCCTCCAGGAGGACTGAAGAAGAAACCATTTTCGACTGAGTAACGTAACCTGTGAAGATTTAGACATTCTCCAAGAAAACAACTTGCTTCTACTGAAGCATAGTTCAGGGAGCACATGTGTATGCACATTCGTTTTGAAAAAGGTTGAACCTGTCAAACTTGTCTGTAACACAGCATGTTTAAGAGCTACAGGAAATGTGGCATTTCTTTGCCTCCACCCCAAATGGCAAAATGCTTTCTAAACCATAGCAAAGAATTTGACTCAAATGGGGAGAAAACCGATAGCAAAGTTTAGGATTTTTTTGCTGTAATTCAGTTGAGTGCAGGCCATGATGGACAATTTATATTTTTAATTTTAATATATTTATATTTTTAATCCTCCTGTTTGACCCTTGTAGTTGCAAGTATATCTGCTATTAATAGAACATTTCCTTATTTTTTTGGTTCCCTGTTTTATCTCCCGCTAGCCTGTCCAACACCTATCTGTGCTCTCTGAGAAGTGCTTTCCATTGCCTTTTTTCTTGTACATCTCTTCCTCTTTCTATTTTAAATAATTTAAGTAGTTTGGAAACTATTATTCAGGAAGGGAGTGGCGCTTCTTTTTTTATGTTTATTGCTTAAAATCCAAGCTTTTAGTATCTATTCGTAATCTGAGTATGCAGGCATCGTTTGAAGATCTTAGCTATGACTAACGTTACTAGTGAGTGGGCTTGTTCTGTTTTCATTTATTCATTTATTCCTGTTCTGTAAGTGGTATAAAGCCTAGACAGAGTCCGGTAAGCAGGTCCAGACAGAGTAATCCTAATGATTCTCAATTTTCCTTCAGCTAAAGATGTGTTTTCAGATGGGGCTGGGGTGGGGGAGCCGCTTTTTGAGCTCAGCACAGCAGGTTTGCAGGAAGTATGATCTGACCACAGGAGCATGGCTCAGGTTGTGGTTCATCTGGTGGCTGCCTATTTTAATCAGCCTTTTATCCTCCTTTGTCATCAAATGAGTCTTCATACCGCAGAAAAATGACACCTCATGCAAATAAATTTAGGAAGTGTTTTTTTATGGAATTATGAGTTCAAACTGGTCGTTTCTAGCAGACACACAGACTAATAGCAGAGGCAAGCTGGAGAAAAAATGTTGTGGTCACTTCAGATGCTTTTAAAAACTAATGCTGAGATCTCTTTTGCATTCAATTGTAAGCTAGGCCAAAAATAGCTGTATATCTACTCTCCTGTTATTGAACTTCATGTTCAAATGAAAAAGTAATTTTAGCAGAGAACATTGGGTTTGGTGAGCTTGTATGCAAAAAAGTAAGATAGGGATTTTGAGGGGTTTCTGCTTGGTGGGAACCTGGGAACCTTGGGGGAGATAATGGAGGAGTCAGTTAAGAAGCATGGAAGCGACCCATTGAGAAGAGTTTTATCTTCCATGTGCATATTTGACAACTCTGGGTGGAATCAAGCTTAACAAGATTAGAAATGCAGGAAGGATGTAATTTTGCCTGAAACTTCATCATGCACACACGTTCTTCCCATCTGCAGTAGCAGTTAAGTTTTTGTTGTTGTTGTTGCTGTGTGCTGTGAGTCCTCCTGTCCAAGAAGCAAGCTTGATGAAAGTCAGAATAACTCAAACTTAAAAATATTTACAAGTCTGCTGAATGTCAGTTGACCTGGTTAGTGTCTCCTCGGCAATGAATCAAAAGGCTCTACAGGTTGGAATAAGAAATAGGTGTTGCAGAAGATGTATTATACACTAGAAAAAAACTAAACTGTAGGCTTCTAAACAGTACATATAATATTATCCTTTTAATGATTCACAGTTAGCTCTTTCAGCAAACAGTTTCATTTCACTTTTAACTGTGTATTACAGCTCAATAAGAAGCAAACTAAAATAATATTGGGACATAGTATGGAACTTGAATAAAAGAAATTCGTGTGATCGCCCATGGATTAGATGAAGACTTAAAGATTAGATAAAACCTTTCTACTTTGATGTAGAAATACTATATGTGTTGTTAAGGTCACTTGTGATTTCTGACTTACAAATTTGGGGGGGGTGTAGAGGCCTTTAGCTTTGGGGTTTTTTTCCGAAAGGTAGATCACCATTTTCAAGTGCAGACGGGCAGGCTGTTGCATCTAATTTTATCTTAATTCCAATTCTCAAGAGAGCTCTTGGACTCTAATAAACAGTGTAGTGTTTGTGAGGCACAACCTACCAAGTAGTTGAAAACCTCCACTGTCTCCAAAAACGTGGGAAAGTCTACTGGACTAATATCCAGGGAACATCTATGGGAACAGCTCATTTATTACGGGACTGGATATCTCAGCAGCCCTTGGGAGAGAGTCTGGTTAGTACATACTTACAAAGGAGGACCCAGAAACCACAGGGTTGCAGAGATGTTCTCATATTCCTCCTGTCTGAAGCTACTATTTGCAGAAGAACATGCTGAGCTAACTTTGACAAATAGCTCAGTGTCACTATGACCCGCGTGTGCTGTTACGCTCAAAGATGATGAGAGCTGCTTCTGTTCCCCCCTGCTCTCCCAGGGTTGCCTTTCTTTTTGGATAAGAAGAAAGAAGCTACACACCCCCAGTCTGCATGCAGCAGACACCCCATATTTACCCCAAATCCAGTAAAGGTTTTCTTCTAAGGATAAGTGAAAGAAATGCATAGTATCCTGACGTTAACAGGAATTAGCTTTGCGCGATCAAAATGTTTTGGCGGAGCGGGGTCCCTTGGCATGTTCCTCCCGTCTGCATCTGGTTCCTCCTCTCCATGCATGTGCTCCAAGGGTCTGAGAAATGGTTTTCAAGGTTATATTTCTAAGAACATCCAAATTACAAGGGTCATGATACAGGAATAGCCTCTCACCCCCACCTCCCAAAACCCGGAGGAGGCGAGTTCATTAATACGGTACATGGCCCTGAATTGTTTGTTTCTCTGAGCTTGTGATTTCTTTGTGCTACAGGCTGGCAGCAGCCTCCAATTTTGAGGGTCAGCTGGAGAAAATGCCTACACATGCTGGCATGGCCAGCTCTTGGAGCTCTTCCATAATGGTTGACAAGTAATGTTTTATTTCCGGAAATGAAGTGTGTTCTTTTTTCCTCATGGGTTTTACCAATTGTTGTTTCTCAACTAGTATTGCATGCTTGTCAGCCTTTATTTCTCAGAAGAGATAATGAATTTAAGTCTGTTTTCCTGTTCTGTGTACCAAAGCACATGTCTAATGGATCTAATTAAGCCAATACAAAACTCTCCAGATTATCAAATATTGTTCCATTAAGGAAATAGTATTTGAAGTCATATTTTTATTGGCTGAATTATATTTGAAGACATAGTGGGTATGTGTTGAAGGTGAATGTAGGAGAAGTCAGTATGACCCAAACTGTTTCTTGTTGTTTAAAAGCATCTGCCCAGCCTCTGGAAAGAAAGGTGTAGCCAGTTGCTGAGGGTGGGTTTTGCCTGCTCATATGACATGTGTGCTTCCTAGGGGGAAAAAAAAAAAAGCATGTTTTAACATATCTCAAAATACATAATGTGAGGAAATTTTTAATATCAAATGGTGTTCTCTTACAGACTCTAGTTTTGAAAATAGGCTTTTTTTACTTAGTCACTTGAGTGAATAGTCCTAGTAATGTAAATTAAATTACTCACTGGCATACCGTAGCTATGATTTTATACATACTTAGAAAACTTTTCTGCTTTTTGTTAGCTGGAGATTTTTACGTTGAAATAGTAAATCATTTGCGTTTACCAATAAAAACTGGAATTAGGTCCTACATAACTTTTTTTCCTTGTCGTCACACTTTTAACACAGCACTTCTTGATGCACTGTAGAACTGCATGGAGATGGGACACTGTAAATAAAAAGGGGGTTGTGATAATATATTGCAAAAGTATGGTTATTGATGACTGCTGAAGAGATGAGATGGGAAACAACTAAGGCTGGATCGATCTCCACGTACACACATTTAGCTCAGAATATAAAGTCTATATAATGTAATGACGTGTGCCACTGACAGTACAGTGACTCAAGTTACTGCAGTAGATCCTGCACTTTAAGGTCTGTCTGGACTAAGTAATCGGCATTAATAAGATGTATCCCTCTTGGACCAATGCTGACAGTAATTCAGCTGTAGGAGCTGGTGGGTAAAATAGGTTTCAACACTTTTAAGTCCTGTGAAGTTTCCAGTAATGATGCTAAAATGTGTGTGTGTTGTTTATTCTGGCAGTGAATCCATCTTCATCACTGCTGTGGGAGCTGGACAACAGCTGGTCTTTGTCCTGGTGGTGGTAAATGCTCACCCAAAGCTCCTAGGGTTTAAAAGCATGAGAGGGAGACCTATAATCAGATATATTTTATCTGTCTTTAGTTGTAAACACAGAAGAACCCCTCATGTTTTAAATTTAAATTAATCCTTAGAAATATCAATAAGGTGTATTCACTGTAATTTGATATTCTGTGTAATAAATGAGCGTTGTTAAAAGTAATGGAAGGAACTGTTTGTAATGCTGTGCAGAATATGACTGGAAATACAATTTTTTGCCCAGTTAAATTGAAACATTTCATCAAGCTTAAAAAAAGTCCAAAATTTGACTGTGGTCATTCATACAATGGCGTAGAACTATGCTTGTATAAAAAATGAGTTGTATAAGTGTTTGTACAATAAAGGAGATGGAAGATCAGCAAAGACCTTAATTGTTCTCTCATTCTTTGTAACTTATATCAGGTTTCCAGTCCACAATGAAATGTTTCCAAGTTAAGATGAAAAAGGATATTAAAACGAGTTGCTGTTCTTCTGTGACTTGAAAACCTTGATAGCTGGTGGGTTTTGTTGAGGAATTTAAAAAAAAAAGTCTTCATTAATATCTTAATGCAACTATACTGAGGTATAACTTATTGATTGCTTGTACTTGCTTCCAATTAAAATGTATATTAATTTTTTTTAAAAAGGAGTTTTTAACTAGTACTGTTTCCAAGCTGAGAGAGATTCTAGTGGACTGTATTGGTACGTTATTTAAAGCATGCATTATCTGATAAATATTCCACCAAAATACAGTAGAGAGAAACGATTGCTAATTATGATACATGGTTTCCTTCCTCTGTTTTATGTGATAGTATTTTGGTAGCAAACTGTATCAGGGTGGTTATAGTACATGAACATATAGAGTCAGTCATAATCAGAGCCAATTTAGCTGTCCTGTACAAGCCCTAGTAATATTGTTTTGTCATCCTTAAGCTTAAAACAGCAAGCTTGGTCATAAGCTTCCTCTTTTGGATATGCTTAGAAGTCAGATTTATATTGTGTCAAGCACAATAAGGAACTTTGTGTCTTTTTATCAGCTTAGCAAGGCCCTCCCAGAAATATTGCTGCCTCTTGCAAAAGTTGTTGTTGTGAAGGGGGTGAGGTTAAAAGAAACCTCTAAGAATTACAAATGTGAAATATTTGAAGGTTGTAAAATCAAGCCGAGAAAAGGGTTACCTCGTTGTTTGATCCAGTGAATCTGCATTAGGTTCACATTTAATGCAGATTAGATGTTTCTCCATGACATCTTTGCTTCATTCAGTGCACAGGATGCAGTTTATGTTCTTGGTTCCTGCACAGGAATAAAACAGAAGGCGATTTTCTGCACAGCTGAACTGAGAAGAAAGTCTGCATCTCAACTTGATCTTGGTCTTGACAGGGCTTACATAAGGTGCTGGGGTCTGGGGTTGTTGATTCACCTGTATTCCTCCCCCCCTTCACATACTCATGTAAGCCTACACAAAAGGCGTACGTAAGCAGTAGTTGGTGTCACACAACATGCAAACAGATCCACACGCAGGTGTAGTGATGTGAAAAATGTTAGAACAGAAAATATTGCACACTGTTGTTAATAGACAGTCCTGTTCATGTAAGATGTGAATGTAGGAAAGGACTGTAAGTCTAAATAGCTTTTCTTTTGAAAATGAAAATACGTGCTTTTTTCAGTTACCGCCTAATTAGATATTACAGGATAATTACCTCTTAAGTTAAATATCTTCATGATAAAAGCAAACAATATATACAGATACAGTGAATGCCCTATAGAAAAGACAGAGCAGTGTACTAGGCATCTCAAATTTTATAATAAATTGGCAGATACTCCTATTAAGCTGGAACCCTGCTACCCAGTTACTTCCAGTGTGGATTGCCATTTCTTTTCTCACTCATGTAACAGATGGCTGCTAATCTATTGCGAGAGTGAGGGAAGGCAGTGTGTCCCTCTTAAAAAAACCAACCAAACAAAAACCTATAAAAGCTTCGGGAGAAAGATCTTATACACTGGATGATAAAAGGCAGCGTAACCATTGTAGATTGCAAGTTTTTTGTTGGGGTTTTTTTGGGCGGGTGTTTCTGGTTTGCTTTTCTCTTGGAAAAAAAACTCAGGGTAAGGAGGATGTGGTGGTGTATCTGCTGAAGGTTGAGTAAGTTGCAGTGTTGACTTTACTCCCTTCAAAGCATCAAACCTGTTGCTGTTATGTGTTGCTTGCCTGATACATGAACTCTTTGTTTTGGGCTAGTTCTTGTGGTTTTTGTTTGTTTTTTTTTTACCCACCATTTTATTTCAGGTCACTCCTGGTGTGACTAAGATCACATACTTTGACATTTGTCTGGTCTAGAAGAAGGTGGCAAAGCCTGCTGGTAGTTCACCCCACTGACAGCTTTTGGTTCATCGCTGATGAAATGGGGAGAAGCAGCAGGTCTTGTGTCCTCTGCAAGCTCACAGAGTGCTAACCGCTGGTTTTTAGATAAGTGACGCCCTGCTTTGCAGACAGGCAGTGTGAAGAACACAGTGTGTGTCTGGCCAAAAGCCACATGGTGTCACCCCCTTGGCTAATGGTAGGCTTTGACGGTGAGGTTGTCATTTCCCTGAATGCATGGAATACAGCAGTAGGAATACTGTGTCAAAGAAAATTAAATCAAGGCAAATCCCAAGGATTGCAGCGTTGGCCACGCTTCACCTTGCTGTGCTCCACATTGGTGCATGCTTGGAGGTGGCATGTTCATTTAGGGTAAGCTGCATCCGTTTTGGGTAGGAATGAAGCAAAAGCATCTGCTTGAAACTACGATGGGGAAACAGCCACAGTTTCCTCTCTCCACCTCCTGTCCTCCCCTCCCTTCACAGCTGTATTTAGCAACCATTGCCAGTTAGGCAATGCAAATTTGAGGCTGTAGGATTACCAGCTTTGGAAAAATAGGTGGAAAAACTGGATATCTATTAAAAAGGGGGTTTGGGAAGAATAATTTCTGTTGCTGCGCAGGGAGGAGGAATAAATGACCCCTTACGCTCCCTTGCAAAACACAAATACAGTATTTAGCCTAACAGAGTCCACTGACACTTCAGAAGAAGCTGGAGTTGCATTTTTAAGGATTGCTTCGTGCACATAGACTCTCCCTTGGAAGACTTGCGCTCTTGCTGCTGCAGCCAGCACACCACTGTGGCCAGTGCTGCAGACCCTGCTTGACTGGTGCAGCATTTAGCAGTTTTGCTTCCTTGTCTGTGGTGTGGAGATGGCAGACGAAGCTGTGGATGTTGCAGCGAGCTGGGATGTCTCCTCACTTGTTTCAGCCTTGGCCAGGGGCATGCCATGTATGCCCCAGATTTCTGACCATCAGAACAGCGGTATCATACTAGACCCCTGACCCAGCTCCCAGCAGACTGTCCCCAGCAGCAACCAGTTGGGTATGCATAGGGCATACTGGGGCCAGGCAGGGAGTGAGAAGCCTCCTTGTTATCCTGTACCAGTACTGCATTCCGCAAGGTGCTCCCAGCTTCCTCATCGCTGTTACCGATGCATTACCCTCCAGCTGTCTGGGGGCAGGAATCCGGGATAAGTGGCAGGCACTTGCAAATTGAGTTTTAATGAAAGTTGTCAGGTTATTTCCATAACCCAGCTTTGTTTGCAGTATCCCTTTAAAATCCGGTATTTGTAAAACCCCAAAGACGTGGCCTTTTGGTAGACTGTTCAGCTTAGACTGTTAAAGAGTATTTTTAAGCAAGCTTTTCCCTTTTTCTCCTCTTCTTTTCCCTTCAGTCAATTGCTTCAGCTGACATGGATTTGAATCAGCTGGAGGCTTTTCTCACTGCTCAGACCAAAAAACAAGGTGGCATCACATCCGATCAAGCTGCAGTCATTGCAAAATTTTGGAAGAACCACCGAATAAAGATCCACGAGAGCCTGATCAATCAAAGCCGTTGGGATAATGTCTTGAAAAACATGAACTGGCGAGTGGATCTGAAGTCACAGTCAAGACACATTGATCAGATAAACACGCCTGTTGCAATAGTTGAAATGGAGCTGGGGAAAAATGGGCAGGTAAGCTTTCTTTTGCAAAATATATAAAACTGATTTAGCTGTGTAGGTGCTGAGACATTTTACCTATTGCTGAATTCACTGCATCCAAATCAAGTCAGTGTCTTTTTCATCAGTGGGCCTTTAATGAACTTGTGGGCCATCTTTGGATACAAAGATACATTCTGGGTGGTGAATGCAATTTTTGCTTATTTTATGTTTTCATATATGTATTGACAGCTCTCTTTACATTAAGCTTGCAAAACCTGAGGATGCAGAAATCAAACGCAAAATCATCCATGCTAGCAATTATATTAAAATTACATATATATTCAATGCACTGTGAAGTCGATTAGTCTTTTTTTTTTTCCTAATCAAATACTAAAATTAGGTAATATCTGCAAAGTAGAAGCTGAAAAAGAATAAAGTTCACAAGTTATGATGATCAAGCATCCCTTACATTTTAGGATAAATGAGGGGAAAGACTCCTCTTTATTTTACGTAACGCCTATTTTCATGTTACAAGTACATCTTTATTACCAGTCACATTATGCAATGTGGTCTTACCTACCTGAAAGAGATGTATAGCTCTGTCAGTGCTGAACACTGCGTTTCTTTTTAATCTTTATGTAATTCATATGAATGTACAACTAAAGGCATGGCTTCCCATCTTCAATTTTTCTGTCTTTTTCTGAGAGGAAATGTGTTTCAATTTGGTATCTTTTTCTCCTCTGTAATGTGTTAGTGAATCTTAAAACCTCATTTCTTAGCAGTAGCTACTGTAAATCATACTGTAAAGCTAATCTGGGGGTTTTGATGTTAATAGTTAACATTTAGCAAGTTTCCTTGGATTTCATAATATTTCGGTAGCTTATAGCAAAAAAGTACTTGGATTAGGTATACCTAAAATGTGTGTATATACACATACCTGGAGTATACCTATGCAGGCTGAATGATTAAATTGAAACTGTGTGGCTATACCAAGGCTGGAATGAAAGTACAAGTAAACTGGGATCCTACTGAGACAGTATATATTGTGGAAGTTATTCTGTTAGTCCACTTCTCAGTCTTTGAAAGCTTAGCCCTCCTAAGCGCTGACCCTCCACCTTCCACTCGTGTATCTCTGCAGTGACCAATAGGGTAATGGTGTGTGGTTTTAGGTTTTTTCTGAGCCTCAAAAAAGTGGAGTTTTCTGCTCAAGATCTTGAGATTGGAAATAATTATATTCCATTAGTAACAAATGGAAAAAGTTAAAAAAAAAAAAAAGTTACAGTGAGTACATTAGAATGAGTACATTAGTGAGCAAATGGGAAAAATACCCATGTTCATTAAAAAAAAAAAATCCTTAAGTCAGAATCACTGTTGTATTTCATAAGGGAATTGTGTAGTTAGTGACTCTTGTTTTGAAATTGTTTTTTCCCTGATAATGGATTATTATGGTAATGTCAATCAGCAAATACATTTATATTTCTTCCTCCCTGTGCAGCAAGAGAAAGGGGATGTGAACATGAAGGAAGAATAGACATTTCTGAGACACTGTAATTTCTCTTACCAAAGAGCCCCACAACAAAAGCAGAATGAATTATTTTAGCAATGCAGCTTCGTATTTCAAAGAGAAGTGGTTGTGTGAATGTGGTTTTTTTGAACTGACATACTTTTGTCTCCTTTGCTGAGGACAGTGCAGTAGTGAGCTGTCAGCAAGTCTGGCTATCGGTGCAAATAAGGGTATTAGACTGGTGCTTACAGAAATAATAACGGAGTAATTAAGACTGTCACCACTTGAGTCAAAATTGGCATTTATTTTAAGGCGCTGTGGTTTCACATAGTCTTTAGCTTTGGTTTAAATAGGTTTTCTGCTGCAAAGCTTTTGGCTGAGGCAGTCCACAGCATGATCATGTCATGTGCTGAGGCAGGGGAGTTGGGGGAACCCCGGGACCAAAACAGCAGCAAGTGGTTTGCCAGAACTCCAGCCCTCAGCCTCTAACCACATATGTTTGAGGACCTCCTGGAAAGATGATCGCAGAGGCTTTGCTATTGGAGGTTGAATGAGTTGTTCTTGCATGCTGGATTCAGCCCACAAACTTAAAACCATCACATTTTATAGCCTTTACATGTATTTTTACTTTATTGTTAGCACATTTATATCTGTTCTAAATATCAAGTTTTGTAGCACATCAAATACACATACGCTGGTACCGTTCTGAAACTGAACAGAGAGAACATTTTCTAAAAGGTTGTCAGTCATAGAAGTGATTTGGCGAATACTGAAGATCTGCTGGATTTGTAGAAGAAAGCTGGCTGATGATTCAGGAGTACATTATTCAGAACAGACTGTTTTCATTTGGACACTTGATAACAGGGGAGTATACAGATGCATTGATGTGTAATGAATTGTCATTAATATTTCATGTTTTAAAAGAAGCAAAGAAATACCCTGTAGAAAATGTACCTTTCAAGAATTTAAAGTCGCTCTGATTCTTCTCAATGTCTCTGAACTGGATTTAGATCTCTGCCCAGCAGAAGGCCAGGCGGTTTGGTGAAGTGTCTGCTCCTTCTGCTTTTGCTTGTCATCTCTGAATTTTAATCAGTCAGTTCTTTCATGATGGAAAGAATATGTGTGTAAGAGCTAATATGGCTAGAAATAGGGAGTTTGATGTGACTGGTTCATAAATGTCAGTAGACCAAGTTTACATGAATTATGTCAAATTTCATGAATGTTTTCTCATGGAAGAGAGATGATTCTGGGTTTGAGAATCCATTACAACTTGCATGAATCAATTCTTACTATCCTTGGCATTACTGATAATAGAAAAAAAATGAACCCTTTCCTTTAAATGCTCTTAAAAACACTTCTAATGGTAAACATTTGGTAATACTGGTGCTCCAAACTTTGGGAAGTTTGGTTCAGGATCTGTAACTTGCAGTTTGAACTCTTCTTCAGTAAAGATTTTACAGAGACATTTAAAGTTTCCTTTATGCTGGTGATGTCATCTTTATACATCGTGGTTAAAGGCAGATGAACATGCTAGCCACGAAGTACTCTGCTTTGAAAGCCCTTTTTCTTTAACAGTATGACTAAAAATAAAATTCCTAAAGCAGTTGCACTTTAGCCTGCGTTTGCCTTCATCTGTTTGCGATATTCAGCACTCATCAGTGCCAGTCCATTCTTTCCTTCTGAACAGCCCATCTTTTCTTTTGCACAATGGTTTTATCTTCCTGTATCTCTATACCTTGCTGACTTTCTCTTAAAACATCTATAGCTCCCTGCCCCCTTCTTTTTGTCCTTTTTAATCTTGTTCTCCCTCTCTGGGCATTGCTGTAAAGCTCTTTTGGCGTGAAATGTCAACCGGACACGAATCCGCCGGGAGGGACAGCAGAGTGAGCTGGAGAGTCGCCCTTCTCGTGCCCTTCCTGCCTCGCTGCACCAACGCTGCTCCTTATGGTGAACGACACTGCCATGTAATGTTAGGTTACCTGCAGATTTCAGTCACAGATTTATATCTGACCTTGTTATTAATAGGAAATAAATGCATTGGGTTTGCACTGTTTTTGTGTTTGCATTTGTTTTATGGACTTTGCCATGTTATTTTCCTTATGAGATGTGCCTCTCCCTTGGGGCTGTGTTATTCCCACTAGTATTCTGGGCTGATTTGCCAATAAGTTTTACTTTCTTGCTGCATTATATATTTTGCAGTTTAATATCTGAGAGTGATCAAATGTTACAGATTAGCCCAAGTATTTGCTCTTGGCTTTTGTGCTTGAACTTGTTTACAGAGTGGGTATTTTCACATGCATTTCTTTTCAGTGTTTAAGATACTGGTAATCCATGTCATAGCACTTTTATTGAAGTTTTGTGGGATGTTAAGCATGTTTTGTGAGCAAAGAGTATTTTCTGCCCTAATTTAACATGAAGTTTGGGGTTCCGCTGCAGGATTCTTCCCAGAAAGACCTGAGGAAATTGCATCAGGATTATGGATTAGAGGGTTTTTTCCCAAAACATTGTATATCTCTTCTCCTTCGTTTTTTAAAACATCTGCTTGACAGAGGTATCATAAAACTGAGTTAATGGTATATGGTACGTAAATACTACTATACAGCAGATAGTAAAAGCCACAGTGTAAGTTATGAAATTAGGATAATTTCTTTCAAATTTAAGGGCAAAGAGCAGCCTCTCATTGCATATCATTTTTCTGAAGTCTGAAATCACCAGGGATGTATATTTTCATATAAAATAAACATCTTTCTTTAAAGAACAGGCAAGCATTAGTAACAGTCTTTTTATAAATTGAAAAGTCTAATATTTCCTAGTGCTCACTATATTTTGATTGCCATTTTAAACTCTCACCAGTGAGATAAATACTTTATGATGAAAGGGCTTACTAGATGAAGCAATCCTTTGCCAGTGCAAGAATTTACCTGATACTGAAAAAGTAAGAATTGTCAGCTCACAGTTTACCTTAGGTATATCACATCTGCTCGCAGCTGGGTCCAGACCCCGGTAATTCAGAGAAAATAATAATAATTCAGATAATTCAGGTGCAGAAAGAACTCATAACGAACATAGACAATTATCATGTGCTGTATGTAAGAGGTAAAATGCTACCAGGATTTTGAAGGTCTGGAGCTTGAAATTTCATCAACTTTTAATTTGTATGACTATGAAGATTTAATTCTTTTAATGTTCTGGGTAGGAGTGAAGTAGGTCTCAAAGTAAACTTTTGGGAAATCAAAATTGCTTCTGACTTGTCAATTATGTATATTCCACACAAATTTATATTGACATTTTTATCAACCGTGCTATAAACAAACGATAAGCTGAATTCACACATGTTGACAAATATTAAAATTGAACATACTTTCACAGTGTAATAAAAAAATCTTAGGATTTAGCTTCTATAAATCTCATTACCTTGCTAGGACTACAGACTGAATGCCACTGAGGATCTGTGGGTGTTTTGCACATTTTTGTAAGCACAGGTCTCTTGGTTTCCCTAGGCTGTGGTTATCTCCAGCAATAGCTTTCTCTGCTGAAGAAAGGTCAGATCAAGAAAACGTCATGAGTAAACTCATGCTATAGGGAGGAAGGATTATGGCTGCGCTTGCTTTTGTCTCCGTGTGACTCCAGGTCAGGCTGCTTCAGAGCTATCACTGAAAATAACTTCAGATAATGGACTTCCAGTCTTTTTTATGTACGATCTATTCCAAAAAGACAGACTGCCATTTGTAGGATATTGGTATGGGCAAAACAATGCTTTGGGAGATGAAAAGCGGTTCTAGGTACTCGAACCCAAATAAGGATAGCCTGGCCTGCGAAGGGGAAGGAAAAACAACCACCAAACAATTTTTCCTTTCCAGCCTTAACCCATTTTAATCTTTGTAGTTATTAACATTATTGGAACTATTGTTACGGTCAAAAATGGGAAAAGGTGGGCATTTAGAAGCCGAATCGATCAAGTGAACTGCAATGGGCTTTATGTGATTAAAAATATAAAACCCAGTAAGTAGAAGTTAATGGAAAAAAATCACCTTTGTGGCCAAGCTGAATGTAATCACTTGAGCTTTTATTCACCTTGGAAATTTATGAGCTGGAGGGAACAGTTACATAAGGCAGTACAGTGAAAAGCAAATAAAAACCAGAGAGGGCAAGGGGTCACTTCGCACAGAGGAAACTGGAACACAGTTGACTGACTTAACTCAGTTATTTCCTTAATCCTCTGCATGGCACTCTCTGTAGTCCTTTGCTTCGACAGTTCAATTTTTGTCACCTTCTCCTGAAAGCAAAGTGAAATTTGGGGAACAAGAAGAGAATTTTGTTATTTGTGGCTGTTGGTATTTTTTAAGCGTAATATGTTACGAAGATAAGAGTATTAAATTGAGATATTAAATAACTGTCCAACTTGAATTGTCACTTCTCCACTGTATATATTTGACAATTTTTTTTTTATGAGTACCTCATCTGTTCATCCTATACGAAGCAAGGATAGTCTACAATTACTGGTACTAACAGTTTCCATCCTTGTTTATTTGTGCTGTGTATATACACATACAGGTGTGCAGGTGCATGCACACACATATATTCATTGTCAACTGTTTTTACTCTGGAACTGGATTTGTTGAAGTAGTTAAATAGAATAATTTAAGTGAGACATAAATATTTTTGATTGTAGCTGAGCTCAGGGTATTAAGGGGAGAATTTTGGATTAATTGAAGGTGAACTGTATGAAGATGGATGTTATCATAACGATGCATATTTACTGCCATTCATCTGCCTAAATTCAGATTCAGTCCTGGACACTTGAAATTTTTTACCTTCTCAGAAAATATATTGAGGTATTGGACATTATGACAGGGAACTTACCATCTGTTATGTATCTGGCATTCTCATGCAGCAATAAAATGTTTCATAGCTTTGATGAAACACCCTGCAGAGCCATCTCTTGCAACCTTGGGATACAGACTACGATGAGGCTGGGACAGGGGCAGCTGGGTTCAACAGACCTGTCTGCTGGAAATTGTCTCCAGCAAATGCATTTCATCACTTACCTTTTTCTGGAATTGATGCTACACATTTATGAGTTAGAAGGACCTTTTCTTCCTCCTCCTTCTTCTTATCCTCCCTATGTTATCTCTGCTCGTTGCTTTTCTGGAAGTCCTCCCCCTGGTCTTCTACCAGCTTCATTGCCCCCAGAAGTGGTTGGTACACTTTTGGAACCTACTGTTAGCTAACAGCCCTCGATCCTCATCCTGGCTCCCCTACTGAAAACATAGAATCATAGAATGCTTTGGGATGGAAGGGAACCTTTAAAGGTCATCTAGTCCATCCCCCCTGCAATTGGCAACCTGATCTAGGCAAACCTAGATCAGGTTGCTCAGAGCCCCATCCAGCCTGGCCTTGAATGTTTCCAAGGATGGGGCATCTACCACCTCTCTGGGCAACCCGTTCCACTGTTTCACCACCCTCATCGTGAAAAATTTTTTCCTTGTGTTCAGTCTAAATCTATCCTCCTTTAGTTTAAAACCATTACTCCTTGTCCTGTTGCAGCAGGCCTTGCTAAAGAGACTATCCCCGTCTTTCTTGTAGGCCCCCTTTAAGTATTGAAAGGCTGCAATAAGGTCTCCCCGCAGCCTTCTCTTCTCCAGGCTGAACAACCCCAACTGTCTCAGCCTTTCCTCATAGCAGAGGTGTTCCAGCCCTCTGATCGTTTTTGTGGCCCTCCTCTGGACCCATTCCAACAGGTCCATGTCCCTCCTGTGCTGAGGACCCCAGAACTGGACGCAGGACTCCAGGTGGGGTCTCACCAGGGGAGAGTAGAGGGGCAGAATCACCCCCTCGACCTGCTGGCCATGCTTCTTTTGATGCAGCCCAGGATACGGTTGGCTTTCTGGGCTGCGAGAGCACATTGCTGGCTCATATCCACCTTTTAATCTCTTGGTACCCCCAAGTCCTTCTTGGCAGGGCTGCTCTCAATCCCTTCATCCCCCAGCCTGTAGTGATACCGGGGGTTGCCCCGACCCAGGTGCAGGACCTTGCACTTGGCCTTGTTGGACCTCATGAGGTTCATATGGTCCCACTTCTCGAGCTTGTCCAGGTCCCTCTGGATGGCATCCCGTCCCTCAGGTGTGTCAACTGCACCGCTCAGCTTGGTGTCATCTGCAAACTTGCTGAGGGTGCACTCGATCCCGCTGTCTATGTCATTGATGAAGATATTAAAGAGCACTGGCCCCAGTACAGGCCCCTGAGGGGCACCACTTGTCACCGATCTCCATCTGGACATCAAGCCATTGACCACAGCCCTCTGGATGTGACCAGCCAGCCAGTTAGCTATGCACCGAACAGTCCGCCCATCGAATCCATATCTCTCCAATTTAGAGAAAAGGATGTTGTGGGGGACTGTGTCAAAGGCCTTAACAGCAGTCCAGATAAAGCATTTCTATAAACTTTTCAACCTTTTCTTTGCTATTCCTGCAGTGCTGGGGTAGGTTACCCTGAGAGTTTGTGGCAGTGCACGTTTTGAGATCCTCAAGACTCAAGCTGGATCAAGACAGACATATGGGCAGGGTCTCCACCACACCAGACCTGAGCATTTAGCCTGCAGGCTTTCAGGTGAAACGGATAGTTTCATGCTCCTTGTTTAATCCAGTCACTGTGTGCATTTCAGTTCCTTCTCTATTCACCGCACCTCACATGCAAGATTGAGCTAAGAGCGTGTTTCTGTTGCTTTTGTACTTTGTGCTTTAGTTCAGTCTGAATGCGTGAACTTCTGGGTCAGGCAATGGGGAGTTCGGTTTCAGAAGAGGGAGAGCTGTTTGGGAACTGTGACACTGAATGTTGGAGGGGGGGGCCGAAAAAAGCTGATGGCATTTAAAGAGAACACATTGCAGAGGCTGGATGCAGAGATGGCTGATGAGTTTCAAAACCTCCCCAGCTCTGTCTCTGTTCTCTAATAAGAAAGTTCCTGTGTCACTAACGAGCTTAGAGGACGGTTATGAGTTTCTTGTGCTTCCTCATCACTTTGCATTAACTGGGTAATTTGGAGACCCTAAATTGCATACCCTCCGTCACCAAAGGAATTGCTCGGTTTGAGCAGTTGGCAGAGCAGTTTCAATGTGACACTTGGACTACTGCTGTCATGTAAATAATCACAGATGACTCCACTGTCTGTGCAGTCCCCCACCACAATGGCCATGGAGTTGTATAGAAACTGACTGCAAATACGCAAGTTAAAGCATTGCATTTGCACAAAATGCCACATGCAGACCCACACCATTTGGGTGCATGACCTTGCTCTTAAACAAGCTTAGTCAGAGCTTCTGCCTTCTTCAGAGCTCACAGCCTGGCTTGGGTCACTGCTGGAGGGTAGAGGAGCAGCTCTGCATTTCCCACCTCTACCAACCAGCAAGAGATTCAACCTTACTGCAAAACCAGGCTTTAATTGAGGCGAAACGTTGTGTAAGGCTTGGAAAGTTGGAGCTTTAATGTATGAAGTGGAAGGTCTTTGGAGATCTGCAGGTGAGGTAAAACTGAAATGGAAAAGGTAGATTAAAAAATGCTGCCATTTCTCTATTGTACTTGTACTAAGCCTGGGGCAGGAGGCAGAGAGGACCATGCTTGGCCAACGTGATCGATTCCTGGCTTATTAAAAAGCAACTTTGCAATGCAAAGATTGGGTCTGTTGGCTGCAGTGTTGCCAATTGTTGAGGAACCAGAGAGAGGATTTGCTGGCATGAGGCCTCCTGGGGTAAATACAGAAGAGTTAGTGATTTCTTTTGACACTGCCCACCTTTTGTAATACCAGCAGCATGTAGTTTGGGTGTGAAAGTGAATGTGTTCTGTTTTGTGAAATAATTTATCTTGGGATAAATCTCAGAATATTTTATGAAATATATTTACCCCACGAGGCTTTCAAGGAAGGGGAACATGGTTGAAGAACCAAAAATCGTAATCTCCACTAGCTGCTTTTCAACAAAAGTAAAAAGTTTTGCTTGATTCTCATTAAAAAATTTTTAAAAGTGGAATTTCTTTGCTGGGGAGTCTGTATACAGCAAATCAAAAACACTGTCCTCTTTGCATCTTAGCTCCAGTATTGCTGGCCGTCTGCATTCTTCAGAGGACTTGGATGTCAACATTAGCAAGTAATTTGTTCTTAGAAAACTCAGGGAAAAAAAGGAGTTGCTATGAACATAAGTGCCCACTGCATTGGCTGACAAAGCATCTTGTTTTTACAGGCCTAGCCTGGCCAAGAACATTTTAAATTGTTGTTTTGCCAGTTGGCCGGTCTTCCTACTCTTGACAATATGCCACGTTGCCGCTGAAGAGTGCTTTGGAGATCCTTCCAGGTTTGTAATGGTGTCTCTTGAAATCCCCAAATAGTCGTGTTCAGGGGTGTAAATAAGAACAGGTTCGTACTTAATTTATTTCAATTAGGAAGAGCTGCTGCAGGAGGAGGTATCAGAAGATATAAAATTGGAAAGCTGGCATGTAATTGGGGAGAAATGCGTGTAACTCACACCCTTCTTTGCTGCTTAATCCTTTGGATTCTCTTTATTCTGTGTTAAATATATATATATACACACACACATACTCTACATAAAAGCTGGACTCTAGCTTTGGCTGTGCAAGTATTGATCCAACAAAAAACCCGCACCCAACAGTACACGATAGCAAAGCAAAGTCACTGCAAACTGTACAATTAAACTTGCCGTGTTTCTCTGCATGTCTGAAGTTTTTTGAGGGGAGAGTGAACCTGCATCATTTCTTGTGAGCAGCTTGTATATTATCTGCCAGCAGCTTTATTTTTTCACCTTTCTTCACGAATTGAATTCCCACATGGTGAGTAGTTCTATTAATACATTAGGCAGCAGACGGCATGGGCAATAGGAGAATGCAATTCGTAGGCAGATCGCAGTATAATCTTTTTATTGAGGAGATATTGCTCTTCTAATTTCTAACAAGCTGTGGCTTTCTGTCCTTTTAGTGCTTCTACTCGTATGTCTCGTCCTAGTTAAAAATGGGAAAAAAGATAAACATCACTTTTTTTCCTTCCTTTTCTTCTTATCATTCACTTTACAAAAATCTCTAACAGAGGGATTTCTCTGGTAGCTGCTGGAATTTTTTGGTGTACAAAACTGTCCTTGGCAGTTGGTAACTGAGCGTTAATGCTGAGGTATTATCAGCTCCCTGTACGGAAATGTAGTTAATCAACATGTGAAATGTTTGGACTACTAGTGCTGTGTCTGCATAAAAGTAAACCCTCATTCCTGCTGCAGGTGTTCTTGCTGCTATTGATTTATACTACTAGAAATGGTACCTAGGGACTTCTAGATGCCAGCAAAAAAATTTTGGGAGATGCTCATGCCCCTTCCCAAGGGAGTGAATTAAGACTGTAGGAAACACGGCTCTTTTTGCAAATATCAACTTCCATGTTGTATAGGTCAGGTTTTCAGGAGATCACTGGTGGGAGTTTGCACTGAAGAAGCTCAAACATTGCATCTGCATTTGCAGGTTCACTTACCTCCACATTAAATGGATTTGTCTTACAGGTGCACCTTAGCACCCTGGCCTTTGCTTCATCTTGTTAAAAACACAGACCGAAAGGAAGGCAGTAAATAGAACTGCTATGGAAAATCATGTCTGGGTCTTAGATGGTAGTTCTGGGTTACAGGTCATTTTTCTTGCAGCAAGGTGGACTTAAAGAGTTCCTGACCTTTGCTACTTGTTCTCACCATTGTGCTACCCTGGTAGTTACACATTTACAAAGTTGAAAGTCAAAATTGGCTGAGTGAGTCCAAATTTAAATTTTTTTTGGTCCCTCCCCACCCTTTTTATTTTTTCCCAAACTATTTTTAGTTTGGATCAATTTGTTGCAAGGACAGGTTGAGGGCAAAATTGAGCAAAAGAAATCAAGAACCCATTAAAAATGCTCTTTTAAACACAGATGTTCAAAGGATCACCCATTTTAAATCCTACCTAGTCGTCTCTTGAACACGAGAAGTAAAGCAGCTTTCCTTAAGTGCTAAGGATAACCTCTCCAAAGTGCCAGTGTTTCCTCAAAGAACGGAGGTGGAATAGAAATTGAGAGGCACGGCTGTTGGACAAGTGTGGTATTGTAGACTTAATCTGGAGAAGTGTGGAAAAGGTATCTGATTTGGAAATGATCTAAAATGGTATCTGGAGGTGGGAACCTGCTAAGATTGCAAGAACAGAGGAATCTTGGTATTTTAGCAGCATTAGTATTTTTTGTTTCTAGAAAATTTCTCAGCTACGCACATTCATGACGGTCTTTAATGAGAAATATGATTGAAATACTTGTCTTATTACCTGTCCAATTATTTTCTCCACTGTTAGGTGGGAAATATGGAAGGCTGAACCACAGACTTGGCTGAGTTGCCTGGAGTGATGCTAGGAGTATGGGAACAGCAAGGAGTAGAGCTGAACAGCAAGCGAGTCCTGACTTAGTCACAGCTTTAACAAATTAACTGGTTTGTTGTTTTTTGGTTGGGGTTATTTTCTTTTTCAATTAAATTGTTACAAGAAGTTGATTGCTGTCAACAATTTAATCGTCAAAATAACTTTCCCTCTTTCCTTGCGTGCCTCTGTTCCATTTTTTTTTCTTTTTGCCTGTTTTGAAAATACTTACTGAGGCGGTGTGTTGAAGCATAAGCTTCCCTGCTTTTCTCTGAAAGGAGATGGTTGGGAGGAGATCACTGGCAGTGCTTTTGGTTAAGACATCATTGTCCTGTTTACTGCTTTAAAAATTGAGAAATTGACTACTTCGAACATAATTCTAAGAGCAAGTCCTCTTCATTTAGAAAGAGATTCTCATTTTAGCTTATAAAATATACAAAACAACCCTTTGATTAAGGAACCTCTCTAAGCTGTAATTTTGCATAGACCTTGACACAAGGGGGTTTTTTTCTGTCCTCCTTTCAAGTTGTCAGTTGCAAAACTCCACGAAGATAATCAGACATGCAAATCTTCGATATATTTTTAGTTCAACTTGCTGATGTATATTCATTAATATGTTAATAAGACAAGGAAAGCATAATTTAAATTGCATATGCTTAATTTGGTTAATAAATGCTTGAAATAATAGTCCCACTTTTGAAAGTAACCACAAATGATGCCACTTTTTCAGGATTTTTTCTCTAAAGTCACAAGGAGGGTATAAAGCCTCTTGGTTTAGTGACAAAAATAAGTTTCTAGTGCTTTTTACCCTGACCCTGCACAACCAAAGGACCTCTGTGCTGAATTTTAGTCCTCCTTGTGTGCATCATCACATTCCTAATGATTTAATTGTAATAAATTGTGCCAATGGAGACCTCGTGAAGATTATGGCATTGTAATTTGAGTTCCCAAACTATATTAGGTGGGGTTAGACAGGATGGAAAGAACAAAGTTTCCTTGTGTTCAAATATGACTAAGCTCCACCAATGCAAATCAGGGACATGCTCGCCCTATACTTAGTTTGCAGTGGTCTAATCAAATGAGATACTCGCAAATTACTACTGGAATTAGAATAAATTCTCTGACAGCTTCTGAACCTTGGTTGGACATGCAAAGCTGCTATAATATCTATTTCTTCAAACGTCTGAAGTGATATTTGAATGTTTACATTAAACTTTTAAGTCAATTGGTTCCATTTCTGTCGAATCGCTCTCAAAAGTGGAGCTGTGCTTGCTGTGCTTTAAAAAATATTAAAAAAATTTCATTCCCGTTAACCTGTACATATGCCACAGGACTTGAGAAAATTAATTTGATAATGGCTCTTTTTTTTTTTTTTTTTTTAAGACTTCAGCCTGGAAGGCAACATCTCAAAAGAACTTGGCATTGAGGAGAGTCTCTAGAATATCCAGTTACGCTGGCCCGACTTATTTGGTCTGAAGTAATGAGACATGAGAGAGATCATGAGTGCAGTGCATCATGTTCAGAACCAATAACTCCTTTCAGAAAATTACATTTCTGCTCTAAGCAGTCATTTTGAGTTATCTGCAGCTAATTTTAAACTGCCTGCTTTTATGGAAATGGAGCACTTGCGTTTCCCAGTAAATATCACTGTGATGCTCAGAGACGACTATAAAGTGCGACTGTCTGGGAAAAAGCTCAAGTCTGATCAAAATTAATTAGACTGGAACCTGTTTCTACCTACAAATATCTTGATTATATGATGAGAGCAATCACAACGCTTGACAGAATTGGCTTTTATGATACCTACTGCTGTGGGGGCATGAAAAAGAGCTGTTGATCCACATGCTCTCTCTCGCTGAAGGTGCAGGCATTGGCAACAGCATCTTCCCGTATTGTTTCTCTTCTTACTGACCTTTTCCACTAGAAGAGAAAAGATACTAACTGAATCCAGTCAACTTCTGTGTATAGTAAAACGTGCTTTTTTTTTCACTGCCGTTGCTGTCCTGTAGTGTTTAGGTCGCCACTGTTAGAGTTTGAGCAATGAGCCATTTCTGCATCCAGCCAGTCACTCGGAGCTCACCGGGAGCACGTGGAGAAACCCAGGCTGGTTTGAGGGAACGGTAAATCTGATTCAGTTCAGCTGTCTGCATTGGATCATTCCCTCAAAGCATCTGTTTCCATGGACTCCCAAAGGAAAGGAAGCATTAGATTAGCTCTAGGGGCCTGAAGTTTGGTGAGATAGATCCCACCCTTTGTCTGAACCACATAGTGGTTAATGAAGGCTTAACAACCAGTCTTCTCAGATGACTAGTATAGATAAAACCTTGTTGCTTAGTTCAGCTCAGGGCAGATGAGGCAAATGTCTCAGTCTTTGTTTTCCAGGGAGGAAAAACAGAAGAGAAAGGCAGCTCCTCCATTTATGCCAGGGGAAGAGTAGTCGACTGAATGTCATTAAATTCTGTCAGCCAAAGAAGTGCAGGCTGCTGGGTGACAGAGACCTGCATTTGCATTAAAGCGAAACTCTCAGGGTAAAATTAATGCAAGGTATAAATGAAAGGATAAAGAAATGCTCTTTAAATGTGTGTTTCTTCCTTTTGAGTCATATTAAACAAGCATTAAGTTTGCAGAGCAGAAGTACTTACAGGTTTAAACATGCCAAATGCAATGCGTGACAGTTATGGTGCTGATAAGCAGTGATCCAAGAGCACTGAAATATCATCGTGGTCTGGATATGATGTGTGACCGAGCCGCTTTGGGTCATAACGCTTTCCTCTGCAGACAAAGAGTCAAGCTTAGCGGATGCTAGGGCAGAATAGACAGAAGAAAGACAATACCCCTGGCTGAGGGCAAGGATTTGAAAGACAGTGGACAAATGGATCAGTTTCAAGGACCTGAAGCTTCTCTGTTGGGGAGGGGGGAGAAAAAAAAAGAGAGGCTTGTTTTTCCAGGCACAGAGCTTGGAGATCAAAAAGGCTCGCTTACCTCTGAAGGAGACTGTTCCCCAGGGCTGCTGGAGGAGAGCTTAGCTGAGGGACTTGTGGGGTTGGATGGTGCTGCCATGTCCCAGTGGCCTTGGGGTTGTCTGGGGGATGTTGGTTTGCCATGATCCTTGTGCAGAAGCTGCCTGGTAAGAAAACTGTGTTTGGCAAATCTTTGTATTTTACTCTAAACCATCGACTTTTGTTCTGCATGGGCAGTACTTTATTTCAAAGAGCTTTGGATGTTGCTTTTCTCAGCCATTGCCTTTTGGAAGAGGATTTTTGGAAGGAGTTGTCAGAGGTGTGATGCTGTGCTCCAAGCCTGCAACACAACCTCGTTCCATCTGCCCCTTCTTGCGTGTTCCTTGCAACTCCCCATTTGCATGACAACATGCAGAGCTCTCCACAAGCTATTCTGGCTCCCAGGAGAGATTTCAACTCATACCTTTCCCTTGGGGCAGCAAGCAGAGCGCCAGGCCAGAGGGCTGAGTATTGCAAATGCTTTTATGTGCAAACGGGATGTGAGAAATTTGCTGTCGGCCAGGAATTTGCACATGACTTCCAATGCTTGCTGTGCTCTGGGTCAGCCTGGCTCATGATCTCCCATCCTAAGAAGTGACAGCAGCGTCCAACAACCCTCCCTCCGCTCGGAGGACAGGGCTTTCTCCTTCGGGCAGGGACTTGTCACCAGGGCTCTCCCTTTGCCGTCTCACTGCCTTCCCCATTTGGCACCATTCCCTGCTTAAGTGTGGCTCCTCTGCACCCTCCTTTCTTTTATGCCCTTTGCTTGGCTTTGGTTGTGTGTTTGTTTTCTCTCCCACATAGTCTCTGCCCAGAATAATAAGGGGCTTGTTGAAAGGGTGCTGCTAAGTAGTTTGTCTTCTTCATTCATTCTCTCTTTATTTATTTAACATTTGTTTTCAGCGTGCATTGAACATGAAATTATGAATGTCTTCATTGTTTATTTTAATAGTATTTATTATTTTGGAGGCTTCTATGCAAGCCATCTTACTGCCACAAAAATCTCATAAATAAATAGTTATAATCAGTTATGATGGTATTATAATTCCCATTTCAAGGGTACAATCTGAGGGCGGAGAACATAAATGCAAAGATTTCCACTGATTTTGGTGCCCAGCTTGAAAAGCCCTCAACCCGAGTTCCCAGAGTGCTGAGCCTTGGTGGTATAGCCAGCATACATTTCTGATTGTGAACCCATAGCTGTGACGGACATCAGTCATTCTGCAAACCAGGCTCCAGGTGCCTCAGACTGAGCCTGGAGAAAACAGGGAACACACAGTGAGTGACCACCTGGAAAACCGTTGTTGCTGTGACTTGCCTGCCATTTCAGGGGCTTTCCTGTAAAGGCACAGCCCAGTTCTCCAGGGTATCATTCAGCTGCTTTAACCATAAAATCCTTTCTCTTTCTGCAGTTCCCCATCTGCTTCACTCCGCACCTTCCAGCTTCTGCAATGCAAGTGAGCCTGGGCAGCCCACAGACCACAGCTTGCTTCGCTACACAGCCCCCATTCATTGCCTGGGCACTGCCTGCGACGGAGTTTGGCTGGAAAAAAAATAGTATTGGATCTTGTTATGGCAACCTGTGTTACAGCGCATATGCAAAAGGACAGAAGGTTATTTAAGGTTGCCTGGCAACTGTAATTCTGACATTTTTCTGTATTTTGATAATTTTGCATTGTAGTGCTTGTGTTCTTTAATATAATTTTTAAGAATGGGGTCAGAAAGAGTTTCTTAAGATTATGCACGCAGAAGATCCTGGCTTGGACCTCCTGTGTGCACACAAGAACATTTACCCGTGGACAAATAAGTTTACTTAATGGCTGTATGCAAATAAAGGCAGAACACTCATGAATATTCATAAGCCACTGGAGAAAATATTGGTGGGATTCTTCCAGCCAAAGAAAATCTGAGATGGAGGTATATTGGAGCAGAATATTAATACCTCCCCATCCAAAATCTGGGAAATGGCTTTTAGTGCTTCTCTCTTCTTTCCCTGTTGTTAGAACCTAAGATGAATGCTGCCTTTTACCTGAAGTGGTTTGCCCAGACTTGTGCTCCATGTGAGTGTATGTACTATCCAGCCTCATCCTTTACTTAACATCTTCCTTCTTCCAAATTTGGAAGAATATTGCATGAAGCAATAGCATTTTATACATAGTGAAATGTAATCATATGATTATATTGTAAGCACTCTAGTCAATAAAGTAAATCTCAGGCTTAACTAAGGGAGTAGGCAATCACGCAGAAAAATCTGATCTATACTGGTGTAGCAGGGTAAGTGTAATGCACCTGTGCTTTCGGAAACCAGCGCCTGCCCAGCTGCGACTGAAGTGCACCCTGGGCAGGTGCTGCCGTTCTTTTCTTGGCTAAAGTGTGTATTTTGCAAGGCTGGAAAGCTAGGCAGGAAGCATGCTATAAAACAACTAACGTTGGGCTCTGTTTGTCCAAGGAAGCGTCTCTCATCTTTGACAGGGGAGAAAGGTCATTTTCTTTGGAACATCTGTAGAAGGTCGTTCGATGTGTGGCATGACGATGTGCAGGATGTGCTTTTGAGATACTCTGCTGCTTTTCTAAATTATAAGTCATTGCTTGAAGATTGCCAGGCCATCAGTTAGAATGGGTTTGCTGGTAGGCAGGGGACTATTTCCAGGATTAGCTGCTAAAGAGGGGACTGCTTGAGAAGCGTCAGTGGGGAGTGGGAGGCTGTAGCAGGGTTGCCTTGTGAGAGCCCAAGCCAGAATCCCAGAGAGGGCTCGGACTCCAGCAGGTCCTGAGAGGCAGGTCACCTCTCAGCAGCAGCAGCGTACTCCTCACTGCGTTTGAGTCTTCCTGTTTCTCCTTTTGCCTTTCTCTGCTGGTTCTGCTTTCGTTTCTTTCTGCTTCTTCTCTTTTCCTTTCTGCCCTCACACCCTCAGGGTGCTTCTCTGCCTCTTTCCTCCCTCTTTTCATCCCCTTGGCTTCCTCGGTGCTCTCAAAGTTGGTTCTTTGTTTTGTTTCAGCAGAGCAACCTAGGTTTTTTTTCTGTATTGGAGTTGTGCAGCACAGCAGAGGGCCATGAACCATCCCAGGTCAAAGCTGCCCCTGCCCATGACCATGTGAAAGTACAGATGCTCTCCTGGGGAAGGTTTGGGTTTGCAAGGTGTCTCCACTTGCTGTCTCTCTCTGTTACTGTCCTGAGACCAGTGCTGTGTTATGGAAACAACGTATTCTTCTTGCTCTGTGTCAAAGCTTACTTTTATAGGAAGCTGTGAATAGATTGCGTTGTGTTCTTGGGGTTGTATGTGGTTTGTTTTTTTTTTAAAGCAGTGTATGAAATCTTCACTTGAAACTGTGCATGAAACTCCTTGTCTATAATTCTTCTGTGGATTTAGTGAACTGCAATACCAAAGTAGAGCTTTAAAAACAAGGATGGAGCATACAGGAATTACTTGGCTCCTACATGTTCTAATGTATTCTAAGTAATGAGCTTTATGTGCTAAGTTTATGTAGCTGAGCTGTATAATTTTGTTCATCATGATGATTATACTGAGAATCAGCTTTGCTAGTTGAGATACACATGAACACAACCCAGGCTTATTACCCTGGAGACTTGATTAGCAATAGTGCTGGGATTGGGCAGAGGGCAGCTTAAAAGTAAGCATATTTGCATTTTAAGCAAGCTGTAGTTGCCATGAAGGTATGCAAACAGCTCTCAATTAAAATTGTATGTCAGACTGTACAAATAATACTGCACACTAATGCTCCAACATGTGGCTCTAACGTACGTGAGGACATTGGTTCTTCTTTCTGATGCTTTTTCCCCTTTGGACTAGTGGATCATGTGGCAATCTCAGCTTCAAACAGGATGCCATCAAGGGATTTAATAGATTTACCAAGAGAATCCTTCATGCGTGCATTGGATGAATTCTTCAGATGTCTCATTAAATATCAGCAAACCAAAGGGCCATCATCTCTTCCCTCCTCCCCCCCTACTTCATCTGTCATCTGTTTGTAGCCTGCACAAAAGTCTTCCTCTTTAGACCTTTAGAGTTGGACTTACTTGAAAATAAATTCTGAGAACTGAAGATTGACATATATGAACAAATGGGGCCATTTATTTAGAGAAGACTTGCTCTGTATGTTGCATATGGAAATAAATTTTTTTTTTCCTTTTCCTTTCCCCAGTGGTAAACATACTTCACACTACAAGCATTGTTAATGCAAAGCCCAGCATCCTGTTGACACTCAATATTTTTGATGGAGGCAAAGGTTGGGTCACCAGAGTGGATGGAACATTACTTTTTGTGCTGAAAACAAACACGTTCAAATCTCTTACACTTGAAATTATGAAGATGCATTTTGTCTGTAATTTCTCTCTCCTCTGTACAAACACATCTTTATCTCTCAGGCTGATGTTTAACTTTAGACTTGTCTGGTACTAATTAGAGACAAACCAGGTGGAAAGCAATGAGTCAGATGTTGAGGAAAAGATTTGGCCTTTTTGAATCAAAGTTGTTCATCTATACAATCTATACTTCTGGATAAGCAGGAGGGCTTTTTCATGTGCTTCCAGGGTATTTTTGGGTATTAAAGTGATCGTGTAAGGACCTGAACAGAAAAAGTATGTCTTATGGGTGTGTTGCATCACCAGTGAAGTTGCCTTCATGCACAGTAAGTGCTGCGCTGTACAGTTAGCATATTTGTGTGCTCATGGGCAGAAAAAGTCATGCTTTACAAAGCTAATGGCATATCTCTATGCCCCTATAAATTCTGAGCACATTTTGTTTCATATGCAGTCTACCATTTGCATAAACATCTGGACATAACAGGCTATTGTGGCCTTTGCTGCTTTTCACTTTGTCTCCTCTTCTTATTTATCTCTGAAATTTTCACTCTGATTTGAGTCATTGCAATGTGTCAGGTACTCTTGTAACTCACCCCCTCACAAACATACATGCCTGTGGACTTTTATGCTTTTTGGAAACTTGTTTAAACTCACAAGGCTGCACCCCTGCCAACTTGCTGTAGGTAGGTGTGCCTGGAGCGAAAGTATCAATTACTGACACTGAGGGAAATTTCTAGGGTGGAGGAGGCCCTGGAGATGCCCAGGGAGTGTTTCTTCTGAGATTCCTGCAAGGCTAGAAATGTAGTTATTTCAATGGAAATCCAGTAGTCACTGGAAATAAATGCAGAGGTCTGCTTTACTCATGATAGTACCAATGCTATCTATGTTCCCCTTAACTTATTTTTTATTTCTATCATATTAAAAATGTCACACGTGGGTAATAATTCTTATGTATCCCAGCACAGGACTGGGATACAGACAGTTGTTGCCATGTTAGGGACAGAGATAGGGGGAATGCAGCGCTTACCATTTGTGAGTTCATTATCAAAATTACTGTTTGCATTAAATATTTGCTGTAGTAGCTCTTCCCTGTCCATAGCTCTGTTTGTCTCCTTCCTCAGAGGAGTGCAGGGAAACAGAAATTCTTTACTTCTTTCTGGATGTAGAAGAGAGATGGGTTAGTCCCATATGTCATGCTTATGAACGACCAGTCCCAATCCTAACCTTACAAAGATGCTGTTGTGTACTATATTTCTGTATCCTCAAAGATTTTACATCTCCTCTAGCATATTTCATTTATCGTGTTGCAGGTGGTTTAAACCTATATGGGATGCTGCCCCTTTCTAATAATCCCTAGGTTAAGAGTATGTTTAAAAGGGAGTAGGGAAGTACATACTGTTTTTAAACTACCGAACTGCTTATTAGTGTAATCTGCATCACTCTGGAGTTGTTTCATCCCCAGGGATCATCATCACTAGGTTTTCCGAGTGTTAAAGGAGATAACTATCTCCCCCCCCCAAGTTGCAAGGTCTCTTCTCTTGCAGTGAGTAATACCAAGCATATCTTTTCCTTGTGCACTTGCCTCCTCTTTCTTTTTCCACCCAAGGAAATCAGAATCTAAAAGGGAGCCTCAGAGCTTCTCTTGTTTGAAACACCTCCAGATTTCTGGCTTGCTGTTGCTGTCATTGCGACAGCAATCAGGTACCATGGTGATCTTAAACACTGTCACACTGCCTGCAAGTACTTGTAAAATAATTTTTACAAGGTTTTTTTTATTGCTTTGATTCCAAGATGATTAAACAACAGGCATATCTAATTCCCACTGCAATGTCAATGCTATTTACCTTAGAAGAAACTCATTTTTAATTATTTGCTTAGTGCTTATCAGCACCTTATTACTTTGTACTGCTTTAGCTTCAGGAGAAGAGCTTCTGATGTGGGAATCTGCCTGTGTAAAAGTGCTGCTCACTGAAATACAAATGGATCCCTACTTCTAGGAGTGTGTTTCAAATGAACACTGGTAAGGAACTCTTTTGTACTTTTACTTTGAAAGCAGAAATATGAAACGATGCAATATTGTCCTAACTTCTCTGGCCTTTCATTTATTCAGGAAGCAATTCTTCATGGTCTGTTCTGAAACCTGAAACAGAATTTTCTAAAACATGGGAAAATGCATTGCATACAGACCTCAAGGCCATGGCTGCAGGCATGAGAGCAGAACCAACCCAGAATTGTGTTTAGACATCGCTGGTGGGACCAGCGGGTGTATAATTTTCCTTCCCTGTGTGGCAAAGCCTCCTGTGATTCCAGAATCATGTTGGAGTTACAGGTACAACGGTATTCTACTCCTTACAGGGTAGAAGAGTGATTAGTACCATGATTTAGCTAATATTATTCTGGAAAAATTTGCCACGTGGATTAAGATTGAAGTTGTGCGTCATGCTTGAGCGGGTCTAACAGACTGCCACAGCTGAAAGAGAGGTTTTAGTCCTCTCTCCCCTTCACTGCTCTGTTTCTCTCCCAGAAAGAGATTCGCTTGCTTTACTAGGTTGATTTTTGGCCAAGTTAGTGGACAGAATTGGCTCACAGAAGACTCCCGTGATTGCCAGTGCTGGCACAGGGGGATCAGCGGCTTGCACAAGGATTTAGGGGCTGGAGAGGGGGACGTGGTTTGGGTTTCTTGAGGGTATTCTGGAAAGGGGGAGAGGACCTCTGTTTGGCTGCCTCGCGTAGCTCACGGAGGCTCTGCTAGAAACTCTCTCCAAGTGATGCTGCTCACAAGCTGGCTATGATGGTCGTGATTCTGAAGGCTTCATCCTCTCTCTGAACCAGTGATGCTGTAATTACTGGTTCTTCCTGACCTGAAGCATACTTTGCTTTCAACAAACAAAATAAGCTAAGAATTTATTTTGAGGGGCCGTTACATTTGGTAAAGTCAACAAACAAGCTAATGAGAACTTAAACTGCATAAGAATACCATAATTCTTTCTTTTTTCCTCCTATTCCATGGGTCACATAAGGACCAAGTGGCCAGAAGCACTAAAAACTAACTTACTGTATACCAGGAAGTTGGGGGGAGAAAAATAAATCTGTTGAGTGGGATAGCTTTCTCCTGGGAGAACTCTAAGAATATAAACATTGAAACACAGAAAATCTGCCTCTGTTATATCTAAATAACTTGTCATGTGGGCTTGACATAGGCTAATTTTCAGTATCTAAAGTAGAAAGGGCCTTTTACTGATTTTTGGGAGGGTTATTTGTTTCTAATCTCAGGATCTGAGATTCAAAATAGTTTGTGGGTTTTTTTTTCCCCCCTCCTTCAAAAAGAAAGCCACAGGCTTGTTGCCCTGGGCTTGAGGAAGGTAATTCTATTGAATTTCACACAAAGGATCCTCTTTCGCTGTGGATTTATGAGGAACTTAGAAGAGTGAAGCTAAGTCATATTAGCAATCATTTGATTTAGAAATTTAAGAGTGATATATATATTAAGAAAAAAAGATCAGCTGCCAGGAATATATGGAGCTGACCAAATATAGAAGCATGGGAAAGATACAGTGAACCATCAGCTAAAACACTTCTCCAGCAGAGAAAATCTACTAAGAATCAGTGAAAGTAGACCTTTGCTCCTGCTGTTTCTGTGTCCCTCCTTGTGCATACCAGAGTCATGGGTTCGCAGGCTTTTCCTGGGGCTGATGCCATGCGTTAGACAAGTCCCATGGGAGAAAGATCTGTAGGGTTTCGCCCCTCGTTTTGTTGGGTTGGGTAAAGTTACAGGGTGCTGAATACAACATGAAGAACAGAGCATTTCATATTTAACATGATGAGATAGATGTTGAGTTCATAGCGAAATAGCCTCCCATAAAGGAGTCTTCAGATGCTGGCAGCCCTGCTGAGTCATTCCTCCTGTGGAGGTCTGCCAGAGCATGCAACACCTACCTGGGGTCAGGCTTCCCAGGGCAAAGCCCTGGGGTTTTTTGTTCGTTCACCTAAAGCTCCGTCTCTAAGGCTGTCCTTGGTTTTTGTAAAAGAGTACAGAGAGAGAGAAGAGGCCCTAGGTTATGAATTACGGATCTGTTTTACTAATGGCTTGTATTTCACTGAGGACGTAACTGAAATCTGGCAGTTGCTCAAAGAGGTGTTGTTACAGCAGGAATTTTGAAAATATTGCAGTGGTTTTTTTACTTTCATGAGGACTTAAACTCTAACTTTTCTGTGTGGTGCTCGTCTTCCCTAGTGTAGCCTCATTACACTGGATGCCTGTTTTCCTGCTACCCAGGGGCTTGAAAATGTGAATTATAGTGAAATGAATGGAAATGCTTGGGTTTTAGTTTGTTCCCCATCCCACCATGAGCTGAAGGAGAGGATTTGTTTTCAAAGTACAGTGCCAGAACGTCAGTGAAATTTCTAATGGACACTGATCTCCTGAGACACAGCAGTACTTCTTCAGCTTGGCTGGACCCACAGCAGTCTTCATCTCCAAGTAATGTGTTTTTTTCCTCTGTGTTATGGATCCTGATACACTTACAGACCTTTTGGCTATTCCCTAAAGTTTGTTGATAATGGGAACAGGTTCATGGAGCTTGCATCCAGGGTGCCAGCGATAACCTTGGAAAAGATTTTTCTAGGGGGATACAAAATTAACATGACCCGATGGGCCGTCTGAATAAAAACAGTGAAGAAACCAACAACTAAACAAAAAATTCAATCAACTGCCTCCAAGAAGGTGACAGCTGGGAAGATTCATTCCCTGCCTAATCTTTGGCAGCCAAAATTGCTTCTGAACTGTGTGTGTTCCGTCTTGTATCTGTAGGTTCCTTGTGTAGTCAGTGGAGGGAGAGGCTTCTCCAGGGAGTGACTCAGGGTTGATTCAGAGGGCAAATATAGCCCAATGAAGACTACCTGAGGCACTGTAGCTACCTCGACCTGATGTGAGAATACTCCTCAGTGTGGTTTATTGAGCAAATATTTGTAAAAGACTGTTAGTTGGTTGGCTAGCGTTTCAAAAGGCCATCTTCCAAGTTCAACTGATGCAGTAAAGAGAAGTTTCTTTGTGATAATAATATGTATGTTTACTGTCCATCCTCAGTGAAGACAACCATTTGTCATCTTTTTCCATCCTGCCCCTGCTTGATCTTGTCTCCCTCCAAAATCACACGCGCTCATGCTTTGCGTGGCAGCATTTTCCTGCATCGTTTTGGTGGGTCACACTGTTTAATCTTTTTGCTGCTGGTGATAAGAAGGGGGTCAAAAGGAAGGGTGTGCTATGAAAGGAATTTTAATGAGGTATTTCTTTCTCTCATGTTATCTCGGTGACATTGTAATAGTGGTGCCCGTAACATCATCCTTAAATAAAAGCTGGGAGTTTGCTGGGAGTTTGCTGATTGTTACCCTCCGGTGCTGGAGAAGTGTCCTGTTTCATCCTGCGTTGAAGTGGTATTACTTTGTCTTTTACACTTTGACTTCTCAGACAGTTTTTAAAACGAGATGGAAATTCAAGATGAGTGCAATTTTCTGATAAAGGTTATGCATTTATAGAAGTTGTAATAGAAATAATGGAAAAATACTTTTCTGTTTATAAAAAAAGAGGGAATTTGTTCCTCTAATGCTCTAAATGAAACAAAATCTTCATCCACAAATTGATCAGCTGTTGCCAACAGAAATATTCCTGTGTGGCTCTGAGTAGTTTTCTAAACTTGCTACCAAAGATGTGAACATTTCCACAAAAACAATTAAATGTCTTTAATTCTTTTTTCCTTTCTCTTTCTTTCTTTTGCCTGAGACTATTCTGCCTTTATTAATCTTTAGCAAGTATATTTTTCTGTCTTAAAAATATGGAATAATTTAAATTTAATATCAATATTTTCACAGTGAATACCAGTTATAGTAAGAAAGATTTATCGTAGGGTTAAGAAAATTACTTAAGCATTCTATATTGTAAAATTGTAGGAACTTGTGGTTTATCACATTGCTCACTGTGTGGTGTTTGGAGCAGGAGGGACTTGACAACATGGCTGTGAAGACAGACAGAATGAAACCCAGTTTGTTTTATCTGTTCCTTGAAAGATGTCAATGTATCCTAAAACACAACCATTTATTCGACTTTCAAACATGATCTACAATGGTAAAATTAATTCCTTTCCGTCTAAGCAGGAAGTAGCCAGCGCTATCTGTGGAGTTTCCCATTAGGGATAAATCCATAGGAACGCCTGCTGACCTCTCTGTGTCTTGAACTTCCAGCCTGACTTAGTCTGTTTGCCTGTGCACTCCTTGGGTAAGGGAATTTCATGACAGAGGGCAGCCCTGCTGATACGCAGGATTCAGAAACCTCCTTAAAAAAAATACAAGTAAATGCGTAAGTCAAAAAGAGCTAAATATTAGTCGAGGTTTATTGGTGGGTTTTTTTTATTATTATCACTTCACAGAAATATATTTTGTATTAATAGTAAACCAGACAAAAAGTGCTGTGTACTTTTGGTTCTTAGGAGATTTGTACATACAAAATATCTGTCTTTGAAATTACATATCAGCTAATTAATTGCTAAGGGAAAAACTCTTGCTGAATTTCATTGTGGGGCTTTCTGTGGAAGGAGATGTCTAGTCAAATCCTGTGGTGCAAGTGATACCAACTTAAAAAGACATTTCAAATTCTCACGTTTTGGTGCTATCAGCCGTGGTGGAAGGATTGCTGGCACAAGATCTGCAGTGAATGGGAAGCTGCAGATCTGGCTGAGGAGTTTCTGATCACCAAGTTCTGAGTTTCTGTCTCTTCTAGGTTTAGGAGCAGCAGCAACCAGGGGCCTCTTCAGGAAGGACTTAATGAACAGGGCAAGCTTATATATAAAGTGTAGGAGTCCATGGTTTAGGGTTTCTGCTGGCAGGAAAGCCTGTCTTCACCCCTGCTCACACTGCCACAGGTTTGCTGTTCAACCCTCTACACAGGTGCTGAGGGAGAAGCTATACCCTTGAATTTAACATTGCCTTCCAAAAATCCACACATCTGTGTTGTCATACTCTTCGTGTATTTGCATGGACAAAAAAAAACCCAAACCCACAAACCAGAAAAAGGCGTTGAGGTGATGGCCAGTAGCTGAACGGTGCAGCCCGGCAAGGATGAGCAAAGCGTTTGGCTTTGGGACAAGGAGAGCTGCAGTTCACGGCGGCCGGGTTTTAAAGCTTTGGTTTTGTTTCTGTTCTTCCCAGCATGCGGAAAGCTTTGTTTTTGTAGTGTTTCTGGAGAATTTCTGGAGAAGGACTAAAAAGTAAGGTTAAATTCTTTCAGGACAAGTTTATTGTATCTGACCTGGGGGAAAAAAAAAAAAAGTCTTGTGCTTATCTCTGAAGTGCATTTTAAATTAAAATTAAAGAAAAGCAATAAACAATGAAGGAGACTGGGCTATTTCTGTCATTTGATATTCTGCTTTCTGTCCCATGCGCACATGCTGTAATTTATCATAGCGTTTGTGCTTGCATAACGTTAGTTCAACGCCAGGCATAAAACATTTATAAATTCACTCTGCAAAGTGATTTTTTGCAGAGGTGTGTAATGGTGTGCGTGCGTGCACAAAGCCTGGGAGGGAGACAAAGCCCTTTTCCCTGGCGTCACGGCGGCTGTGCAGTTGGGGGTCAGAGGAGTCTCTCTCCTCTTTCTAGCAGGCAAAGATGTTTTCCTACAAAATTAGACTTCTCTTATGTTGGCTTGCTCAGTGCCTGGTGAAAGAAGAGTAGTGGGGGAGAGCATCTCATGAAGAAGAACTGGAACAGTGTCTCCTTTATTTTCAGTGTTTAAATTTAGTACTTTTTGGCTTTGCTACATAAAAACATGGGCCTGATGGCTAAAACTTAGTTTGCCTTATGCTTTATTTATTTAGATCGCTGTTCGGCTTGTTCACGTGGGAAGGATCGGGTCTTCTATTGTTTTATGGGCACTGAATTGCAGTCCTTGTTAGAGTGCCTGATTATAAAGTCACATCTCCCAAGAAAGACGTTTTTGTCTGGTAAAGTCCAGAAGGCTGAACCCTTGCAAGCAACACAGTCTGGCCAGCTGGGCAGCAGTTGCAGACACTTGGGTTTTCAAGGCTTTGCCTGCCGGACTGCGATGGTATCTGATGGGGGCTGTTTCCAGCCACTTCTTGCCGACTTAACTATCAAGATGCTGATGCCTGTAATGGTTTACAAATGAGTTGTTGAAAAAGGTTTTGGGCAGGGTATGTTTTCCCAGGGAGAGGGCTTGTTTTTTCCAAGGCGTTGTCCACAGCCGCAGCTGTTGCACCAGAGCTTTGTGCAGGTGTCATGGTAGCCACCCATGACATCCCCATGTCAGGATGCCACGTGGTTCCTCAACCATGGCATATCTAGATCACCTGAAAATCTTTAGGGACATTTGCTGACCTGAAGCCGTGCTCAGAGCGTGAACCAGCCCAGCCCCTCATCCTGGTGTCAGGGCCCCAGGCATGTTCCCAGGTGGAAGGCTCACATCTTCTGCTGTTCAGGTAAACATAATTAGCTTGGACTTTATTTTTTGGACACTACACTAATTGTGTGGCGAGGCTTTTATTGGCAATTACACATTTGCTTTTCCCTGATGAAGTTACTCAGGCACCGACACAGTCCTTCGGTTTAAGAAACGAGTTTATTGGTGAGACACGGTGTATTGCTGTTGTCTGAAGTTACCTCGGACTCACCTTGGCAGTAGATCCTGCCTCTTTGTTTAAAAAATGTCTTTGAGAAGTTTGCAACCTGTGTCATTTGGCGATGCTTTTTCCTCTTGTTGTGCTGGGCTTAAGTCTCCTGCATGCATTTTCTTGCGCTGCTGGTTAACAGCATTCGAAGACTCTTAGGTTGCATGTCCTAAAGCTGTTTCCATCAGCATCCTGGGGTTTTGTTGTTGTTTTATGACCAACAAAAAATCTGAGGTGAACTACGCTTTCTCATACCATATCCAGTCTTTTGCGTGTGTTTAGGTTTTCAGACTGCTGTTGAGACAGAAAAATCAAAATATCTGAAATGTCATTATCCGGCTACTTCAGAAATTAATCCGATAACTGTTTTGGAAAGTTTCCATCACAGACCTGGTATGAAGTTAGTGAAGAGCGTTAAAGATTATGAATTATTTTTACTTCGTGATATGTTTTTCTGAAACAGTGGCCATATTGCACAAGGACCGCTCCATTTCAGACCAGTGGTTTTGAGCAGCAAGCACAGCGCTGCCCCTTCAGCATCAGTATGTGCCCGATTTGAGAAGATGCGTGAGATGTCCCTCACCCATCCCTGAGGTGATAAGCTTCATTTTCTAGGAGGGATTTTTAATACACTTGGGGACCCTTCAGTCATGTCTTAAATATGTTTTTTGTTTCCTGTGGCTTGCTTGCCACAATCCTGGATGTCTGATAATCAAACTCTCACAAGTCTTCTTTCCCACTTGCATTATTCTGTTTAATAATATGCTACTGGTAAGATGGGCTTCATTTTTATTTACTCTCAGGGAACATTTTGAGAAGAGAATTAATTTTGTCTCTTCTTAAAGAAATCAAAAACGTTCAGGCCTAAGGTGCTAAATCACATGGAAGCACTGGCTGTGGACTTACTCACTTCATTGCATGCTCCAGCACACGTGTTGAACGTACACATGTCAGCTGTTGGAGCCTGGCTCCTTGTGAGCTCAAGGGGCTGTACCATAAACCGCTAATGCAGTCTAAGCGTGTAGATAATACTTTTATTAAAGTATATTAGCAGATACTTTTGTGAACAGAGCAGTTGTAAGCAAGGTTAGGGTCCCACAAAAGCTGTATTTTATGAAATCATCAGCCTTGTAAAAACAAAGAAAATTATAGCTTAGGCATTTACAAATTTGGTTTTTATTATTTCTAAAAGAAAGTATCTATTTCTAAGAATTCTCTTTATTACTTCAGTGATAAATCTTATAAAATGCAAAAATACTTAATGATTACTGTTATTCAGGAAATTTGGAATTCAATGCAAATTTAGAAAAATATTCTGATATTTTGTGCTTATTTTATTAGTAGGCTTTGCCGCAAAAATAATTGTTATCCTTTCAAATGATACTTAATTCTTAAAATCGGTTGTGGGTACCCTCTGTCTTTAAGGAGGGAGGAACTGATCGTGTTCCCTACTTATCCAGCTGTCTTCCCACTCCTCCTGTGAGTATTTAAACCATATGCAAATAACTGCTTACACTCCATTTTACATTGTTTTAATTAAATGCATCTCTTCTTCCTCTGTAATTCTCTATGTTCAGATATTGGTCATCCTGCTGGTTTTCAGTGTCTTTCTGGAGAAGGTTGATGACTTGTCCCTCACTTGCAGAGATAAATTATAGATACCGCTGTAAATTCCTACTAAGCTGAAGCCTTAAGAATCTGCTGTTAATAATTTCTATTTTTGACAATGTATTAGGTAGAAATTCGTTGCATAGCATAAAGCATGCATGTATTTCAAAGCAAGGAACATGCATCGTATGGAAATTGCCAGCAAGTGGCCTTGCAAGGGTGTACACCAGGATTTAATAAGAGTTGTTCTTTAACTATGGCTACACAAAGATTTTTTCTCGTTAGTGTGTCAGCCAATATAAGCAATAGTATTTGGCCAAAATAAGCAGGTTGGGGAACTCAGAGGTGAAGTTTTGTCAACAGATGTGATATTTTAAAATAGTGCAGCAGATGCACAATAGTAGGCTGGTAATCTGCAAATTTGGGTTGGTTTCTGGGATTTGGCATGGGGGATATCTGTTTTGGGTGAGATGCCTAAGTCTGACAATGAAACCAGCTCCATAGAAAAAACCACCTATAACAAAAGTTTCTGTGACATGTTTGGGATGAATAAACCATCGGGTTTTATTACCAGTAAATATCCTGGTAGTAGAAGAGGGAATTTTTGAAACATGGAACTTGAAGTGAACATTTAACAATACTGGGCAGAAAAGCAGATTGTTCAAGCATGTATGTTTTAATGAAGAGCTTCATTAAAAGTCGGTCTTTTCATGTGTTCGTTCTGTATTTTTCACAGTCATCTGTTTCTTAAAACATTTTCAATTTTGGGTTTGTTTTGGAGCTTATTCTAGATGCTCAATGACAAGCTTTGGGGGGAATATTTGTAATCCTGTGCTTTGAGGAGAGCGTCAACAATCGATAATCCAGTACCAGGAGTTCAGGTTGAACTTGCGGAATTGTTGCCTATAATATATCCTACCCTTTCAGATACTTGAAGAGCTAATTAACCATTTTCCGGCTTTCATTTCTGACACCTTATAGCTCAGGCTGCTGCACTCCTCTGAGCTCTAACTCCGTTAGGAGCCTGTAGGTTTGGTAGTTTTGAGGAAGGTAAAACGGCTATTTTTGTTTCTAATTCCTTTGGCAGGCATAATGGTTGGAGGATAAGGAGAGAACGATGCTTATTAAACTGGATAATTTGTTTTGGTCAAAACTCTCTTAAGGGCAAGATATTTTTAGAGCTTTATCTGCCGCATGAGTTAACCGAGGTGTTTTGAAGCTCGGTCTGACAGGAACAGAGATTGTTTTACCAGCAAATGTGAACAACTTTGTTTTGTAACTTGAAATCTGTGTTTAGTTACTCTCATTGTTTTTGTGGATCACAGTTGTGAGAAGATTCAAGACTAGATAGCAAGGGAAGCTGCTAAAACAAATGCACCCAGGGAGCAAAAATGAAAGGGCTATGGAGATGTATTGTGCCTTTTTTTACATTGATTGCCCAAAATAACTTTGCTTGTCATGTCACAGAATATTGATTGTTTTACGTAATTTTCTAATGATACAATAGCTCATCTGTGTTTAGCAGCATGAATGAATAAACCCAACCAAGATGCAACATCAGTCTCAGTTGGATGTAATAAACTTTTCATTAGCAGATTCCGTAGACCTCCATTTCCTAAATTTTTTAGAACAAACATCTTGACAGGCATCAATAAACAGAGTTATAAAAAAGAAATGCTGAAGCTTCTTGGTGATGCTAAGCTAATTTATGTACAGAAGGATGAACTACTTGGCCGGGATCAGGAAGGGCCCAAGCCAGTAGGTTGCAGCCCAAGTGCTCTCATCAAATTCATCGAATGAAACGAGGGGTTTCTTTTCTCTCTTGCCGTGCACTTCTTAACTCATACACTGAGATTCCCAGATAATATTTCACAGGTGAGTTCGCTACCAACCTCTTGAAAGTTAGCACATCGAGTGCTTATATTGATTAGGATATTGAGTGCCTTGCTCTGTCAATCTTTAACCCATCAGAATTTCCCAGATGTGCAAGTACTAAGTGTACTGTTTTTTCCAAGGAAAAGAATACTGACAGGTACTTCAAGGCTTAAGAAAAACAAGCTTTTGTAGCTTAAAAAAATAGTTCTTGCTAATGAAACATTCAAATGAGAGTAAAATGCATTGGAGTCAGGCACTTTCACATCAGCATGGGGCATGACGCTGGTATTCAAGCCTTGCATTAACCAAGTTTGCTGGATGTAATAGAAGTTTGTAGTCTCAGGTTTGGATTGTATTTTGGATTTCTGCCTTTTAATGAATGTGGAAAGAGCTCTAATCTCAAAAGCACGAACTGTAGAAACTTAAAAATGAGAGATCCCTTTGTCAGGCCAGAAGCTTTCCTCACAAGTACTTGATTGATGCTTACATGCACCCATAGGCATCCCTTAAAAAAAAAAAGTCAAATATAGGTGAAAGGGACTTAAAATTCCTTCAGGCTCCTGGATGCTCCAGAACAATGTCTGGAGCTGCAGACAGGAGCCGGTCCCATTGTTTTTAGTTCTGCCTATTGTTTCTCCTGGTCATTAGTGATCAGCCCTCCCCCAGGGCAGAGAGATTCAAAGAGCCACCACTTGCTTTTCCCATTATTTGGATGGGAGGAGGGATGGGATTGCTTGCTGCCGAGACTTCATTTTCTAAGGTGGAAAGTCTCAAATGTAATTTTTCTTCTGTAGATTTGAGGATCTGAAAGATTCCTTGGCCATAATCTTGGGTCTTTCACATCCCTTCGCCTTCCTCCAAGTTTTATAATACAAAGCCTGTCTTGCAGCTCTGAAAATTCATCTGAGCTTGAATTTGGTTGTTAGCTGCCATCGCCAGCTTGTATTGATCCCTTGCTAAACTATGACTTAAAAACAAGTCCACTTACTTAAAAAGAAGTCCAGTTGTTGTCACCTGACAGAGGCAATTGATTTGTGAGGTCCTTCTCTGCTTCTTTAAAATTATTTTTTTTTTCCGATAGAAATCAATTTGGTTTTATAGATACCATCATTAATGCATGTTAAATATGTATAAAATTCATGTAAAGCTCACTGTGAAGGAAAAAAACACCAAGTGTCACACAAACATTTATGCAAACATTAATTCATCACCAATATAAACGTTCTTATTCACAGCAAGTATCATGTCATCAGCTTGTCTCAAACATTTTAATGTTCTTTTTCTTACAAAGAGGAAACTACAGTGACATTTTGGAAACTAGACACATCAGTCAAGGTGAAATCCATGTACAATCCAGGTTTCTGTAAAGCTTATGCAACAGGTTTGCAATCTTAATGAAACTGTTCTCACATGAGTGTGTTACGGCTTTGTATAATATGAGTCTGATGCTTTGTCTACAGTTTTTAACGCAGAGATGGATAATCCATGAGCAAAACAGTAAGGACATCAGAAATTAAATGGAAGACTAATGACTATTAATGGATTACTGAATTTCTGGTTTTGAAACTCTAAAGGTAGTTGCTTGCCCCAGTGAACTGGCATTTCTGTTTCAAATAACCAGACTGGCTCAGCCATTAAAGCAAAAGTTTTGTGTGAACTTCCTTGCTGTGGTAGGATTCACATTATTGAATTAGGGATGTTTACTTTCTTGTGCAGTCCATACAAATATTGCAGAATATAAAATTCTGGTAATAAAACCAGTCCTTGATAACAAAATTCTAGTAAGAAAATTCTTGGTAATATAAAATTCTGATAGTAAAACTGGTCTTTGATTAGATATTTAAAATACACCCATGCCTTACTATTCTCTTCATATGAGTGGGGTGCTTTGTACGTGCCTTCCCACCTGTGCTTTTCCTAAGAGCTCCGGGTGTAGTAAAGATAAGGGCTGGCGACCGGAAGATCACGTGCTGTACGGAAAGAGTTAAGGGTCGACCCTCCCTTGTCTCCGCCCCTTATAACATGACACACCTACTGCTGGGGGTATAAAGCCCGGGTCGGCTGGAGATCTAGTGGGATAACCTTGATGTGTAGTGTTTGCTACACAGTGGTGACCCCGACGTGATCAGGCAACAGCGATGGAGCTCGCGGAACTCATAAAGGTACTAAAGTCGGTAACGACAAGGGTGCTCAAGCGGGGGTTTGCGGCAAGGCGGCGCCGACCTGCTGCACGTGGTGTGCTGATGGGGCAGGAATCTCCTGGGAACGAAAAGCCAACAAGTTTAGTTTCGGAGGGGACCCAGGCTGGCTGGGAAGGAGTGGCCTGTGGGACACAGACGGAACCGTTGTTACTGGGGGCTGAGCCAACGGAGGAAGGGGAGGTGCAGGGAGACTATGGTGCAGCGGGAACAAAGGAGTCGGGAAAGGTGTTCCCGATACAAGTGGGGAGTTTAGAGCGGCCGCCCACGGAACCTTCGGCACCTCCTGCACCGGCGGATCTGCCACTTCCTCAGTACCCCTGGGGCGAGTTGCAACAATGTGTGGAAAGGGAGCTGACTGATAGGTTGCTGGATTGGGTCCCGGGGGCTGATGTGGGATCCCAGCAGTATCGTGAACTACGTGAAGGAAGATGGCGGGAAGGACAAAAAGAAGGCAAAACACCTGAGGACGCCCCATTGTATCCCAGTGATCGACGAGTGCTGGACACACAGAGAGCGGAGCGCAGGACATCGAGGGGGGGTGGTAGGGCTCCCCCGGCACTGCCAGTGATACCTGAGCCACCAGAGGGAACCCCTATCCCTGGGGCAATGGGAAATCAAACTGGTATTCCCTCACAGTGGAGGGAGCCTGTACACGATTACCCCATGAGCTCTGATAGCAGTGAGGGCGAAGGGGGTGACGAGGGATCCTCGATTGTTGCTCATCCGCCCCCGCTTCCAAGACGGACTAACGAGGTTTCAAGGGAACTCGAGGCATTGATCAGCCGATTGAGAGGGGTGGTGGCAAATGCGGAAAGTCTTATGCCAGGGGGAATGCCGAAAGAGAGGGCAAATGGGACGGATTGGCAGATGATTGCAAAAAATTGTGTCTTGGAAGGAGTGCGATTCCAGGCCCCTCCGATTCAAGCATTTCCTATCCGAGCAGCCCCAGGTGGAGGATATGAGTGGCAACCGTTAGATGCAAAGTTGGTGAAAGAATTGGTCACAACGGTGAAAAGTCATGGATTAAATTCCCCAGAGACCCAAGTCCTATTAGACTGTGTTTTTGCAACGCCACTTGCACCTTTTGATATCATTCAGTTGATGCGGGCCGTATTGACCCCCTCGATGATGGTATTGTTTAGGGAGGAGTGGAGGAATCGGTGCACCCAAGTTGTTATTGAGGCGCAACAGGCCAACCATCCCATGGCAGGAGTGACTTTAGAGCAGCTGATGGGTGAAGGGCAGTTCGCAACTCCTCAGGCACAGGCTCAGCGAATGCGGGGGCGCGATTTTGCTGCATCTTCGAAAGCTGCCCAGGAAGCAATACGCATCATCGCAGCTCTTGATAAAAGGGAGCCTCCATGGGTCCAAATACGGCAATCGTTAAGTGAGCCCTTCACAAAGTTTTTAGACCGGCTGCAAGCGGCGCTCCAGGTTGCTCGACTTCCTGAGCAGGCTAAGGAGGCAATATTGCTTGACTGTGCACGTACGCAAGCAAACCCACAAACTGCAGTGTTGCTAAGACAGTTACCCATAGGGACCACGCTTTCACAGATGATTCGTTATGTGCTGGAACAGGAACAGGCGCAAAGTATGCAACCGGTAGTGGCCGCAGTCCATGCGGCCTGCCGCGGCGCACGACTTATGTGCCATAGGTGTGGGGGGCAAGGACACATGGCGCGACAATGCCCTTCAAAAATAAACACCCCCGGAACAGGGGAAGGAAAGAGAGACCTACGATGCTGGCGCTGTGGGCGACTAGGCCACAGAGCTCGACAGTGCAAATCGGGGAGTCAGCAAAGGAGACCGGGCTGGGGAAACGAGAAGAGGGGATGGCTGAGGGCCGTGCCATCCCCACCTGCCCCAGTGATCAGCTCAACAGGCCCGACGACAGCAGCGCAATGTATGGCACAGGGAGTCTCTCCTTCCCCGGGACCAGCACAGTCGCCTGCGGTCCCAATGATGCAATATCCAACTCAGCTGCCTTGGGGAGATGGGAGCGCGCAATAGAGGAGGCTGGGGATAGAGCCTCGCCGTATGTGGCACTCACCCTAAACATGACCACACGACCAGAAGTAGATATTATAGTTACCCCATGGCTCCCAGCGTTGGGGGGAACACCACGCCTCGTGTTAAGAGCCCTTTTAGATACAGGAGCGGATGTTACAGTAATCCCATCACATCTATGGCCAGATGATTGGCCACTCGAACCGAGAGGTTCGCTGCAAGGCGTGGGAGGCATGCAGACCTCGCATCAAAGCAGGAACCCAATGCAAATTATGTTGAAGGATCCGGAATCTGGACAAGCTAGGGTAGCATGGTGTAACCCTGTCATTGCTGAGTTACCCATTGTCATCTTGGGACGATGTTGTTTGCAGAAGATGAATATAGTGCTGCGTACAAATTTATCATAATGGCCACTGCCTGTGTCCGCCCATTAAAACTCACCTGGTTGACAGATAAACCAGTGTGGGTAGAGCAGTGGCCATTGACAGAGGAAAAGAGGGCGGCTGTTCGACAATTGGTACAACGAGAACTTGACGCAGGACACATCGAACCCTCTACAAGTCCCTGGAACACCCCCATTTTCGTGATAAAGAAAAAATCGGGAGCGTGGCGACTGCTACATGATCTACGCGCAGTTAATGCATGTATACAAGACATGGGTCCGCTACAAGCGGGCCTTCCTTCTCCGGCCATGATTCCACCTGACTATCAAATAGTGGTTATAGATATTAGAGATTGCTTTTTTAGTGTTCCCTTGCATGAAGAAGATAGAGTACGCTTTGCCTTTACTGTTCCTGAGCCTAACAATCAACACCCGTGCGCCAGATATCAATGGAAGGTGTTACCCCAGGGCATGAAAAACTCACCAGTCTTGTGTCAAATTGCTGTAGCTGCTGCGATACGCCCTATTCGAGAAAATTTCCCTACGGTCATCATTTTCCATTACATGGATGACGTGTTATTGGCGTCCAACCAAGAGGAGTTACTGGAAAAGGCACGCGTGCAGCTGATAGTCAGTTTGGAGCGACATGGGTTACACATTGAGCCTCGGAAAACACAGGTAGGGCGTGCAGTAAAGTATTTAGGTACTCAACTGAGGCCACGAAGCGTGACAGCACAATCATTTGAAATTCGGACTACAGTGACAACACTCCATGAGGCACAAAAATTAATTGGACAACTATTGTGGCTTAGAAACTTTATTCCAATATCTGAGGCAGAAATGACTACCTTATATCAACTCCTGAAAGGAGGAGATTCCCCCTAGCTCCAAGGACTCTTTCAAGAAACCATCAGGAGATTCTTAGGACAATTATGGAGCGAGCCCAGCATTGGGGTCTTGCTCGATTTACACCTGAACAACCAGTCACTGCCCTGATTTACATGACCGATACCGCTGGCCATGGTTTACTAATTCAAAATAATGGTGAAAAAGGCTGGCCTTTTGCTTGGTTGTATCAAGGCAAACCAAAGACGGCTTTAATTTCTTGGCCAACATTATTATCCCAGCTTATTCTCCGCTGTCGGAGGCAAACTCAACACTTAACAGGGAAGGACCCGGAGGTCATCGCATTGCCCTGTTCTTTGGCACAGTGGGAGTTGGTACTTCCACAAGTGGGGCTCCTGCAAGCGGCGATAGCTGAATTTACGGGTCGTATTGAAGGTCTAAGACCACACCCCTGTGGGGAGATAATCCAGGTACTCCATTTTTTGCCAGCTAGTGCCATAGTTGAACAACCCACCGGAGGCCGCACAGTTTTTACCGACGCGTCATCGATTACTGGGAAAGCTGTCGTTACATGGCAGGAGGATGGTCAGTGGACCCACATTAGTTATCAAGATCAAGGGCAATCCGTGCAGTATCTTGAGGCCAAAGCGGTATGGATGGCTCTCACTCAATGGCCCGAAGAGGCCTTGGATCTAATCACAGACTCTTGCTATGTATATAAGTTACTGAAGAAGTGCCGATGGGCACTTGGGGCAACGTCAGAGATTGCCGGAATGTTGCTCACCGCACTGCAAATGAGAACCGCTCCTGTCTGTCCTATCCATGTTAATAGTCATAGTTCCATACCGAGTTTTCTTTCTGCTGGGAATGAAATAGCGGACAGCTTAGCAAAGAGCGTACTGGCGGTTGAAGAAACTTCTAACCTAAGGCGAGCTTTCCGCCTGCATGAGCTCCTCCACTGTGGAGCTCGCGGTTTAGCTAGGCTCGCTGGCATTACGTTGCAAGATGCTCGCTCTGTGATTGCTGCTTGTCCTGTGTGTTCCAAAGGTCCCCTCTGGGAGGCAGGGGTAAACCCTCGAGGGTTGCAGCCCAACCAAATATGGCAGTCTGATGTTACGATTTATGAACCCTTTAATCCACGTAAGTATCTGCATGTCACAGTTGATACCTGCAGTGGAGTTATTTTAGCGACTATGCATGCTAAACAAAATGCTCTCGCAGTTATTTTACATTGGCAGGACTGTATGGCGCAACTTGGCATCCCACAAAAAATTAAAACAGATAATGGAGCGGCATATGTCAGCAAGAAGACAAAGGACTTTTGCGCGCGCTGGGATATTCAGTTGAGTCATGGCATTCCCTATAACAGTACGGGCCAAAGCATTGTAGAACGCGCGCACCGCACATTAAAAGAGTTACTCGACCGACTTAGGGAGGGGGAAAAGATAAGCCCAGGAACAGGGGTTCCCCCTCCCCTTGACCCTCCCTTATTTCGGGCACAGCGTCTGTTGACGACGGCACTAATTACCTTAAATCATACCATTCGAGGGAACACCTATAAAACCCAGACTGCAACCCAGGCACATTTCCGGCTCGATGAGAACGAAGGGCCTTACCCTTTGGTTCAAGTACGGGACCTGCAAACCCGTGAATGGGGGGCCCTTATTCCCTCCGTTGCTTGGGACGTGGGTATGCGTGTGTGCAAACCGAGAAAGGGACGCTAGAATGGGTACCCAGTCGAAATATTAGACCGTATAGACATTAATCAATCTATTGAGTCTTATCTTGACAGGTTACCATTTCCCTATGCATCCTGATGGTGTGGGGGAGTAATGAGGGAGCCGCGACGAACTACTGGCTGGACTGGGCAAAATCTATGAACGTAACGGATGCGTGCCTGTATAAGTCTTACCATATATCGATTATTTTACACGCAGCTTCCCCAGCAAGATCCAGAACTACTGGAGCTAAGGGAGGGGGAAATGTAGTAAAGATAAGGGCTGGCGACCGGAAGATCACGTGCTGTACGGAAAGAGTTAAGGGTCGACCCTCCCTTGTCTCCGCCCCTTATAACATGACACACCTACTGCTGGGGGTATAAAGCCCGGGTCGGCTGGAGATCTAGTGGGATAACCTTGATGTGTAGTGTTTGCTACATCCGGGCACGTGGCAGGGCAATTTTAGGAACTTTTTGGGTTAAGCAAGTTAGGTTAAGCGAACTTCAAAGAAGCAGATGAGGAGGATCTCCACTGAGCAATTCAGCACAGTGGCTCTGTTGTCTTGCAGTGGGAGGTGGCAGCTTTCTGATAGCCCTTTCTCAGAAAGGGCCATCAAGAAACCCTCCCCTCCCTAGCCAGGAATGGTGTTTTATCACAGGAGGAGCAAAACTGCTGAAAAGTCTGATCATGTTTCAGGCTTTTTCTGATGTGTGCCATTTAATAACAAATGCTTTAACACATTAACAAACCTTCAAAATCATGCTAAGGTATTGAAGAGTATTTCTGAGGTAGGTGGCTTTGTTTAAAGGCTGCTTCAAATTTTGCTTTTCCATCCGAATTTGTATTGGGTTTCACAGAAATTAAGTCTCAAATGGCTCATTTAGATGCCCTGTCATGTCTGCGTGTTCATTAAAAGAAAAAGGAAAAAAATACACGCTAATTTTGATTTCTTCAGCTAGAAGTCTTTCGTGCATGTTAGGCAGTTACATCTGTAGTGCCTGATGCTAGTGATGTGAAAGGAGCGGTAAAGGTTTTGCAGGGGTTTTCTTCCCTCCCAACAAGAAACGTTTCTGTATTTACTTCAAAGAGTGCTGCCTGGTTGTGTCATCTATGAAAACATCAAATGAAAGGTAGCAAAAGCACCTGAAAAAATTGTTTCTTCCAACTTACCAAATTGGTCTACAAAAAATTGCTGTAGTGGAGTTTTGTACTGACTGACAAATTGTCTTCTCCCCAAAATGAAACTGTACTGTCCTTCATTTACTGTGAGCTGCTACACTTAGTAGCTCTAAGGATGGACGGTTCCTCCATTCTTTGACCTTTACACTTCTTTTCCCTAACAACGTCTTCCTACTATTGTTATCTTTTTGGTACACCTGTTCCTCCTCCCCTCTTCATGCAGAAGCATATTAATCATTAACATCTGTACATGTGGCTGCAAAGTTGCCTTTTCAAAGCTGCTTTTAGCAGAGGTATGAACATTAACTAGCAGATCCACCAGTAGCTGTAGGATCACTTTTTAAATACTGCTTCTATTAAATGCCCCGGTTTTGCATTTGAGAGGTACTGGTCTGCCATTATGCACTTGGAGATGTTCAATCCATCACGGACCAAAAAAACAGCAAAACAGTGGTATTAGGGACAGAAGTGATATGATCTCAAAATAAGTATAGCACATGGCCTGTATTAAGCCCCTTTTCATTTCATATAGTCTTGGGATGGTGCCTGTAGTGTGGGATCATCTTTTTTGAGTTGTGGAGCGCAAAATATTTTGCTGGAGGTACTGGACCTTTTGGAGGTGGCACACGCAGGTGGCTCCAAAGCAAAACTATGAAATTAGTTTTCTTAGTTAACTCTCCCTTATCTCTTGAAAGTGGTTCAAGGGTTCCAGGATAAAACCCACTGCATTAGGCGTGTTGAAAACACGTTGCAAGAAATTTTCTCTAGTTACCAAACTGCTAATGGAAAGCAACAAGGGAAGATTAAGAGGAAGGAACAACTTCTTTTTTAAAATAATAAATGCTGTTCTTCTACATTGGTTTTTCTTTCCAGTGTCTTTGCTGTGATCACATAGTCACCCTGGTAGGAGTAAACGTTGTAGTGCAATTTGAAAGTAAAGATGCCTTAAACATATACCAAAGGCTGTCCCAAGGAAGGGGTATTGTAATCAAACCAGAAAGTGGTGATCTCTATTTCTGCAGAGATGGAGAGATGAGATGTGAATCAGAAAAGGTAAAATAGAGAAGTTTGTAATATCGATGACATGAGATAGAGACCAGAGAGGGTATTCCACCAGCGTGAAAAAGAGGAAGACAAGTTAGATTTAGTGTTAGATTTAATGCTTGGCCAGCTGCTTACTTACATAACGTCATTACGGGACGTTCTGCACTGCAAACCAAAGTGCGATGTTTAAGCCAACAGAAAGAACAGCAAGCAGCTCTTCTCAGGCTTCGTTGTACATTTGTAACGTTTCTGTGCTTTCAACACTGGCATTAGAGCCGTTGCTCATTGCTAGAAAATGCCAGGAGTCACAACTGCGATGGCACAAGGGGGGACGTTTCAGGTATGAATTGAATGTCACACATTCAAATGATTTATTGGGGGGGGGGGGGCACTAATGCCATCTTTTCCGAAGAAGAGATGTGAAACTCAGCTTTGTAGAAGATTCATCTTTTCTACTTGAAAATTGTGTTTCCTGCTGTCAGTGAAGAGTCCCCAAATGCCTGCTCTGAATCACAGGGAGACAAGCCATGTCAGAGAGAGTCTAGGACAGAAGGAAAAAGTAGATCACAGACTAAGCACAAAAAGTTGCAAACTGAAAGGTATCTTTAGGGAAAAACATCCCCTGGGCTCTGCGGTCCAGATTCCTCAACCCTCCTTTGAGGAATAAACCAAATTTTTTTTCCTTTCTGTAAGTAAATTCAGACCCAGGTGAGCAATTGTGCTGGTTGCTTCCCCTGTATCGGAGCTGTCAGCCGATGGCACATGTCTGCGCCTGCAGTGAGATCTCACCATGACAGCGTGTCTCTCGGGTCAGCGAGGGCACAGAGGGAGGGGGATGATGTAACCGAAACTCCAAACATATGGTGGGTTTGGGGTTTTTTTTGTTTTGTTTTGTTTTGCTTTTTTTACAGTTTTGCCCTTTGTAGCTGAAAACTAAGAGGACAGTGATTAGAGCTTTTACCTAAAACAAAAAATTAGTAAAGCTGCTTTTCTGGCCGCTTTATCTAATAGCAATAAATCTCATCGAGCAGAGTGCATCTGTCCTTACGGATGTGGCTATTCTGAGACTAAAGAACTTCAGATGGTGCTACCGGTGCTTTAGACCCAGGTACCAGGGTCTTTTTGCTGCCACAGTAGTTATATTTTAGCGAGGGAATCTGTGGAGATTAGAACATCAAATGCTGGCTCCTCATTATAGTCAGATAAATGGGTTATAGCTGGGGAAAAGTATGGTGATTCATTTTTTAATGAAAAGAAATGGCTTCATTTTTGTTCTGTTCCTGGTAATATGCTATCTTCTAAATGTGTTGTCTTGAAAAAGTTTAATCCCAGTTTTAAAAGCTACTTTTTTTTTTTTTTTTTGAACTTATTGCCTTGGTTTTCCAGTATGAGTATTCCTCTCAGGCTATTATTTTTAGATGCTTAAGACTCTTGTTTAAAAATAAAAAGTATGTAGCTTGGAGTTTAACGCAGCCAGGTCAGTAAATAAGAATAATTTTTCAGTGTTTCCATCCCTCCATCCTCCCCATCCAGAGCTCCTGAAGAGGATCTGTGTTTTTATTGGCCCTCACTGATGAAATTGTCTCTGGTTATTATACCCATTACAAAGGGGTGAGGGGATGGTCCAGACGGCCTTTATTGTCTTCATCCTGTTCATGAATGATTCAAAAAACAGTATCCAGTTCCTGGAAGCTCTAGGGCTTTGTTTTTAATTTTGACTAATTGTTTTCTTGGAATAATGAGCAGTGATGACTTCAGAAAGCACAGTCTTCTGGTACACAGATCATTAATGACTCACTATATCTTTAGTAACAGTTAAAAATATGCTTCACCACAATTTTAAAAAGTCCTGGTCGATTTGCTCACAAAGGATGCGTAACGGGCGGTAGGAATAAGCGGAGATGTTGTATTTGCTTATTATTTCCTCTTCATGACCATTTTGAGACACAGAATCTGAGGCAGCCAAAAGCTAGCAAGAAAAAGGGAGTTGCGTTGGAGGACTGGTCCAGATGGAAAATATTGTCTGTTTAGCCTCGTGGTTTTTTAACCTGGCCCATGACAAAGTCATGGGCAGTGACCCTCTTGCCTCCTCCTTAACTCCTCTACAGTGATGCCATGCAAGTACCACTCCATGTTTTTGAGGCTCATCTGTGGTGGGAGCACTGAAATCAGTCCCCTGTTCAGGAAGACTGGCTTTCTTGGGGATTTCATGGTGGAGATTTCATCGCACACGTTCTTCAAGAGCAGCACTGGAGGATAGTGGAGGGAGGAGAGCACGTTATCCAGCCAGGGTTGGCAGAGGGTTCCAGCAAGGTTTTTCATCCCTCATCACTTCTCTGAAGCACTGAGCGGGGCAGGTCTGTTGTCATCCCAACTTGGTTTTTCCCTCAGGGAAAGGTCCTGTAGGGACTTGTGCTGTCTGAGCTTTAAATGCATCCATGAAGTTGCTGCTCAGGATTGACCATCGAGTCTTTCCAGCCTGGGGTGTGACTGTGCTCTCCCAGGCCCAGCTCCCCATGCAGCGGGGCAATGGCTGCCCTAAGCGAACACCTTCAAGCTCTTAACCCCTCATCCAAAATGTGCCTTCCCAGATGCCACTTAAAATTTTGGTCAAGACCTTCCCACGGTGTTGGCCACCGTGTATACTTCCCAGTGCCCACGATGCCCCGAAGGCCAGCAGTAAGAAACCAGCTATGATCGTCAGCTCATTTTGGAGAAAGCCACCTGCCACAAATAGCACACATACAAGCTAGTCAGAGATCATGCAGATGACAAAGAGTGATGCAAAGAGGTTATCACGTCAAAAGCAGGACCTTTGGCGTGGTTTTCACAAAGCTTTGGGGTGGTCACATGATGGGAATGGAGAAGAGCTTTTTATTTTCCCAGGGAGCGCTGACTGGAAGGAAGCTTGGAAGTGGAGGCAAGGAAACGTTGTCCCGGCGTTTGATTCCCTGTCGTATCTTTCTGAACAAAACTCGGTGCCTGTAGGTATACATTTGTGGGCATGTATATACAAAGTATGTAGAATGGAATCATACAATAGTTTGGGTTGGAAGGGACCTTTAAAATTCATCTCGTACAACCCCCCTGCAATGGGCAGGGACATCTACAACTAGATCAGGTTGCTCAGGGTCCCGTTCAACCTGACCTTGAATGTTTCCAGGGATGGGACATCTACCACCTCTCTGGGCAACCTGTTCCAGTGTTTCACCACCCACATTGTAAAAAATTTCTTCCTTATGTCTAGTCTAAATCTACCCTCTTTTAGTTTAAAACCGTTACTCCTTATCCTATCACTACTGGCCCTACTAAAACATCTGTCCCCATCTTTCTTATAAGCCCCCTTTAAGTACTGAAATGCTGCAATAAGGTCTCCCCGCAGCCTTCTCTTCTCCAGGCTGAACACCCCCAGCTCTTTCAGCCTTTCCTCACAGCGGAGGTGTTCCAGCCCTCCAATCTTTTTTGTGGCCCTCCTCTGGACCCGCTCCAACAGGTCCATGTCCCTCCTGCGCTGAGGACCCCAGAGCTGGACGCAGGACTCCAGGTGGGGTCTCACCAGGGGAGAGTAGAGGGGCAGAATCACCCCCTCGACCTGCTGGCCATGCTTCTTTTGATGCAGCCCAGGATACGGTTGGCTTTCTGGGCTGCGAGAGCACATTGCTGGCTCATATCCACCTTTTCATCTCTTGGTACCCCCAAGTCCTTCTTGGCAGGGCTGCTCTCAATCCCTTCATCCCCCAGCCTGTAGTGATACCGGGGGTTGCCCCGACCCAGGTGCAGGATCCTGCACTTGGCCTTGTTGAACCTCATGAGGTTCACATGGTCCCATTTCTCGAGCTTGTCCAGGTCCCTCTGCATGGTATCCCATCCCTCAGGCGTGTCAACTGCACCGCTCAGCTTGGTGTCATCTGCAAACTTGCTGAGGGTGCACTCGATCCCGCTGTCTATGTCATTGATGAAGATATTAAAGAGCACTGGCCCCAGTACAGGCCCCTGAGGGGCACCACTTGTCACCGATCTCCATCTGGACATCAAGCCATTGACCACAGCCCTCTGGATGTGACCATCCAACCAATTCCTTATCCACTGAACAGTCTGCCCATCAAATCCATATCTCTCCAATTTAGAGAGAAGGATGTTGTGGGGGACTGTGTCAAAGACCTTACAGAAGTCCAGATAGATGACATCCGTAGCTCTTCCCTTGTCCAGTGATGCAGTCACTCCATCATAGACGGCCACTACGTTGGTCAGGCAGGACTTGCCCTTGGTGAAGCTGTGCTGGCTGTCTCAAATCACCTCCCTGTCCTCCATGTGCCTTAGCATAGCTTCTAGGAGGATCTGTTCCATGACCTTCCCAGGCACAGAGGTGAGGCTGACAGGTCGGTACTTCCCAGGGTCCTCCTTTCTACCCTTTTTAAAAATGGGTGCACTGTTTCCCTTTTTGCAGTCCCCAGGGACTTCACCTGACTGCCATGACTTTTCAAATATCATGGAGAGTGGCTTGGCAACTACATCAGCCGATTCCTTCAGGACTCTGAGATGCATCTTGTCTGGTCCCATAGACTCATGTATGTTCCGGTTCCTAAGGTGGTCATGAACCTGATCTTCTTTTACCGTGGGAGGGAGTTTGCTCCCCAACTCTCCGTCCATCAACAGGAGAGCTGTGGGAAGAGAGATTGCCAGCGAAGAGGGAGGCAAAGAATTTTAATACCTCAGCCTTCTCCTTGTGTGTTGTTACCAGTTTGCCAGTCTTGCTCATCAGGAGGGGTACACGTTCTTTGACCTTCTTTTTCTGGCTGACATACTTGTAGAAGCCCTTCTTATTATTCTTTGCATCCCTTGCTGAGTTCAGCTCCAGCTGCACCTTGGCCTTCCTGACCCCACGTCTACACAAGCGGGCAGCGTCCCTATACTCTTCCCATGATACCTGTCCCTCCTTCCACTGCCTGTGCGTTTCCTTCTTGCCCTTTAGTTTAACCAGCAGGTCTTGGCTCATCTCTTGCCTTCCTTTCCTGATTTCTTAGACCTGGGTATCGAGAGCTCTTGCTCTCTATGGAAAGTGTCCTTCAACACACATTTCTCGGTCTATGTCAGCTTTCACTCTTAAGAGACCCCAAAATACAGACTAACCATCTGAGTCAAGAAGAGGTGGTGAACTGTGACAGGGGAGGATGCATTTGAGGTGTAATACAGGACTGCCTGAGAATTCAGTGTCCGATGTGCTTGGGCGGAGGGAAGAAATGATCGGCAGAGCTTTGCCAGCTGTTGCAGACACTTTGCCAGCTATTGCAGACACACAGTCCTCCCAAAGAGCTTGCATATCTCTGAACCCTTTTTTTTTCAGTTTGGTGACATTGTGGGTTTTTTTAATGACATCCAAAACTGTTCTATCAGAATTTCCTCAGACCTGATGAGATAATGTATAAATATATAAAGAAATACAGAAATATATATTTCTGTATATCATAGAATCATAGAATCATTAAGGTTGGAAAAGATCATCGAGTTCAACCATTAACCTATCAAGACAGCCAAGCCAGTATACCCGCCTTCAAAGACAACCATTGAACTGTTTGTTCTCTCTTTCTTCCCTCCATCATTTGCAATATGTTATGAAATCGTATTAAGAAGAGCAGTGTGGCAAGATAAACCCAGTGAGGTTAAAAAAGAAAAAGCCAAGTCTAATGTTGTCTGTACCTATTCTATTGTTTAAAATCCAGCAGTGGCCTGAAATTGTATCAAAACCTTGGCACAGGATTCAACAGCACATTAGAGGAGTTTCTTCTGGAAAGCATCTCTGGGATGTTTTTCACCAAGGGTGTGTTGTTCTGTTTTTGTAGTGCACCAAAGATGTATTTGATTTCTTCATGTGACTGACTGGCTTTGTTAAAAGTTATGTTGAAAGTTACTCGGTTGGAAGTTCCTCTTTTGTTGTTACTTTTCTGGTTCAGGGGATGCTCGTGTTGCCCAATGTCCTCCCCTGCTCTGCTGCCACAACAACAACAAAAAAACCAAACTAAAACCAATCGCTGCCGCTACATTGGTTTGAAATGAGAAGCTGAGGTCTGTAATGTCAGAATAAGGTATTTTAACGGCATTTAATTACAGCTCTTTGTTAAACGGGTACATACAGAAGCAGTACAAACCCATCAAATGGTAATGCTGAGTTCTCATCAAGAACTTGTTTATCGGAGAATCAATCGAAGGAGGCCAAAAATGCCATCTTTACTCCCTAGTTATTTTAGGAGCTTTATAGCATGAACACCCTTTTTATAACCCAGGCTGATATTTTGGAAAATACCACTGCAGTAATATTTCCTTTATGTGTCTACAATTTGTTTCCAAAACTGTTGATTGGGCTTGAGGGGAGAAAGGCCATTCCAAATGTAAAGCTGCTTCCCAGCATACTTTATCTCAGGATAATACTTTTATCCAAGGAAATTAAGGCACATTTTATAATGTCCAGCGGTACGTTACCGAGCCTACAGTGGAGCACAATGAATGCAATAAGCCCAGCATGCCACCGTGTGCATTTTTCTTACAACTTCTTACAAGCTATTTATCAAACTTGGTTTTCAATTTATGAGTGAATTTAGTCCTCCTGAAAATGAAACGCCGCTTTTGGCTTTGCGTCAAGCATAATGCAGGCAAGCTCGTGCCGGCGTCACCATGCAGCCCTGCCAATGCACCTTTCTCTTCGTCTGCATTGCCGCCAATGCATCGGCCTGAGCTCTTCCTGCAAGCAGTTTGGCAGGCTCTGAGGAATTAATCACTACTGTTTTGTGGTAGGTACAAACAACAGCTAACATGAATTGAACCCAGCTTTGCTAATTAATATAGCCAAGATGAGTTTTTTTAAATCTCCGTAGGGGAGGCGGAATGATCGTTCGGAGAAGGAGTCGTCTGGATTTTGTAAACCTCTCTGAGCTCCATGTGAGCTGTAAAGGCCTGGGAAGGAAGGGAGAGACAGGGGTGTAAGTGTTGGATGGTCAGTGAACATCCCTGTTTGGCATTCAGCAGCGGTGCAGATGAAAGCAAGCTTAAGGAACGGGAGGAAATAAACCTGAAAATTTAATTACTTACTGCTGCTGCAAAATCTGTGCTAGCTCTTGTCTCCTAACCTTGAAGAAAGATGTAATAGACATAGGAAGATATAACAGGCATTACCAGGGTTATGAGATGTGAAAATCCTGTGGGTAAGGAGGGAAGACAGACGTTCTCTGTTCTCATCACCATTTTTTATTTTATATGTAGGCCTCTTTTTGTCCCCCCTAGCCCCCAACATAGTCCAAATCTTTCTGTACAATCTCTACTACCTCCCAGCCCTGTGGTAGGACAGTAAGCAGGGAAATTGAAAAGCAAGATATTTAAACCAGAAACAAGTATTTTTGTTAGTATGGTGCACAGTTAGCCCTGGCTTTGTTAGTGTCTGTTGGTCAAGAGTGCAGCAGAAAGATCAGCCATTGGTACAAACCCCTAGGCTTGCAAGGATTAAAAAGGTGTAGTGCTTTGATGTTTGAAAGGAGAAGAAACATGTACATTTAAGGACACAGGCCCACTCACAAATTTTATTATACTTCCACTTTAGGTCAGCTGTCTAAAACCAGGCAACAGCATTCAGTGTTGCACATCTTCCTCCTGTTCTCTGCTTCCTTAAGGAAGGGGAAGCTTTGGGTTTTGCAATATTGCTCTTCTCCCTACCTTAAAAGACAGCACAATTCATTTTTCTTTTATCCAAGAGCTGCTACAAATTGTGACTTGGTTCTTGTCCCTCCACTCAAGAGCTGAAGTGAGAAGACACAAGGTGGTGTCACTGCGCCCTCATGGCCATGATGTGCCAGGCCAGCAGGAGGTCCACCAGGCAAGGTCCTCGGTGCTTAGGTTGGTCTCCCAGGAGGACATGTTCAGTCTGATTGCAGGAATGGGAAGGAGGTGAAACATGTCCTATTCCTTGCAGTCCTACAACAAGAGCGATGACCTTACATCTGCCAAGGGGAACCGGTCACAAATCTTACCGGATTTGATGCAGGAGAACAAGGCTGCAGCGTTACAGATTTACTGCCAACGACAAATGAGTCTGTTCTGCTAAATGCTGATGTCCAAACTGTGGATGCAAAAGGAAAGGTTGCCGTTGTGGAGAGAAAAAAGAGAGACTTCTCCTCTGCTTCAAAGACACAGAAAGCTAAATGAGCCATTCACATCATCTCCATTTTCGTCTGGAGAAGTGGTTAAGTTCTTTTTTATTTCATTGCCCTCTCCTCCCCTTGTTCATGGGGAGAAAAAGAAAGAGATAACCAATTAAATATCTGATGTGGAGGGGCTGCAGCCTTTCTTTGTGCAGAGGTATCTCCAATTCTCACATGCTTATTTTCATATTCAGTTTTCATATGCCAAGCAGATCACTTATTAATTGTTAAATGACTGCTCTGCAATTCAGTTATGGAAATAATTTCTACTTCAGTACCACTTGCCCTTGAATTGAGAACAAGAGGTCAACCAAAATTAGATAACTTTTCTTTGAATTTTTTCTCTTTCTAAAAAAAGATATGGTTCAACATGATGCCTGTCAAGAAGACTATGAAGTGCTGTGCGTTAAAACAATCTTCATGGCAAGGCTGTTTTTGGGATCACGTTGGGAACTGCTGTCCTGATCTGTCCTGATTAGACTTTTAAACAGATGAATCCAGGTGAGGTGCATTGACTGTAACGCAGAATTCATATGGTATTGCCTGTATTCATTTCTAGGATGAATTTTGAACTTGCAGCTTGAATAAAACAAAGTTGTAATATTAGCTGAGGCAAAGAGAGCTGTGTGGGCAGAGCCTACGGCTCCTTGACTTCAGTGGGATTCTGCACAGGCGTAAGTGTCCTCCCACGCTAATCTCTTTGCAGGATTGCACCTACAGCTTCAGCTTTCATTGTGAGCCTTTGCTTTTCCTCTTACACAGGGAAAGAGGCTGGGGAAAAAAAAAAGGAGTTATGTATCACACAGCAAATGTTAGCAAGGACACATTCTGTGTTTAAAAAAAAAAAAAGGCAAAGAAAAATGCAAATCTGTAGCTTCTCCATTTTTTTCAGCAGAGAGCTATATTCCTGTGGTGTCTCCCTGCTGGCACGTAACACTGATATTTTAGTGCATTTGATCCAAAGGTCACTGAAGTCAGTGCAGAGATTCCCACTATCTTTAGTGGGCTTTGCACCACACTCAGCAAGAGCTGCTGTTTTGCTGATAAATCCAAGTGCAATGCCCATCCTGAGGCTTTGGAACAGCAATAGCAGCAGTGTTGGAGGGGCTGTAAAACAGGCTGGACTGCGAATACGTGGCTGCCCTCCTTTCTGTGGTAGGTTCCTCAAGGCGAATTGAAAGACAGCAGTTTGCATTTTAAAAGAAATAAGAAAATATAAAAAATGAAATAAAACAATTTTTTGCCAGTTTGGTTTTTCTCCCCTTCTAAGTTCATACATTCAAATTACTAAAAAGAAACAAGTATAGTTATTTTGGTCCCGCTGAGAATATGTGTTTGCAGTGGCAACGTAACTCTGAATAGCCTCTTTTGTCCCCATAAATTCTATTTTCAGATCATTGGAAAGAGTAGAGATAAATGCCGTAAAAACAGCAAAAAAAAAGCCTGTTTGGCCTGACCACTTTGTCTTATTAAATATTTTAAGAAGGAAGACCCAGCTGAACATGTGCTGAACTGCAGCCATATTTTCAAGCCTTTGGTACGCTGTTTCAATATTTTTAGATGAGCCCTTCTGCCCAAATGAGAGTACCTTTTCACTCTCCTTAGAGGCATATTCGTGTGTAATTCAGGATTTGCATGATGCACCAGTGTGCCAGGGACAGAGGGTTGATGTTTTCATAACAAGATGGGGATGCTGCTGGTGGTGCGTGTGCCTGTGAGGGTCTGTTTTGCCAGGCTTTGTGCTCTTCCTCCTCTAGGTGCTAAAATACCCTGGAGCAAATGGATGCCTGGCATCGCTGTGATGCTATAAACACAGCCGGGATAGATGTGCATAAACAGATGCCCTTGAAAAATTACTTTATGAAAAATTCCATTTTGTGGGCACAAACGTATTTGCTGTAGCCGGGTTGTGCTGATCTAAGAGCTTAGGTGCAAGAATATAAGGATGTTTTGAATACGGGACTTTTTGAGGGCATTGCCTGTCACTGTTTAGAGATGCAAACCAGCAGAGGATTTGCATGGCCTTTACTAACCACTTGAAAAACTTGCAACAACCGACTAAAGACCGATGTACTTTTTGTTCAGCTCCTCATGTTGAAGTATTTCAGCAACATGCGCTGTACTCCCCTCCCTCATCTGCTCCTCTGTTTCAGGCAATCCGGCTGCCTTTTAGACCACAGGGCAAGTATGCACGGTTAAGAAAGGAGCAGAAAAGAAGGTTTTAAACACTTATTCCAAAATGCTGATTCCGAGTAATTTTAATCTTTGGTCTCTTCTTTGACCAAACCAGGTATTGTCTTCACTGAAGACAGATTGGCATCAAAAAGCAAAGACCTTCTAGCCATTGCCATCAACAGCAGCCAGGATTGCCTGCTGTCATGGAAAATACAGCCACTTGAACTGTCCTAGGGTATTAATTTCCACTCAGCTTTTATATTTGGTCTAATACTTTTAGGCAGGGCATTAATGGGCATTTGAATCCTTTATGTAACAGATAAACTAAAACATTACAGAGCTGCGAGGGAGCAAAAGAGATCCATTTTGGGGGATGCTAACCAAGTTATTAAGCCTGCAAGCTGATAGTTCTCTCAGCCAGAATATGCCAGGATCCCAAGTCACGCAGCCTCCTAAAGGTCAGGTATTCTCTGCTCAGGTTTTGGCTGTATTCTTTGACTGTGAGATTATTTTTAAATGCAGATTACTTAAACTGTGTGTATGTAGTCGGTATAAAAATAATTCTTAACCCCACAGCTCATTCCTGTTTTCCTGCCAGTAAATATTGCGGTAACTGAGAGGAACATGGTTTACACTGATTTGATTAAATAAACAGTTAAGTTAAAAGCACAGAGATTTCCTTATGTAATTAAGAGTTAACTAAATGCACAGTCTGCAAACTCCAGTCTTGGCCATACCCTGTAACAAAAACATGCCCCCCTGGCACGGAGGGTTTGATGTTATAATACGGTACTTTCCGATACATTTAAGAAGATGGTAAATCATATCACAAAGGAGTTGAAACTTGATTCTGAAAAGGGTTTTTTTTATGATGCTGAATGATGCTTGATTTTAATTTTTTTGCAATGCTGAATGAGTCCCATGTTAGATAATAGGGAGGTTAAAATGTAAATACGAATTCCAGGTCTGATTAATGTTCTCACTAGAGAAGCTGAATCTAGGGTAAAACAGAAGGTCCTTCCAGTAAGGGCTGTCTTTTTCTTACATTAATTTCATACTGTAATTAAGTGCTACAAGACTGAAAAACAGAGACTAGCCTAGGTATTCGGAGATTAAGCATGTAGAGAGAAAGCTGTAGACTGATACTTTAGCTCTGTGAGCGGGCTTAAAAACACCAACCAAACAAAATGTGGTGCAAGAAAACAAGTACAGCTGTCAAACAAGATAGAAATAGCAAAATGCTATCAGCACAGGAAAGCAACAATCATAAGGGAGGAAGGACATTTACCCTTTAAGGTCCCCTGCAGGGGACTTTCAGAGGAAAGTACATCACCTTGCAGCGGTTCCACTGAGAGACTCTGTGTTAGTTAAGAGCTGACACAGCAGAGCTCGAATAAATGATGATGGAGGTTTCTAGTCTCTGGTGCCCTTGTGAGCACCGGCAGTGGAAGGACTGGGGAAGCAGAGGGGGAGCTGAGATGAGCTGGACAAAAATGTGATTAAGAAGTAAGATGAGAAGTAAGATGATACCCTGCCAGAAATATAGGATATTTCCTTTAGTTTTTAAATACATGTGTTGATTCAAATCTCACAGTGATACAAAGGTAATTTTTAATTTTTTTTTAATGCTGTCTTTATATACTTGTCTGTACAGTTTGGTGAAACTTGAAGGTATCGCTGCATTTTTTTTTCCTTTAAAACCTCTTAAGCCCTGCCAGATATCCGTAGGCTTGCACTAGGGCATTCACATGGAGAAAGATAAATACAAATGTTAAACGTAATATTTCAGCCTCTGTTTCCCTAAGATTGCATCCTATGACAGACACTGGAATTGCATAAGATCCCCAAAAGCTTTCTTCTAAAGGAGCAAAAATAATGTGAAACTTTCAGTCTAATTTACACTTTTAGGGTGATTGGGGACTGGCAACCTTGTTTGTTACAGAATTAATGTAATTCCACATAAAGCTTTTATGTACCATCTCCCAAATGGGGGTTAGACCAGTAATAACCAGTCTATGAGGGTAGATTCAGCCTAGATATAAGGAAGAAAATTTTTACAATGAGGGTGGTGAAACACTGGAACAGGTTGCCCAGAGAGGTGGTAGACGCCCCATCCCTGAAAACATTCAAGGCCAGGTTGGATGGGGCCCTGAGCAACCTGATCCAGTTGAAGACGTCCCTGCCCACTGCAGGGGGGTTGGACTAGAAGACCTTTAAAGTTCCCTTCCAACTCAAACTATTCTATGATTCTATGATTTCCAAAAATTGACCACAAGCACCTAAATAAATTCTCCCTAAATTTTCCCTTAATAAGCCTTGACCTTGAAGAGTCTCAACTCTCTAGACTTGTATTGCCTCTTTCTTCTTGTAAGGAGGAAACGGCCCTGCCTGTAGCACAGAGGAAGAGCAGGGCTTTCTCCCTAATATACACACGAAGTGATATAAATGTCTGCAACCCACCTGCAGAGACGTCTTTTAAGCTTGCCTAATGGAAACAAAGTTTGTGCAAAGAAAGCAAATGCATTTCTTAGTTGGTGATTTTAACTCTCTGCTTGTTTACACCTTCTTCTACATAACAGCTGGGCTCGAGACCCAACCAGAGTGGCATACTAGCATCACCAAGAAAGTGCCAGCAGACTAAGCAGGTGAAATGATTTATTTTACATGCTGTTACAGCCGCTTACTTCAAGCTGGTCAAGCAGCGGGAGAAAAATGCCCCTCTTAAAGATTAAACATCCCACGCTTGTTGTTTTAGGGTTTGAAAGAACTCTTGAGCTCAGCCATGCTTTCAGAGATGCTGGGGTTCAATTGAAAACAGTCTTGATGTGCTTTGTGTCAAAATAGTGTCCGTAGGGGCAGAGAGGAGTTGGGGGAGGTTATTTTTGCATTAATTTTTTAAAATCAGTTTAGATACAGAGGTGTCTCACTTTTCATTTCCGCACCAGGAGTTAGATCGTAACACTTTTTGTTCTCTTGCCATAACTCCACTCCCATCTAAAGAAGGCAACAGCGATGGCAGTGCCTTTGGTTAGGATTACCCACCCCTGTATTTGGTGGCCTTCAGCTTTGACCAACTTACACGGTCAGTATTTCCCTTGCCAGGCTGAATCTTTCCCCAAACTAGTTTGTCCATCTCCAAGATAAAGACTAAGAGGGAATAATGCTCTGGGGGTTTCTCCTTAAATACCTTTTCATATAGGAAATGCCGTAATGTTTTTTGGGGGAAAAAAGCATGGAAATAGTAAGCTCAAGGCTTACAGCAAGGTCAGGGATGTGCCTCTTGGTGCCCTTATGAAAATAAACAGCTGCCTTAAACAAGTTAGGAGCTTCTGAAAATCTTATCTATGCATCCTTGATAGAGATTTTGTCCAGCGGCTCAATTCCTAGAGGATTTTGCCTGAATTGAGCATGTTCCAGAGTGGAAATGTAGCCTCTGGATGCTCTGGGCACTGCTGTAGGTACCTGGCTCTAGGTTCAGGCTGATGAACAGGCTATCCAAGGGCAGGACACAGGGCATTTCCAGAAGGTAAGAGACAACCTCATGTGTAAGACAGTGAAATGTGACCTCCGGGCTTATTTCAGTCCAGAGAACCCTGGCATGAGGCTTGGTGAAGCTGGCTGCAGCTGAGCACTTCAGAGCCATTTCCCAACGAGATGTTCCCCATTTTCTGGGTGCCTGCGGCAGATGCAGGTAACTCTGCAAAGAACCATACACTTACAGCCACAGGTGGTCAGAGCTGTGTTGAAAAGGTATGGAGCACTGTTAAAAACACTGCAGGTTTCTGAAAAATGGGGTAGATATCTCAAACTGTGGCTACACCGGAGGGGTTTTGGGTTCTGCATCTCTTTGCCTGTTTACCAAATGCTGAAATGAAGCTGATGCAGCTTCATGGGGATGATTGACTTTGCAACCTTAGCATTGGTGCTCAATGTTGGCATGTGGGACTCAGGAGGACAAACCAGGCCATTTTTAAACAATTAGTATTAACGCATTTCAGTCACTCCACATTTATGAAGCTGGTTGACTATGGGGTTGGAGAAATCACTGGGAATTCCCTGTCAAATTCACAGTTTTATAATTAGTGACTTGAACTGCAAACAGACAGGAGGCCAAAATACTATGTGTGTTATATACATTTAAACATACGCCGCTCTTCAGCAAGGGAAAGCCATAAAGGGTTTTCCATTCTGTTAACCTCTCATGATGGCTGATGACCACAGCAGATTTGGAAAGGCATTTTATGGGGTAACTTGAGTCTCAATTACTTGAAGACATTGTAAAAGGGTGTTGGAGGAACCAGGTAAGCAAGCTTAGCAAGTGGCAATCAATCCGATAAGCCCACATAAAGAGTTACAGGTATAATCTTGCAAAGAGTCATTGGTAAATCAGAATGAAATTTGCATTTTGTCAACATAACCAGGTCTGTCTTTCTGAATTGCGTTGGTACCAGCAGAACTGTGGCTTTTATAACCTTTCTTTCCCAGCCACAGCAAGTTGCCATATGAAGTGGCTCAGCATTCGGGGTATTTTAATGTGTTTTGCCCTCGTAGGAAAGATATTCGCGGTGTTTTCTCTGAAACAACTGAGGGTTTGGGCTAATTGGCATCAATAATGAATGAGCAGTGTCCTCGCAGCATCTGGAACACAACGGTTATGACTGAGCACTCTTTCAATAATGAAAAGAAATAGGAGATCACTAATCACAAACGCAGGGTAATTACCCGTGTTAGATGTCCACCAATGAACCAAATGTTCATTGTCAACCTCTGTATTTATGCATCATGGTAGAATATTTTTAAGTGGAAGCGTGGATAAGTAACCCCCATAATACAGAGTTTGTGTAGGGAGAGCACACAGGATAGGATGCTGCTCTCTGGGTGGGATATGAGGAATACATAAGGTTACAACAGCTCAAAAAAGGAAATGCATACAAATCAAAGTGATTTTTTTTTTAATCAAAAAGAGAGGAAGTTGGAAGGTTTACAGAAACCAATGCAGGTTCATATCAGCAGTTTGAAAACAGCATAGCCATACAGAAATTATGTAAAGCTTGCATAAAAGTATTAAGTTGTCTTTTTTCTTATTAATTCTTTATAATGTGAAATATGTAAGAACTTCAGTGTACGCTTCCTTCTAATTAGTTATATTGATTAAAATATGTTGGGTTTTTTTTTTTTCTTGTAACACTTTCTGAAAAGAAACCTGTGCTTCCAAAAGACACAAAGACCAGCAGGTTAAAGCATGTGCATCTCTGCAGCCACAAATATTCATCTTTCCTGTAAGGTATAACATACTAGATGGACTATTTTCAGTAGGTTGATACTGTAAAAGCAATGACATTGCATTTGCCGTGCAGTGTCAGAGACCTAGTCTTACGCTCCTGGAATTATTCCAGTTTCTACAATCCTTTATCTATTTAATCTGTGATATTACAGGCTTGATGTTACATTAAAAGTATTAAAAAATCTGCAAGCGGGTTAACTTTTTTCCCCCACGTGGATGTAATAATAATTCGCTTAAGAGATTCTTCGTTCATGTAATACAAAAATAATGCAGAAGAATTAGAAGGCACTTTCAGTTACAAATATTTGTGCTTTATTTTATACAGTATTATGGAAGTGAATTGCACTTTAGGGTTTTCGAAGGCCATGATTATAGGTTTGTTGCAATTGAATTGAATTAAAAATAATGAATTCAGTATTGTCAGAAATGTGGTCATATGAAATCAATGGATTGCCATCCATTCCAATTTTTCTGGAATTATCTAGACTTTGCTGTCATTATCTTATGCCCCAGTGTATCTTGCAGAATATTAATGAATCTAAAAATAACTTCTGAAGTTTGCAGTGGGATCACGATTGATGCAATGTGATAGGAGATTCGATGCAGCATCTCGTACTTTTATCGCCCTGCATTGGTTTGTGGCAGCTCAGGTTTTGTTGGTTTTTTTTCTCTTTTCACCACTTATCAGGTGTTCCTAACTGAGAGTCTAAGCAGCAAAAATTAATTGCTCTCATAAACATCTGACATGAAGTATTTTCACCCAGTTCACTGTGGTATTGCCCTGATTCTTGAAGAAGTAAAAAATTAGCTCAAATGCAATATTTTTCTTCTTTTTGGGTCATCTTTTCCTAATTTCGAGAACATTGTCGTGGTAACTTATGCATTATCTTTTATTTTTTTTTTTTTAGCATTAATTACACAGGTCATTTCTGTCCCTCTCCCCCCAGTCCTGCTAGGAATGGCACAAGCAACTATTCCTTGGAGAAGCAAACCTGGAGCTAAGGAAGTGCTCTGTGCTGGGCAGAGCCTCCACCCTGTCGATCTGCGAGAAGATCAAGCGTAGCTTGTTGTGTATTTTGACATGTAGCAGAACAGAACCAAATACCTCTTACCAGGCAGCCCTTCAGGGCCTGCCAGCAATACTGGGGTGAGGCACATTTGAATTGCGTGCAGCAGGTGTCAAGGAGAGGTCCTCCGTAGAAAGGTTTGGAAGCAAGTAATAGTAATAATAAAACTGAGGTGAGTTTATCAGGGTTTTTTTATCAGAGTTTATTTATTTTCCGCCATCAGGCAGTACAATAGCAAATTCCCACACTAATGAGTAAGTAAGAGTAGTCTACAATGAAGGCAGGCTTCTGCGCTAGAGCTGGGCGGCATAATTGCAAAAATGACTTGAAGATGTGCCTTTTCCAAGGAACGTGCATCCTTGCACCATTTTAAAAAGCGTCTAATTTCCAGTTTGAATTTTGGGTTAGGTTGGGATTTTTTTAATTTCTTGTCTTTTTTGGGATAGGGGAGGGTGTTTGGGATTTTTTTTTTAATTAAGATTTGCATTTCTTTATCATGCAAGCCTTTAAGCAGGTCCAGCTAAACCCTGAAGGTAGTATCTTATTGTTTCTGTCCATGTTAGAGAAATAACTCTAACATGGAGCGTGCTGTCCACACCTTCCGGCATTGGCTGGGGCACTGGTGTGACTGGGGCTACTTGCCAGTTCAACACTGGAGCCAGTGGGCTCCGCAGGCAGCTCGCTGTCACTGCTTTGGAGCCACCTCCTCTCCCCCTGCTCCCAGCGGTGGTGGCGTGTCGAGGAATGACCGAAGCCACCTTGTACTTTAAGTCTATCGACTTAAAAACTAGCTAAGTGACCCTGATGGAGCCCTGCTTAAAAAAGGTCTAAAGGACTTTGACTGGTTTGTATGGTTTTTTATTTGTAAAGTTAAGGTACAGTTATTACTGTCAGGTGTGCGCTACCCCCTCTGCCAGTTCTCTAGGTTTCCTCACTGGCTATTTCCAGACACTTTCTTTTCAACTACAATTATAATATTTTCGTGATTAAGAAATAGGAAAAGGGATAACTGAGAACGTGCAGTTCCTGGTTGTGAGAAGGAGAAGCTGGACCGGACCGGCACAGGCAAAACCTGCTCTGGTGCTGAGCCAGTGAGGAGGAAAGCACACCCAGGGGGAGCGTCAGCATCTCTCTGTAAGGGTAGTAAGGTATAAAATGGGAGCTGAGAAGGTAGTTGGTCATTATTGATTTTCCTATTGGAATACTATTATACTTGTGGCTTGGGATAATACTTACAGGGTAGTCTCTGCAGGTGTTTTACTAAAATAGTATTTAAATGGCATTAGCAAATTTGGAGGAAGTGGGAGAGTTGACATTTTCAGGTAAACCAGAAGATTTTCTGGTAATCCTAACTCATGCTGCTGAAGCAGGTTATATCTAAGCCCATGCATATGTTTCCTTTTACTCCAGATAAGCAATGTCTTAATACTTGCTTGCAAAAAATTAAAAAAAAAAAAAAAAAGTTGGTAAGCTATAGATTTACTCCGAAATCAGTATTTTGTCTTTTCTGATTAATTAATGCCTTGGAAACAAAGTGACATTTGTTTCTGCTTGTGGGTGTTGCTGGAGAAGATGAGTGTGCTTTGAATTCCCATGCATGTTTGCAGTCGTGCTCGTTCCCGTGTGATGCAAGCTGACTGCAAGTTCAGGCTTGCGTGATGTCTTAGTGACCAGCTCCTTGTACCACACCGAACCGAGCAGCTTTCTCCAGGATTTTTATTTACCCCCCACCGGCTTTTCTGTTTGCAACCTAATTTGCTTGTATTGTGAATTGTAAGATACTTATCTTACAATTCATCATTCATCTGGTGTTAATACATCGCTGATTTAACCCTAGCCCTGCTGCTTTGATGTAAGCCAAGCCCAGAATTTCTTTAGTGTGCTTAGAATAAAAGTGAAAGGTGTTTTTTAGATACGCATTTACAGAGATAAATCTGTTTGAAAGAAAATGATTGGCTGTCTTGTAATGTATGTGGCTTTATATATCCTTGCATTTCTTCTGAATATAAGATATATGCTATTCAGACGTATAAGTATGCCCGAAATCCTCCAAAGGCACGTTGTCCTTCTATATATTTCAGTACTTTTTCCTGCTACAAAGAATAAGCCTGTCTGAGCAAGATGCCTGGCACTTGATTTTGCAGCAGGAGGGTGCCCACAACTGGGTGCGCTTGCTGGGAAGTTGGCAGCATCCACAGAGGTGCAGTGAAACCCTGCGGGGCTGGCGGGGGCCTCCATATCCCTTCCCAAGCTCCTGCCAAGCTGCCACACGCATCCTATCACAGATCAGCATGGGTTGACTTGTGGCACGTGAGCCAGATGCAATCTGCAGACTCCTGCCTACCACCTCTTCTGCAGAGGAGACCAGGGCAGCTGTTCAGGTGGAAAACTATACGTGGTTGTCTCACGGCATATTACGGTAGAATATGATATCGTTTTGGAGGTATTCCCTGCTGTTTTCACTACCCAAGCTAATATGAAATGCTGAGAGGTGTGACAGTCATGACTCTGGAGTCTTTATTTTCCAGTGATGCACTTAATTACTTATGTAAAATATACATGGTATTTTTCCTGGTTCACAGAGGAGGTAGGAGACTTGCTTGCCTGCAGAATATTCAGTGATCTGGAAGAAAAAGTGCATGGAGTAGTGAAGAATCTGTTATGTATTGCTCAGCCATGAGGAACTCAGAAGTCGTTAAAAAGCAGCAAAATTCATTTCTGTACGAAAAGTTATACTAGAAATTTCTTTGATTCACCCTTTCACACATCCCATTGAGAAGTGGAGAAACAAGTTACTTTTTATTTTAATCACATATCACTGAATGGTTGGGCTTTGGCCCAAAGAAAAGGCAACACTTCCGAACTCTACTACTTTTGTTAACAACTTTTATTGAAATTCTGGCTTCCGCAATTCTTTTAATTAAGAAAAAACCCTCCCTAAGTAAAGCACTTTGCTTACTGCAGTATCAAAAACTGTTAATAAGGATAACAAGGTTTCCTTGCTAGCAAGCAAATGCGAACTGCAGGTGTAAAACTGTTTTATCCAAACCCACTTAATGTCTTTGTTGACCAAAGAAATTGGGAAAGCTGAAAATTCATGTGGGTTCTTAATCACAATGAAAGGTACCAGGATGTTGGAAGCCAAGTTGGGTTTCTGGTGACAATACAGACTTGGTTTGTACTTGTGCAAGGGGCAGCTAAATCTTTAAAACATCCTAATCTAATGCAAAACCTAAGCCAGGAGAATAAAATATTTTCCAGAGCAATGAAATTACATTGAAGCCTGACCTCTACAGAGAAAATGATGGCGTTGCCTGTACCAAAAGGATAAGACCTAAAACCCCATGATACTCCCATTGCTCCAGGAAGCAGCTGTGTGAGTACAGAAGTCCATGTCTCTACCTGGCTGTCTGGCTGGCTGTGTTCACACACAGGCATCAGAAGCTGATGCTTTTTCGCTGTCTAAAGAGTTTGCTTTCGTGGTAATTCAAAATTGGACAATTCCTTTACAAAGAGCCATTAATGATCTTACCAGCACCACATCAAGTTGAGAAGGCTTTTATGCATGGGCCTGGCACATTGGCTGGTGGCTGCCCATCATGGAGTGTCCTTGAGGTTTCTTCTTCCCTCCCGGTCACTCAGGACAAGGTCTGTGGGTCCCAGTTCGTGGCATCTCTGCTCTTCCACTTCCATGTGATCTGAAGCACTTCTCCTGTGGGCCCCTCTTGGCAGTGGCACCTGTAGCCCGGCGGCCTCTGGGACCCCAGATCAAGCAGCTGTGAGTGGGCTTGTTCCCATGGGACATGGACCCTGTGCTCGCTCTGGCCATGTCTGAAATCCATGGAGGTGAGGAGAGGCACACAGCATCACCTGTATTCTCTTTGCGTAGGGTTTTAAAGTGCAACTACTTTTATATGAAATAGTATCCAACCAGACAAACCCTGCATTTCTCTCTGTCTCAGTTTCTCGAACGCCATAGAGCATTCCCTATGTGAAGGTGGAGTTGGCTTCCTCTCCCCTTGCTCGTGACACCTCCACTGAACAATGGAGACCTGCTCTCCTGGTAGCTGGCCAGCTCTCTGTTTGACGGCACTCCTCTGACTTAATGGAAGGAAGCCCCGGTCCCTTGAGCCCACCTGGGTTGTAGGTTGTTAAGGCTGTCGTCAACACCTTGGCGTCTTGTGTAGTTGCTGAGCAATTTTTGTTTCCTACCCCTTGGCAGGGGGTTCTCCTTACCTCTCTCAAAGCTTTTTTTGAGGTGTTTCCACCTGGGTAGGCAAATATCTGCATGTAGCAACCTTCACTGTCCTTGGGCCAGCGAGCGTGAGGCATGGCACCCCACTGACTGCACCTGTACCAGCGCTCCCTCACGACCACCGTTTGCTAACAAAGCTGAATTCCTCACTTCTGCGTCAGGAGATGCCCCAAGCCACCGCCCCGGCCTGCGGAACGAGCCTTAGTCAAGACACTCCGTGATCCAAAGCAAATTTACCGCCAACTTACATTGCAGTCCTGGCAGTGACCAAGTTCCCTGAACGCTGAGTGTTGTAGGAGGTCTCCGAATAAAGTGAAAATGAATATGAATAAAATGATACATGAATTCAGAGGGGTTTTTTTTTTGTTTTTCCAATATAATGGCCAAAGCTTAAAAATACTAGATGTATCAGAAATGCTGGGAACCATTTTAAGTAGCTGGTCAAACTGATGCGGTAGAGAACAGTTGTATTTTTTTTAAGTTTTGAATGTGTGAGGATTGGTTTTCTAAAAATGCATGGTTTTTTAAGTGTGGTTACTGAGATAAAGAAAGTTGTGCTTCTCTTAGTCTCTCATATAAATATTTTTGCACCTCTCTCTTGTTCCTGAAACAGAAAAAAACCTAGAAGACCTAATTCATGACTGGGGGGAGTTTGTGTTTCTTGGATGTTTGTTTTGCAGCGCCTTTTTATAGCCCAGGCTCAGGAGGGAAGTGGGAGGAGGGGTGGGAAAGCATGTGGGGAGAAAACCAAGACAGTCGCAGGACGTGGAGATCCATTCCCACACCTTTCTGAAACCATCGAGCTTGGCTTTCCAGCCTGAAGATGGGGATGCACGTGCCGTTCCCATTGCACACAGACATGCTCTACTGACCCCGCTTGTTGCGCATACACACGCCTTTTTTCCAAAGGCTGCGTCCATCGCCATGAAGGGCTCAGCTGAAGTCCAGATTTCGGTCTGGTAGGCAAGTGTGCCGTGCTTCAGGGCTTCAAGGCACTGCTACTCATGCTTTGGGTATGAAGTATTCACCACAGCCGGTCCCCATCCCGTGAAGGGGCTCATGGTGCTGTCATTGTGTGTTTGGTGGCTTCAGATAAGAAGTGTTTGGTAGCCTGTTGATGTTCTAGTTTGATGGCTTCTGGGTTTATTTTTAATGAACGACTCATTCCATTTTGGGTTTGCTTAACTACAAGAGATACAAGTGGGCTGAAAATTCCTATAACAATAGCAAGTATTAAAAGTGATGCCTTGTTTCTTGCTGAGAAGGAGCAGAGATACCAAATTTATCCTGCTCCTGGAGGACACCTTCGGGGAGCGATGGAAAGTTTTAATTTCACAGCTCCATCTTCTTTTTTCTTTCTTTTTTCTCCTTATTTGGAACTTTGTGGAGAATATAAACTAACGAAGCATTAAATAAAACTAAAGCCCAATTCTGAACAGCCTGATTTACAGCCCTCCTGATCATGTTTTATGTTGGTCCACATGAAAGTGTGATAACTATTTAAATACCATCCAGTCCACATAGGAAAGTTTTAGCTGTTTTAGAGATAAAAACATGCTTTATGAGTACACTTACACTTGTGTAAAGTGGCATGCAGAGTCTTAGTGTAATCAAAGAGCGTCCTTTTGCTCCATTTACATTCCTTTTAACTGACAAAACCTGAAGAAGAAAAAAAAAAAAAAGCTTCCTTATGCCTTAGGCTCATGCAAAAACATCTCCACCAGAGCTGGGACATTCGGTCTTCTCCTGTCGGCTCACACTCACTATGTGGTTAAGCCATAAAATCAGCTTATGCAGATCTTCAAGGCGTCATGGGCAGACCCTGGCCTGGGGAAGTCTGTTGATGGGCTCCCATGACTTGAGGTGCACAGTTGTGGCTGGAAAGCCACAGATGTCAACAGGAGTTTGGCCTTGGAGTTTGTCCTGTCGAGGACTATGACCCAGGGCTGCGTAGCATGGCACCGCGTTTTAGGGAAAAGATCAAGATAGAAATCAGGCTGTGGCCATGGCACACGTGTTGAAGAAAGAGGTCAGGGTATGGAGAGAAGAGCTGTTTTCAGATGTTATCTGTGAAACAAGACTTAAAATGTGTTACAGATATTGGGATGATTTTAGGTTGGTGAGAAAAGCTTCTGCTTCTGCAGTAGCTCTTCTGTGAAAGAGAGCTCAAAACTTCTTTCTGGTCAGGTCTGGGAAAACAAGGATGCTAAAACTAGAGGGATTTAGCTGGCGGAGCTGAAGAGGCATTGGCTTTGCAGTCCCGATTTGCAGCAGTTGCACCGGTTGGGCTGACGCTGCCCATTTCCGCTCATTTCAGTGGAGAATGGTTTACTGCAGCAAGGTCTGTGATCTGGTTTCAGCACAATGCTTCACAAAGCCTCAGGGTTTAAATAACGGATTGCTTGAGATTTGACTTTCCCAGTGCTTCCTAATCGAGGAATGTATAGAGAGATATTTCAGGGTTTCGTTCAGGCTTTCTCATGCAATCTCCTGCAAACACATCTTCAGGCAGATCCAACCTAGCTTTTTTTCAGGGCACTCCTAATCAGACAGGAAAATACAAGAAAGCCCACTGCCAAATGGAGTTAAGCTGTCAAATTCCTCACCAAACATTTTCTTTCTGCACAGTGACCAGCTGTAATTATGCTTTTCTGTAATTATGCTTGCAGAGATATTTTATACGAGGTATTTTCCGTACGATGTGTCAATAACCATTGTCAAGGACAAGAAAAACAGTGCGAGAGAGCCCTTTCTTCCAAGTCCTAGATTTCTTATCTGTGGTGTTATTGATCCTGAATGTTTAATGCTACTTTGGTGATGTTTTGGAATGTACTAAGTAATATTATAAAGATGAACAATTAATGTTAAACAAAACAAAACACAACCTACAGTAATAGTTTCCAATAGGATGCTGTTTATGAGCATAATTGCACCTAAGTACCAGCATTAGGGGAGAGACAGTGATATTTGAAGACAAAAAAAAGTTTAAAGTGCATGCCACTCTCATTTTACAAGGTCTTCTTTCTTAGAAAGTTTCAAGTTTTAAGGTTTAAATCACTGTTTTAATTTCTGCCTTGAACTGTGGTAGTTCCCTGTATGACTGATGTCCGGGCAGAAGCCCTGGCACAACTTTTCCATGCGCTTCCACATGCTCGGCTTCCTGATCACTGACTTCTGGCACCTCATTTCTTTCCCATTAGCATTCTTCTGGCAGTGCCTTTGTGATAATTGCACACAAAATGATCCCCTTGCTTCTTCTGTGAACATTTTGGTTCGTATCTCACTTGCTGGTTTGGTTCTTCCAAAAAATGAAATGATCCATGAATCCTTGGGAGAATGAGAGAGGGTAAAACGTAAAACTGTTCCAGATGCCTGGGGGAAAACACTTGTAACAGTCCTAAAATGTGGTTAGTAGAAGTTGGTGAGTTTAATTTGTCCGATGATCTTATCCCTGTGTATTAACTATTGATTCTATAAATGTAAACAATGAAGTTGTGGTGTTTTGGTTAGATGCTAATTGTATGGAAAAAACATATTTTGAAATAATGATAGAAATTTTAGTCTGGTAGAAAACAGACGAGATCTGGAGATGCCCTTCTGCTTTTATAAGCACCACAGGGTCTGTGTTACATACAGAAATTCAGTGGATATACAGTGATTCTGATTGCTAAAACTATTCCAGTGTCTCATAAGGCAACCTCCCTCCATACTGGCTGCACTTTCCTCTTCAAATATTTTCAATTTGTTTCTCTGTCATGGATGGTGCTTCACCTGGAATGACTTCTAGTACACAGTCGCACTCCTGGCAATCTCAAACATTTCTTCTGCCAGACTCACTATAGGAAATACTTTGCAACTATAGACATACCAGTAGGTAAGGCTAATGGACTGGAGATCTCAGGAGGCCTTTTCACATTGGTGTTTATTAATGAGTTCTGTATCATTTGAACTTTTTTTATACGTATACACACACACATATATATAGTCTTTATTTATTTAGATATATTCTTTATTTTCTTGGCCTTTGACAAGATCCTTTTACTATATCCCAATATCCATCTTGTCAGAGAATAACTATTTTTTTAAGATGTGACAGGACTTTTCAGAGCAAATCAGTGCTGCTTCTTAACTTGCTTCTAAGTTTATATTGACACTAGAGCCCATGCGTAAGAGAATATAAAACTCTCCTGAATTTCCAGACCGGAATGTCCTGTACAAGACTGTGTTTTGGATTCTTGTTTTCCCCTGTATAAAATCTGTTTTTCATATGTGACGAGCTTTGTGCAGTGGCTCCAACCACTTTGCAGTTCCCAGCATCCACAGCAATGCTTTGGGGATCACCAGATTGGAAAGAAAAGTGGAAGTCTCAGATATAATTAAATTTCTACAAGTTTTGCAAAAGTCTGCAGCTAAGGAGAGACCCAAACTGATGCCTACATTGAAAGGCAGGCAGAGCTCAGCTTTCCTGTGTCGTCCTTGGCAACTGCTGGCTGGCCTGCCAGCATGCACTGCTCTTGCTCGGTAGGTGTATAGCCAACCTCTGGGTCTACTGAGGTTATTTAAGTGGTACCAGGAAAAAAGGAGACACGGGACACGAATTGTCAGGAAACTAGAACTCGCTATCCTGCCTCCATTGTAAGCCTGAAAAACCATTATCTTTCTCAACTATTGTTCTTGCAATTTTGTTTTGTAGGAATCAGAGTTTCTCTGTCTGGAGTTTGATGAGGCCAAGGTGAGCCAGATGCTGAAGAAACTCTCGGAGATAGAGGAGAGTATGACTTTGTTGACTCAGACCACTTAACCAAATAAAGAGATTGCAACTCAGAAAACAAATGACCCTCGGTACTTTGTCATAATTCCTGTTTCTGCATGTAAAATAGGTAATGATTGTTGAATCCCAGCTACAACTGTACCGCACATTCACAACCAAGCATGGGCTAAGTTACATTGTGAAGCTTTCTCCAACCCATCCTCCAGGCCTGTTCTTCAAGGCAGTGGAGGCGTTGTTCACATAAAGCTGTGCATAATCAGGCCTTCGAGTTTAGTGTAGCTTTTCTCTTTTTTTCCCCTCAATCAATTTTTAAGTCTTCCAGATGCTGTAAATACTGGGCTGGATGAACAGCAAAGGTAAATTGGTCAGTTGTGGCAGGGGAGAAGTGAGCAGAAGGAACAGGCAGACTAGGGGGGACTCATGTTTATCCTTTCAGACCATGGGCTATGTAGGACAAATACACCCGCATGAACTCTGCCTGCTTCGAGCTTAAAGCCCAGGAGAGTAGATGAAGTGCAGCGAGTTCAGGGAGCAGAGACACAAACGTACATTTCTGTAATTGTGAGCCTCTATGCTGCTGAGGATTAAATGGTTCCCAAGGCATGAGGTGGCCAACCCATTCAGTCACACCCACCCGACTCCATGGGGAGCCAGGGGACAATCAGGGGAGCATCTCTTGGGTGGTGGGAGGTGATGCTGGTTTCCAAAAAGGAGCAGCCCTTCTGCATGTGTTGAGCAACCTGCTGGCGAGCCTTCAAAGCCACTTCTGACCTGCTTCCCAAAGACCTTCCAGCTCTCAACTGTAGTGGTGCAGCCCTGGCGCCAAGCTGCACAGTGTGTTTGAGAGAACGGTGCTTTGTCAGGGCACGGTCTAACTTGGCTGCTCTTAGTCCTGTTTGTCACGATGTTTGTCTTGACCTCAGGAAGCTCCAGGTTAAACCCAGGGTTTCTAGTATGTGCATGTTCAGCTTGGAATTCAGGTAAAGGGAAAACGCCTTTGGCAACCTGGCAGGTTAAAGCCCTATCGATAAAATAGTTGTGTGAAGAAAATTTTGAGAGGCAGATAAGGTATGTACAGGGCACCATGATCCGAACTGCCCAGGTTGCTGTGGCTCTTGGCTGTCACAGGCACCCACATCTGTCTGCCATAGTGCCAAACTGCAGAGCAGGTTCCGGCTGAAGAGGACTGAGCAGAAATGTTTTCAGTTTCAGATGTTTCTGTTCAGGGGTACAACCTTGTCAGCTTTGTCGCAGCAGGATGTATAACCACGCTTACTGGCTTATCAGTGCAGGAGGACTTGGAGGGGCTGTTCTGAGCAGGCTAATGCTTGTATGGAGCATGATACTACTGGATACTACGTGATACTACTGGAGAGCTGCCTGGTAGTCCATAAAATGGTGATGGACCAGCTGGAGATGACACGGGCTCGCTGTTTTGCTTTGTCACTTAACAGGAAGGCACGCACACACGTTTGGTTGGAGGCTACATTGTTTCTTTCCATTTTATTTTAGCTTCATAAGCCACCTCCTCCTGAGCTAAAATTATATTGAGGGCTTGTACCAAGGTAGAGGTGACAACATAAAATGTTCTTGTGCCGTAACTAAAGTACTCCTCATTGCTTCCCCTTGTGAATTTATTGCTTGTGGAGCTGCCAGATTGTACTTGGAAGCAAACTCTCTTTTCAGAGCAAGAGAAGGGCACCTTTTCCCATCTGCCTGGTCAGGACGGAAAGCATCACCCAAGGCAATTTGTATCACCACACTGGGAATTAACATTTCCTTTCCTGTGCCTGTCCCACTGCTACCTCATCTCCTACAGCCACCTGGTTCTCCCCTCCGTCTCGTGCAGGGACTGCCGAGCCCACAGCTCTCCCCATCTGCCTCCAGCTGATACTCGTCAGAGTGGAACTGGGCTGTAACCACCAGCCGATCCTCACGCCAGTCCCCAGGTAACCAGCTGCCAGCATGGGTGTGAAACGCTGAGTGGTTGCCCATTCTCTGATCTTTCCACTTACTTTTTCATCAAAGTTCATTAAAATGTTTTTTCTGTGTTTTAGAGCATGTTTAAAAAAAAGTCAAGGTCAGGGAAGGATCATGATCTTAAGTAACTTGCACCATCTCAAACATACTTATTGTTTTACTTTAACATGGTCAGAGGATAGGAAAATGTGCTATAAATGGAAATTGAAGAGAAACAAACTGGGACCAGATGTCAGGAAGTATTATTTCATGCAAAGAATAATAAATATGTGAAATGGCTAACCAGGCAAGGAGGCCGAGGCAAAAAATATCAGGGTCATTTAAGAAATAATTGGATACTTTCCTAGTAGAGGTGAGATGTTAAAAAGGGGCATGTTTTAATGGGTGGCCGCTTCTTTCTCTTCCTACTCCTCCCTCCCCTGAATATCTAATGATCCTGATTTTCTTCTTGCTGGATGTTTGTAAACTACCATGCAAAACTGGAAAAAATAAAGCTGAATGTTTTGGAGACCACACTCTGCCCGGCCCTTGGTAAGGGCACAGGAGTGTCACTGGGCAGCAAAATCGTTTCTGCTTCACGCGGTTTGACGTGGGCAGGGAAGGAGGATGCTGTGCTTCCCCAGTCTGCTGTCATGCCCAGCTGCTACTGCGGCACGGAGAACAGACTGTCCCCCTTGAGTGGGACCCTGCCTGGCTTGGTTTATGTGTGTGTCCATCCATCTGTCCCTTGCTGTGGAGTTTTCAACCTATTGGCCACTCTTGGCTGAACTTGGTGGAGGAGAAGAGGCCTCCGATGCTGCTCTGCTTTCCTTCCTTGAGTGAAGGACACAAGCAGCCATGGCTTTTTGTTGGGAGCTCTTGATGGTCCCACTAAATACCTCTGTGGTGTTGGCAAATGAAATCTGCTGCTTACGCTCTTCAGGAGAGATTTCAAATTCCGTCCCCAAAGCCCAGATGTAAACCGGACTCAGCCTGAACACGTGGCTAGGCAGCTCCTGCTGTGGCTGGGGCCATGTGTGGATGCTGGCCTCCTGTGTGGGTCCATCTGAGCAGACAGCCCAGTACAGCCCTGTTGGCCATAGGGGCCTCATCCTGTTTTGGAGACCACTACTGCCCACCATGGCACCAGCTCCCGTGCCTGTGTGCTGAGCCATGCCAGCAGCGTGACACCAGGGCCATCACCTCCTCCTTCTCTTCCTCCTTCTCTCAGGCAGCATGCCCTGAGCCGCTGGTTGAGCCTGCTGGGCAGTTGGTAGATTTACAGCAGGGACACTAGCAGCCCAGCACAGCTGGAGGAGGAAAGTGAGGGAAACAGGGAAGCAGCTGGAGGAAGGGCTGAAGGAGGGCCCCTGCCTGAGTCCCACCTGGAAGAGGTTTCCCGACCCAGTCCTTGAAAGCAGCCAGGGAAGGAGCAGGGACACAATGCATGCCATGCATCCAATAACCTCAGAAAACTCCCCTTCATAGCTGCCCCCCTGCAGGTATACCTGCCTGCGATCTGCCCAATCTCCATCCTTCCTGGTTTACTAACAACTAAAAACCATTCGTGAGTGGGACTGCTGGGTGGTGCCGGGCCAGGGCAGGCTTGGTTTCGATCAAAGCCTAGATATTTAATCTAACCTGCATCATGTTGGCAGAGGCAGGGCAGGGAACGGCCAGGTAGATGCTGCTCAGGCAGAGGACAGCACCCAGTGGCACCAGCAATTTCCTCCGGTCCCAGTTTTGCTGGCGCTTTCCTGGGTGACAGCTTGCTGAAGCCATGTGGATTTGCCCCACAGTGAGCACCAGATGTGCAACTCCAGATGTGCAGCCCATCCCAAGCTCTGCTGCTTCTTACCAAAGACTCAGCAGCCACATGTTTTTGCAACCTTCAGCTGGTTCTTCCTCAGATGTCACCTTTTGCACTGCTAAAACACCCTGCAATTTATTAATGCAATTGCTTCTTGTTTTCTGGGAATTCCTCCAAGTTGCCGCTCGTTCATGATCTGGTGCTCTCTAAAATATCTGCAAGTGCTGTCGCCTTCAATCACGCATTACACAATTGGCAAGCCCTGCACTCACTCTCTGCTTGGCAAAGATTCCTCTTAGCACAATTTTCTTTTTTCTTGGTCTGCGTATTCCCAGAACTGCTGAATTTTTAGAGTATTTTTCTAGGCATATCTGTATTTGAAAAAAATAACAATTTAGGCACACCATGTTTTTCCAAATCCAAGCCAAGCAAGCACTGTATTTCATAAAGCTTTGGGCCATTGAAAGCAGCAGACGATGAGGCATACTTATTTTATATTGGTGTTGATTTACTTTTCCATTGTTCAGGTTACTTAGTCTCATTTTATTTTACATTTCTTTTTTATTTCCCATTCTTACATGTCCTTTTTGCAAGTATAAATGTCAGAATTAATGTTTGTGCTTTTACTGTGTTTCACGGGAGGGTTTTCGCTGGAGTCCATGACCTCCGCGTTTTATTGTGCTTTAACTTTTTGATAAGCTGGTTGACATTTTAAGAGATTTTTCTTTTCTGTATGTCAGTTCTTTGCTATCTGTCAATAAAATAAATCACCTACCATCTTTCTGAGGTGATTTCCTGATTTAGATATTTGCCGACCATTTGTAGATGTGCAAGTCTGAGAAGTTTTACCTGATGACTCACGCTTGCCCCACGTTGCTCATGGAAATGTTTCCTTCCCCTTCTGGGGAATTTCAACAGTTTATTCATTTATTCCAAATATTTATAAAAAGGCGCTCAGTTGGTGCCAGGGACAGAGGGAGCCTTTTTAAGAATGCGGTACCACATGGCAACAGCTGGGTCGGGGGAGTGCAGCAGTCCCTCGCAGCAGCCACTGATGACTTTTTAATGCGTTATGTTTCATGTGGCTTGTGACCGGAAAAATAGACAGTGACTCCTCACCTTGGAGCTGGGACTGTTAAAATCCGCCTCTTAAATAATTCCCAAATCCCGAGGAAGCGGGGCTCAGGGTGCCATTTAATCCAACAGGCTCCTGGGCCTCCCTTGCCCTGTTGGGAGGGAAAGGTGATGGCGCAGGGAAACAGGCAGCCCATCACCATCGATGCTTTCTCCACTCAGTGCAGCAAAATAAAGGTGTTTCTACCCATAAAGGTCACCCTGGTTTAGCCAAGCGTTGCAAAAGCTGTGGATGAGTCCTCCTTTCCTCAAAAGGGTTGCACAGAAACCAACAAAAATGCCTTTTCCCATGGGTGATCCCCAGCGCCACCGGAGTCCCCAGAGGACATGATGTGTCACCTCTCGTGAAAGGGTGGCAAGGGGAATGCAGCTACAGCCTCACCTGGTGCAAATACACCTCTGAACTGCCAGTACTGCTTGATTAGGATTATTTGGGGATATCACCTGAGCTGCTTGTCCCAGCACAAAATCCATGGGTGGCAGAGGCTGGTGCTATGAAGCTTTCTTCCCAGACATAATGGGGTTGATCATCCCCATGCTCAGATCCCCAAATGCCTTGCTCTTCCTCCTTCCTTTTGGGGTAGCAAGGCAGATCTTGAAATGCAAGAAATTGCAGGAAAACGGGTTTGAAAGTATATGGGAGGGAGGGGGCCGGGGCAGCCGGGAACGGAGAGCCTGCCTGGGGCCTTTGGTCCTGGGGCATTTAGCAGGTGGCCCTTAGTGTTATCGCAGCAAGCAGGACCCAAGGGGAGGTCCCTGAAATGCAGCACTGTCAGAGGACATCAGCCAGCAGGGAGGTATGAAATATTTCTCCGAAGATGTTTTCTTGTTTCTTTCTCCCCTTAGTGCAGGTGACCTGGAACTTGCATTTTAATTCACTTAGCAGTCAGACGCACTGAAACTCTGGCACTCAGACATTAGCTTTCATAATGAGATGGTATTGGAGAATACCTAAAACTAGGTAATTGAATAAATGGCATTTTTGGATGCCGGCGAGTGTCTCAGACCCTTGAGGAGTGACGTTTTACAGGGCTGGATGGGGGGAAAAACAGCGATCGCAGCACAAAACCCAAAGCCATAGTGCTTCTGGGCAGAGCCTGGGAGGAAACATTCATCATTTGGGTCTGATAATACGTAATTTGTCTGCCATATTTCCTGAGCTTTCTGGCCAGTTGGCAGCCCTGACCGAATACACCATTACTGGGAAATTATATGATATAGTGCATTTTAGTAATAGGTGGCACTCTTCCTGCCTTGCAAATCAAACCATGTAGAGCATTAGAGTCTTCGTGGCATCTCTGTTCTTGGCAGTGAAAGAATAAGCAAAGCCACGTCAGGAGGAGATGGCAGGCTCAAGCAGAGAGAGGTGTCCGTTTGATCCCAGCCACCCGGTGGCTCAGGGCCCTTCCCATGCTCCCAAAACACGGCAGCCACCCCAGTACCCTCTGCAAAAGATCTGGTGGCTTGGTGAGCCCTGGCCTCCTCCAGGCATCCCTAAAATAAATTTGTTACTGCAGAATCTCAGGATAAATCTGCATTTTTCTATGGCTGAGGAACACAGTGCGTAAAACTAATCACCTGCTCCAAGATCCTGCGAGGCAATGGCATGCAGAAGTACAAGGTTAAAAAACGCCATCGAGAAGCAGCGGCCCGGAACCATAAATACCTTTCAAGCAATCCTTAGGCACATCAGGAGATGAGCAAACAAAGCAACTGGAATTTATAAACTTCCATAATTAATTTTTCTTTGCAGGGAGAACAAACATTCCCATGTTCCAGCCCTCTCAGGGCCTTTGACAATCCGGCTGCTTTCTATAAATAATGTTATGTAAGTTTATACATTTCAATTAATGCTTGTTCTAGCCTCTTGCAGCCCAAGGATGTTTTCACTCCAGTTTATTATTTAGGCTGTGGATAGATCATTTTGCCTTGGAGCATCTATAATGTGATTTAAATTAAGATGCTTGCAAGCAGCATAATAGTAATGAAACGATCTCTGGAAAACATTGGCACATTCTCAGTGAGAATGAAAGAGAGAAATGAGCTTTACATTGCAGCGTCCGACAAAATGTCTGCACCCTCCTCTGCAGAGTGGAAGCGGGATTTCTCTGTCCAAGGACATGGCCTGTGAAGGAAGAGTGCTCATACCTGGGCTGTACCATGGGGCCACTGGTGACACGGTGTAATGGCCACGGATGTTTCTTTTCCAGAGCAGGAACATCTCCGAGTCATCCTACAGCCCTGTAACTACAACATGCTGCAATCAGAGCTGGCAGAAATGCTTAACCTCAGCAGCTTAATCCCCAGCCATTGCAAATTAGTATAGCTCCATTAACTTCAGAGGACTATTTACATGGGGGAGGTTAAATATGTACAGGATCAGGCGCAAAACCTGCAGCAATTTCATACATGGAGCAGTGGTTTACTAATTTACAAGGCTAGATCTCATCTGTGCTGCATGCTGGCTTCTGAAGTTTTATTTATTTATAGTGAGTACATCCATGTCAGAGGGATTTCTCCATCGAGCAGCATGAAGAAAACCCTTCATTTACTCTGATTATGTTGCTGATCTCAGTCCCTAATGCAGGAGGTATCTTCCCTCCAGGTCATTTTTCAGTAACCCATAGGTATGAGGCTGGATATTAAAACTAGATATGTGGATTATTTCATTTCCCTTTGCCCTGTTTTTTTATTCCTGAAGTTTATCTGCAGATCCTACAATAACAAGATAAAAGCTTTCTGATCTCCTTCTTTGATATACTGTAATTCTGATAGGCCGGGGGCCACATCCTGCACCCCGGGTGGTACCGCTGGCCTCCCCTCATTGCAATGAGGTCAGGGTGGTAATGGGTGTGGGTAACTGAGCAATGCGGCATGGCAAGTGGCCTGTGGCCTCTGAGGTGGCTTTTACAAGCATAAATACACGTTAAAAAGTTACAAGGGATCCATGGGGCCTGGGGGAAATCAGATGAGCCCTGAGCACCTGTGAGAAGCCATCAGCAGGCAGATGGTGAGGGGCAGGAACTTCCCAGCTGGGAGTGAGGCCCCTGGCTGCCCCGCAAGCTGGGCGCCCAACATGCTAGATGGGTGCCTGCACCCTGAGACCAGCACAGACAATGCGGGGAGCAGCTGGGCCAAAACCAGGGCTTGTAACTGCTGTCCTGCTGGGGTCCCCAGAGCACTGGCACAAAAACAACAATGCCCTCTGGATAGGGCCTGGCAAGTGCCTCAGAGGGAGCTTTCAAACAGCCCAGCTAGGTCGCACCCCAACCCTGCAGCCCTAGGAGCCAGCCACTGCTGCCCCCCTGAGACAGGGCCACTCTCCCCACCCTGGTTTTAGAGACCCTTCTGCCCATGTCACGCAAAGGAGGAGCCCTCAGTGAGGAGTGCCAGCCCCAAGCCCCAGTGACGAAACACTTGCTGTGCCACCACCGCTGGTCTGCAACCCTGTGGGCTGAGCAGGATTTCAGTGTGGTGGCAGCTGCAAGCACTTTGCCAAACTGTTGGGAGTGTCTTAAAAAACCTCCCGCGCATGGTGTTGGCTTAGTTTTCTTTGCCACCCAGAAACAGCCAGCTTGGATGTCAGCACGCTTCCAGATACAGGACTGGTTTTAATTGGAGTTGCCTTACCCAAGCTGGCACCGCAAGAGTCTAGGGGAAATCACGCAGCAGAGCCTCATCCAGGACACGCCTGAAGTCAAGGTGGTTCAAAAAAATCTAAGTTAAATGCGAGGACTGGCAGTTTTCCCACAGCTGGTGTTTTGCTGGTGCTTAAAACCACACCTGCTAAAAAATAAAAACAAAATGGAAGCAGTTCAGCTGAAGTGGGTCCAGTACATTTTTTTCCTAAGTAAGTGTAAAGTTTTCTTACCTTCAAAGAGGCTCAGTTGCAGCCTCTGCTGCCTGGCAGTTTTCAGTTTTGCAGCTCTTCAGGTCTTGCTGCAAAATGCTGTGGCATGCCTCTGAATGGAGGTCAGGAGAGGTGTAAGGGGCTCACATTTCCAGGACACAAAAAAAGATGTTTTGTACATAGTGGGTGCTTTTTTGATGTTTGCAAAATAATTGTTGTCCAGTTTCTCCTGATACAGAAGTTGAATTTCAAGTGGATTCTTCTCCATCCTCTTGCCTGCACTCTGCACTGCTGTGCCTTCCATCTGCAAGGACAAGGACCCTCACTGGGAGGAAAATGCTGTTAGTTACTGCAGCCTTTGTCTGGAAAAGACAGGTATGTCCTTCTGGAGCAGGGAAACACTGACTTTAATCTAAGCAGCTCAGGGAGTTTTTTTTGCAAATGTGAATCAATACAAGCACAATGCAGCTCTGCCCACTGCTTGCAAATGACAGCACACAACGTAGCAGGAGCAAGTTTCTTTCCGCCTTTGCTATCCTGCCCCACTTTGCCTGGAAGAGCAAGCTGCAACGCTCCAGAAAAAAGTGGTGCTCTGGGGAACATGGATGGACATGCCAATCTCTTCAACTTGAGTGGTTTAGCCAAAGCTGAACATACCACTCGCATCTCCCCCATCTCGCCAAGGCACGAAAGCAAAGGGAAGTGGAGCAAAACAGCTCTGTAGTGGTTGCTCTCGCTGCGCTGTTTTGCATGCGTGTGTTGGGGGGAGAAAGTGGGGAAAATTACTGTGTGAGGAGACCACTGAAAGGTTGTGTTCACGTCGCTGGCAAGCCTTGCTGACAAACCTTGCCTGCCCTGGGAGAGGCTCTTTGCTTGGCTGAATTGCAGACTCAAACAATTTGGGGCGGAAAAGCCAGATTCATTCCTGGAGGAGCTGAGATGCTCCAGCTCCAATTGCATGTCATCTTTGCATTTTTATTTTTTCTTATCTTCAGTGTTTGAAAATCAGGGTTGCTGCTGAAGTGCTCGCATGCCACAGGAGCAATCTTTAGGCTCCTATTATTATTTAAATTTTAACCTCTTATCTTGTGTTGTTATCCT